>NC_041233.1:58058551-58196640 GCF_002837175.3 Physeter macrocephalus
AGCCTGTGCTCCGCAACGGGAGAGGCCACAACAGTGAGAGGCCCGCGTACTGCAAAAAAAAAAAAAAATCTAGAGTCTGAAGCACAGACTCTAGATTACTTTCCTTGTTTTCAACCTCTACCAGGAGATCCAGTTAGTCTGCTGGCATCACTACACCCAGATGAAGGCAGTGGGCAATTATTGGAAGCTTGAGCTCACAAGTTCCCAGAGTTCTCTTGTACAGTGTTCTTTTCACTAGCTGTGCTGCTGTCCCAGAGCCCTTGGGTTTGCAGTAAGATAGTATTTTCCTCCTTCCCGGTCTCTGAGCTCAGTTTACAGCTGCACCTTTTCTAGGCTCCTTGCTGTTCTGCCCAGGCCAATGAATTTGCACATTGTCTCCTGTTTTTTCTGTTGGCAGAGGTTCCTGCTGTCTTAGAGAACTGGCTTGCCCTGCTCTCCTCCCATACTGCTTTCCCTGTCCTTCAACCACTTCTTACCTCCTCCCTCTGTCTTGCTACGATCAGGCACCAGGATGACCCATCTCACCCCACCCCACCCCACCCCCTGCCCTTCTCCTATAGAAGAGCAGAAATCAGAGACAGAGAGGGATCCAGGGCTGTTGCCAGGAAGCCTTTGGTACCAAGGTAACCTTGGCTAGTCAGCTCTCCTGATGTGTTTACTGCTTGCTGTGTAGGTCCTGGAAATATCAATATTACACTCGCCCCAGGAGAAGTGGTCAACATGCAGCAGGAAAAGCCTTGCCCTAATTATACTTGCAGCTGCAAACTGTGTTGGGGGGGGGTGGAAGGACAAGGGTATCAGGTGTGGTGGTAGAAGAATTAAGAAGGAAGAAAACAGGGTGAATCTCAAGCAGTATCAGGGCTCGACATCTGTCCTGCGTGGAGTTGATGTCCAGAGTCAATGTTTACTTTGTATGGGCCTGGGTGGTACGAGAGATGATGGTGGGAGACATCAGATTCTTCTCAGACAGTGCTTTAGGGCTTTACTGCTCTTTACCTCAAGAGACCAACAAGTAAAGCAAAGCATAGTGAAAAACAAAACAACCACAAACCACCCACAAAGCATAGTGGTCTGCCCCTGTAGTCAGAACCAGACAACGTGTGTCATATTGGAGTTAACTTCAAGTATGGCAGCGCTCGTGGTGGTGTCTGTGATAGAGGCCTTGGAGGGCAGGGATAGTTTGGGTCTGAGCTGGGAAAGTAGGTTAGAAGCATTCCACGGTGGTATAACAGAATCATGCGCTCTTCCCTCCTTGGTTATATTCCTAAACTTGGCTGCTTTGGTGCTTCTAGTCACTTTCCTCTTCTCTCCTCAAGAGTTCTTTTTTTTTTTCCCTGTATTAATATTAATTTCCCTTTTTAATTCGGAAAGTAAAACATGTTCAATGTAGAAAAGTCAAAGAATACATAAAAATCAAATAATATTCAGAGTATGCAATAGAAATGCCCCTCACCATCCCCAGCCCCACTGCCCTCCCTTTGGTGTGCGTTCACTGTTCAGATTCTCATACAAGTGGATATAGTATACATAAGTATAAGGTCTCTCTCTTTTTAAAGTAAAGATGGAACCATATTATATATACTGTATGATATATATCTCCTCTTGTTTTTGTGATATGGTGACTTCTCTTTCTCTCTCTCCTCAGGGATCCGGTGTGATTAAAGCTGGTTTTGCTGGTGATCAGATCCCCAAATACTGCTTTCCAAACTAGTAAGTCATTCTGTAGCTTAGTCAGAAGCTTGGGAGGCTTGTCAGCTTTATTATGGTGTCAGCCCTCCATCTTTTAGGGAGAAAGGATCTCTCATTTGGGTCAGTTTTGGTACTCAAAACAACAAGCAAGGGACAGGAGCTGGCTTTTGGAGCAAGCAGACAGTTGCCTGCAGGGTACAATCCGAGAGGTGAATTTTTTTTTTTTTTTGATTTTATCTGATGCCCAAAATGTTATCATTGGTGACTCATTGCTTTGGATGACAGTCTCTTCATGGAACCCTCTTCTTAAAATTCTCCTATCACCCAGGATGGGGTTTAACATTAAACCATACCTACCATCCTAGTGAGAATGAGTTTTTGGTTTTTTTTAAGTAAATTTATTTATTTTTATTTTTGGCTGCATTGGGTCTTCGTTGCTGCACACGGGCTTTCTCTAGTTGCGGCACGAGGGCTTGTCATTGCAGTGGCTTCTCTTGTTGTGGAGCACAGGCTCTAAGCGCGCGGGCTTCAGTAGTTGTGGCACGCGGGCTCTAGAGCGCAGGCTCAGTAGTTGTGGTACACGGGCATAGTTGCTCCGCGGCATGTGGGATCTTCCCGGACCAGGGCTTGAACCCGTGTCCCCTGCGTTGGCAGGCAGGTTCTTAACCACTGTGCCACCAGGGAAGCCCAAGAATAAGTTTTTTTCTCAGCACTTTCTTCCTAAGGCAGAGAGATTGCAGGCAGGAAAAGGGCACGGGTGCCTGGGAAAGGGGCTCAGAGCAGTAGAAAAAGGAAGAAAGGCCATCTGTCAGTTACAACATCACAGTTTTCCTTAATAGGAGGCCTGGGCAGGAGGCTAAGGAGACAAAAACTTTTTGAGTTAATCGATCTAAATGAATTCTTGTTTCCCTGTCTCTCTTGATCTGCATATATACTGTGGAAAAAGAAGAACTAGAGGTATTGAATCCTCCAGAATTTGTTTTAATAACTTATAAAATAATATAAATATAATAAATATATGAAATACAAATGACTTAAAATAATAAATACAAAAAAAATAAAATAATACATGTTTATTATAGAAATTGTGGGAAGTGCAGAAAAGTAGAAAGAGGAAAATCAAAATCAACTATAATCTCATTCCTCAACAGTAATCACAGTAGAACTGAGTATATTTCTTCCCATCCAAGTACGTGCATCAGTACATCCTTCCCGTGTTCTGTCACGTGTTGTGTCATGAAATGAAAAGTGATGGTCCTCCCTGCTCTCTTTCGTAGTGTGGGCAGACCCAAACATGTTCGTGTCATGGCAGGTGCCCTTGAAGGCGACATCTTCATTGGCCCCAAAGCGGAGGTAATCCCCAGTCCTACTGAAGAAACCTCAAGCCATCAGGGGACCTTCATCGTTCCCCGCTCGGGCAGTGTCCCACAGTGGGACATGGCCACGAGTAAAAGGAGCAATTTCCTCTTGAACTCTCCCCTTTCACTCTCTCATTCTAGAGAGAGTAAACCTAGTTGGTTTCTTTCTCCCAGGAACAGCCTCTGGTTTTAGAGAAAAAATATCTGGAACCCCACTTTGGGAAATAGAGACCAGTCTAGAAAAGAGGGCTTTCGCCTTCCTTCTGTACTCTGTCACTACATTGCCAATGATTAAGTTGACTGGCTTCGTTATTTCTTTGGCAGAAGTGATTGGGGGGAGATTCTAGCTGGGATACCCTGGGGATAAGTTAATTAGCACAGTTTGGCAGTTAATTAGCACAGTTAATTAGCACAGTTTTCCTCAGGTGGCTTCTAGAAGCAGAACAACAGAATCGTTGTTGCCAACCTTGGTTGCAAATGCCAGGAGATTGTGTCCTGGAACCAGGCAATGAGGAGGGTGCCACCCAGCGGCCCACGGAAATGCAGAAGCCCTCTGCTTTGCCAGCTGGTTGGGCCCTGAGTACAGTTCGCAGCATACAGTTTAGAGACTTGGAGGCTGGGTGGCCCGCCCTTAGCTGTGGTTGAGGACTGCAGGCCCTGGAAGAGCAGGGCCCACCTGGCAGCCCTGCTGAGAGGCTGGCTGTTGCTGTAAGTGCTGCTCTCTGCCCCCAGGAGCACCGAGGACTGCTCTCCATCCGCTACCCCATGGAGCACGGCATCGTCAAGGACTGGAACGACATGGAGCGCATCTGGCAATACGTCTATTCTAAGGACCAGCTGCAGACTTTCTCAGAGGAGGTGAGGGTCCTATGTTCAGGGTGCCCCTGCAGGGTTTGCAGAGCAGGTAGAGCCCCTACCCCAGAGATGAGGCGGATGACGATGATAACTGCCACGAGCGTTTGAGTCTTATGTTCTAGGTTCTAGGCACCAGGCCATGTGCTTTCCAGACATGTTTGCGTTTAATCTTCACAGCATTCCTATGAGATACAGGTAGTATTATCTCCATTTTATAAACAAGGGAACAGAAGGTCAGAGAAGCCAGGTGGTGTTTTTAAGATCACCCAGTGAATAGAGTAGTAGAGCTGAGATTCAAACCCACGTCTTTCAGACTTCAGAGCCTATACTCTTTACCTTCTAAGAAAGGAAGTCTCAACTCAGAAACACAAAAGGAAGGTGCATACTAGGCTTATCAGATTTTCCAGGGGAGGGATATGTTCCATTTTTTTAAAGTACAGTCAATATTGAAATTTAATTTTCTATTTTGAAAAAAATTTTTTAACTATTATTTTTATTGTAATAATTCCAAATTTAGAGTTTAGCAAAATCTTGACAACTGGAGCTATACAGTAGGTACAAGGACCTATATAAGAATCTTGGAAGACAAGGAGGGGAGTAGGGGATGAGGACAGAATGAGACTTTAAAGGGGGTGTGAATTTAGAAAGTTGAGAAACTGACTTGGGTGGGGATAGGTGACAAGCCCAGTTTGTCCTTTTTTGGAGAGAGGTTGACAAAGGTCACCTGAGCTCTCCAACCAGCCACACAGTATAATGAGGGGTGGGAATCTGGCCTCGCCCTGATTGCCGTCTGGGCATCTTTCACCAGCATCCTGTGCTCCTGACGGAGGCACCTTTAAACCCGCGGAAAAACCGGGAACGAGCTGCTGAAGTTTTCTTCGAGACCTTCAATGTGCCAGCCCTTTTCATCTCCATGCAAGCTGTGCTCAGCCTGTGAGTAGCAGCTGGCTGGCTAGCCTGGCCCCTTGTGGGGAAAGCAGTCCTTTGGCAGAGTCGAGGCTGCCTCTCCTTTGGGTTGGTTCAGAGTCACCTGAGCATCTCTGCCAGGGAAGGTTGGATGGTGGGAAAGGGAGCATTGAGGCTGTTTCCCAGTCTCGTAACTCCCTGCTGGTTTGGTGCCAGAGGCTCTCCACTCAGCCCGCTGGGAAGGCCATGTGCTGCAACAGCTCTCCCTGCAGGCCCCTGTAATGACTTCGGGTATTATTTCAGGGCCTACTTGTGCCGGGTGCTATGCAAGGCTGGTGATAGGGTCGTGATGAAAACACCTCTGTGTTCCCTGTTCTCACACCCCTCCCAACCTACCTCACACCAGGGTTAGGTATTTTGCCGAGATCGTACACTGGTGACCTACAGACGGCATGTGTTTGGCCCCATTAAAAAACTGTGAACCAGCATTTAAAAATTAGGACATTTCCTATCAAAATCCAAATTTCCGGCTTCTCTGAAAAAATGGGAAGATCTGGTAATGCTGGGCCTGCACTCCTCTAGAACAAAAATCAGCTGGAGCTGAAATAAAATAGCAGCTGCACTTTAGATAGGGTTTGCAAACTTGACTTCACCACAGTCCTCTCCATTGCCTGTTGTCCTCCCAACACGAAGGCAGAATGTCAGTTGCTATTTATGAAACATTGTGGGTTTTTCCCCTCATATCACAGAAATATATGTCTGTACCCTTGTCCTTACCAAAAGAGAAAAAACTAAGGACAGACCTAGAGGGCCATGTGGGAAAAAGCTAGGTTTTTATGACAGTGAAGATATTATTTTCTTTTACTCATTCACTTTTCCTGCCTGACCCCTGTAGGCATTTGAGTTTTTTCCTCTTGGCTAGAGAGTAAAAACTGTCCCTCAGGCTGGGTCCCTGAAGCAGTTGAAGGCCAGGCCATCTCCTGCGGTTAGAAGGCCTGCTCTTCTGGGGGTTGGGGAGGGAGCTTGGAGAGGCTCAGCTCCTTTCCTCCAGACACTACAGGCTTGCTTGCTTCAGTACTCGGGCTGCCTTCGTACTTAGTCCAGTCGAAGGCTTCTGGAGAAGGCAGGCCCCAGCTTTAGTTTAGCTCTGACATTGAACTCTAGCAAGAAGTGAGTTTCTTCCCAGAGTGAGGAGGCAGGGGTTGGTGATGGTTTGCCCCCTTTGCTTCAGTTATGCCACCGGCAGGACCACGGGTGTGGTGCTGGATTCTGGGGATGGCGTCACCCACGCCGTGCCCATTTACGAGGGCTTTGCCATGCCCCACTCAATCATGCGCATCGACATTGCTGGCCGGGACGTCTCTCGCTTCCTTCGCCTCTACCTGCGCAAGGAAGGCTATGATTTCCACTCATCCTCCGAGTTTGAGATTGTCAAGGCCATAAAAGAAGTAAGTGTTGCCCGCATGGGCCCAGGGCTGGCAGAGGGAATGGGAACAGCAGCCAGGACCTCCGTGACCTGAAGTGAAGAGCTGCAAAGCTCCTGTCCTGGGGATCAGGCTCTGCCCTCCCCAGCCAGGCCTCCTGGCAGCTGTGTGATCTCCAGCTGGGTCCCCTGACCCTGGCGGACTCACCTTCCAAAGTGCTGCCGTCTTGTGGTAGAAAGGGAGCTGCCTCTATTTCCTAAGCTGGGTGATGAGCACACCCATGCTCGTTTATTTAATGTTTTTTATACATTACGTACAAATTACATACGTTCTTTTACATCCTTGAAGAAGTCAGAATACTTTTTTCTTTTTAGGTAAAATGAACCCTCCTGCCACCTACAGCTCTAGGAGACCTCGGGGCTGGGTAGGCGGTACCCAGAACCGTATGAGTAGTAGGAGAGAAACACCTGAGTCTGGACTAAAATTAGGGTGTGGTCTCAGACCCAAATCCAGAAAGCTGAGTTGCCACGCTTGCCCACCAGGAAAGTGGAGCAGGTGAAAACGCATATCCTAAGAAGGGGCAGGGAGATTTCGGTCAGCCCTCACTGGGTGGCACTTAGCATATGCAGCTCTAAGAAGCTTTAGGGCAGTCACTGCAATGGGCAGATTTCTGCAGCAGCACATCACTCCCAGGAACTTTGACTGGGTAGTCGCCAGGTTTCCTGCCTGCCTGACCTGTGCTTGGTTCTGCAGAGAGCCTGCTACCTATCCATAAACCCTCAGAAGGATGAGACACTAGAGACGGAGAAGGCACAGTACTACCTGCCCGACGGCAGCACCATTGAGGTAGGCGGCCAGACCTCTCCCCTCAGGCCCCCCAGGCCCCAAAAGCTCTGGGCCCAAACCAAACGTCCCACGGGCAGGCTGGAGTCAGGTCCTTCACACCGTCTGCCTGGAGCAGCATAGCTCTTGAGCTGCAGCATCTCCTGCAGAGCGAGGTGCCCAGGACTTTGCTTGTCCTGTGTGGAGGGGAGGAGGTACCAGAGGCATTTTCCTAGGTCGGAATGGGACTAGGGAGGGTGAGGTATAGTGCTGTCCTTAACCACTTAGGCACAGTGTAGGGTGAGTTCCATCTCCCTGGACCTCCATTGATAGGAAGAAATTTCCACAAATGAATGAATCCATCTATTAAGTCTCTGGCTGGCAAGTGCCAGAGCTAGGATTACACACAGGAGCTTCCTCTCTGTAGTTTCCCAGGAGCCCTGTTTGTTCCTTTTTGTTCCCAGGAGCCCTCTCTTTGTTCTTCTTTGTGCCCTTGATGTACAAGGTCTTGCCTGAGCGTGGCCTTCCTAGCCACCTGGTTACTAAACCATGGGCAGAGGGCCCTCTTCCATTTCCACTCCCAGAGGGACCTCAGCCCCCACCCCAGCCTGAGAAACTTGCGGCCCCCCCGCAGATTGGTCCTTCCCGATTCCGGGCACCTGAGCTGCTGTTCAGGCCAGACCTGATCGGCGAGGAGAGCGAGGGCATCCATGAGGTGCTGGTGTTCGCCATCCAGAAGTCTGACATGGACCTGCGGCGCACACTTTTCTCTAACATCGTCCTTTCGGGAGGCTCCACCCTGTTCAAAGGTTGGTCTTTGCTCTCAGCGCCCTTCCCCAGGAAGCTTCCACATACTGCTGGGCCCAGACACCCAGAGAATTGACGTGAGATTCTCCTTTCCTGCCCATTCAGGTTTTGGTGACAGGCTATTGAGTGAAGTGAAGAAATTGGCTCCGAAAGATGTGAAGATCAGGGTAGGAGCATGCTGGGGGCGGGGCCAGGGGCTGGGTGGAACTGAGACTCCAAGGATCTGGAGGGCCATGTGGCGTGGCCTCCCCTCCTGCTCTGCCCAAGTTTTTCGGGCACCGCCAGATGGCTCCCAGCTTCTACTCTGCCCCTGAAGCCCGCCAGAGGGGAGGACCCATCTTCACTCTCCCTCTTCACAAAAGGGGGCAGTTCTGATACCCAGATGTGGCAGGGTGCTAGGCTGAGGGCCCCACATGTGGTCCTTCAGGGAAACTGTAACACTGACAGGAGACTGACTTTGGCTGCTCCCCTGTGACACAGTCTAACATCTTAGTGACTGCTGAGGAGAGCTGGCCTGCCTGCGGAAGGAGGGATCCTGAATGGAGGAGTGTGGTTCCTGCCGTACAATCTGCTTCCCACCAGCCCCCGAAGGAGCCAAATCTTGCCCCCAGATAGCCCCAGCTTCCCTGGGAGCCATAGATACTTAGGGATGCCGGGAACCTGTTTCTTCAGATGAGCAGGCTGGCCACAGTACCCCCCAGAGAGGCCACAGGGTCCAGCAGGGACATAACTTAAAGCCTGTTTTATGAAATATATCCACTGAAATGTATCCATGTATCCACCGGCTCTCACTGGCGGTCAGAATTGGCCATAAAGGTGAGTAGTGGCAGGGAAAGGGAGAGGGGAGGATGGACGTCTCAGATTCTCTTTCCACCCACCCCTGCAGATATCTGCACCGCAAGAGAGACTGTATTCCACATGGATTGGGTGAGTAGCTCTTCTGGGCATAAGAGCGGAACAGGAAGCAAAGGCATTGATTACCCCTCACCACCCCATCCCTTTAAAGAAAAGCCTGGTCTGGTTTGGCCCCAGGGGGACTGGCTGGCTCCATGAATACCCACTCCCCTTCTCTGACATTGTTCCTTTGGATTCCCTCCACTCCAGGGGCTCCATCCTTGCCTCCCTGGACACCTTTAAAAAGATGTGGGTCTCTAAGAAGGAATACGAGGAAGACGGTGCCCGATCCATCCACAGGAAAACCTTCTAATATTGGGACATCATCTTCACCTCTCTCTGAAGTTAACTCCACTTTAAAACTCGCTTTCTTGAGTCGGAGTGTTTGCGAGGAATTGCCTGTGTGTATGAGTGTGTGTGTGGGTGTGTGGGTACGAATGTGTGCGCATATGCGAGTGCCGTGTGGCCCGGGGATCCCGGGGCCCAGAAAGGACGATGAACTACCCACGATGGTGATGGCCTGAGACCTGGGGTTGACCACTAACTGGCCCCTGACGAGGGACCTGCTCCGTCAGCGGGGTCTTTGGCTGGCTGTGTGGGACTATGTTTACTACCATAGGGAGACAGAGAGGGAGGTAAACCCAATCCCCGAGACCTTGCTGCTGCCCATCCTAGGCTGGGCCAGCCCCACCCCTACCCCACCCAGGGTGCTCTGCGGCCCAAGGCAGCTGCTGCCTCCCCTTGCTCATCATTCTGCTCTCAATGCCTCTTGATCACAGACTGAGGGCCAGGGTTGAGTTCTGTCTGGTTTTGTTGCAGTTTGGGTTTAGAAAGCTGGAAAAGCACTCCAGGAGCGGTTGCTGAGACTTCGGTATCAGGAGGGGGCAGGATGCCCTCAGCTTCACCTGGAGACCAGGACCACACTGGGCATTTGAGGAGGGCAGGAGTAGTGCTACTTCTGATGGGTGGCAAAGTTAACGCTCTAACCCCCAACCCCCATCCGGGGATCTCGGGAGAGTTTCAGGAGCCTGTTGGCCCCAGGCCCTTGCTGTCCATCCATCCATGGGCAAAGCCATCTTCAGTTTTATTTATTGAAGTGTTTGTTCAGTACAGGGACTGGAGCGAGGGAGCTCACTGCCTCCTGCCCGCCAGTCACCCTGTTCACACTAACGTTTACAGCACCTAAGCTTAGCATAGCGTCCAGGGCCCCGCCACTCCCTGCTAACAGTGAACTGACAGTATCCGTAGGCCTCAGGACCATTTGGGATCAGAGGCTACACTCAAAGTCACTCCAGCCTCTTTCTTTCTCCCTCTTCCACTTGCTCACCACCCTGGAATCAACAGGCTGGTTGCTGGTTGGATTTTCTGAAACAGGGGGTAGAATCACCGTTTGGCAGAGGCTGCTAGCAAAGGAGGGGTGTTGGGGATCCAGCCTCCTTAGGACTGGAGAAAGATCTGCAATTAAGTTGCCTTTTCCCATGCTAGCTGACCCAGGGGGGACTAGGTTGTAGAGGCGAGATGGCCCCCTCTGGGCTGATTTGTGCCATTCTTGTCTTTACATTTGTTTGGTTAGGGAGGGGCCAGACCAGAGTGCCAGGAGCTGACGGGCTCGGGCTCACCTCCTCTGGTCCAGTGGGGCCGGGTGCCTGCCCTGGACTGGGCTGGCCTGGCAGTGGTCCCAAGGCTCTTCAGGCCAGATGGTGCAAAGCTGGGGCTAGCAGATACTCACCGGCACCCTCACCTGTGACACCAAGACCTGCCCTGATCCCAGATTCCAGGCAGTATTCTCCCCCATGCCGTCCAATGACCAAAGGCCCTGCCAGGTGTGGGCCGCAGCAGCAGGTGTGTGTGAAAGCGATGTGGCGACCCACAGACTGCAGTGTGCTTAACCAGCTCACCTCCCCCGCCCTTAGCCCAAGCCTGTCCCTCGCACAGCCTCGCACAAACCACGTTGCCTGGTGGGGCCCAGTGTACTTAAATAAACTCGTTCCAGTAGACACAACAGCTGGGCCTCTGTCTGTAGCCAGTGCAGGGTGGGAGGAGGGAGGAGCTGTGGACCTGGAATCTGAGGCTGTGACTGGGCCTAGTCTGTCCTCTAGAGGGCACTGTTGCACCAGCCAGACTTGGCCTGACCTTAGCCCAAGCCCCAGCCTGTCAGGTGGATGCAGAGAAGATGGTGTTCACAACGAAGCCCAAAGACCAGGTCAGGAATGAGGCTCCCAGGCCTGTGCACATGCCCAAGCCCATGGATGAGGCTCCACTCCAAATGAGGGGGCCAGCTCTTCACATCTCTGAAGTCAGAAGCTTATTAAAATACTGTTCCTGGGGCCCACGCGCAGATATTCTGATTAATCAGTTCTCCATTTTAAACCTGTATACTTCGGGGGTGGTGGGGAGAGCAGGTTTTCCAGGCACTTTACAAATGTTAATCCATTTTTGATTCTCCCAACAACCATACGAAGTGTAAGTATGTTTGTTATTCCTTATATCATTTCCCAAAGCTCTGCCCTTTGTTAGCTAGAATTTGAACCCAGGCAATATAGCCCTAGGGCCTACATTCTTAACCGCTGTGCACACCCTCAAATAACCACTGGCCTAGAGCAGTGGTTCCCAATCAAAGTCAGTTTCGCCCCTTAGGACACACTTGGCAATGCCTGGAGATGTTTGGTCATCATAACTGGAGGGAGATGCTACTGACACCTAGTAGGCAGAGGCCAGGGATGCTGCTAAACATCCACAACAAAGAACAACCCAGCCCTAAATGTCTGTAGTGCCGAGGCTGAGAAACGCTGACCTCAAGCAGAGGTTCTCAGTCCCAGCTGCACGGTAAAATCACCGCAGAGCTTTCCAAAACCCCAGTGCCAGGCGGTACCCAGACCCATGAAATCAGAATCTTGGGGAACTCAGACACCAGCATCTTTGCAAGCTCCCCAGCGACTCCAAGGTTAAAGACCTCTAGCCTAGAAGTGGCCACTCCTCCTTGCCCACCATGTCCAGCAGTGGTACATGGGAAATGCACTGGGGCTACGACCGCAGGCCTGAAAGCTGTTTTGATCCCGAGGGCCCATGCGGCCACGGGCCTGCTGGCTCTCCCTGCTACCTCAGTGACTCTGATGTGGGTGGCCCCCCACTCATCTCTGAAAATGCTCTCAGGCTGCTCTTATTAAGTAAGGAATCCTGTTCCCCAACCCACCGCTCCCACACACAGCACAAACCTCAGGAGTGGGAATAGAAATGACCGACTTGGAGCAGTCTGTGATGAAATGAACCTCGCTGAGAGGCCAGCTGGGGGCGCAGGCGCCCTGCAGCAGCTAGGGCGTGCTACTCCACGCACAGCTGAGGCGGAGAGTTCTGAGAGAAGCCACCGCAAGGGGCAGGTGGGACTCAGTCAGCTTCCTCTGACTGGGCCAAAGTGGTTTCCGAGCCCACATAGGGCGCCAGCCCCAGCCAGGTAGCGGGATAGGCCTCTGTGCCCACAGCAACCCCACGTGACCACAGGGCGGGCCCCCTCCCTTCGTGATCCTCTTCTTCCTCCTGCCGCATAGGAGGAAGCGGGTCCCTGAGCACAAACGCCCCAACCCCTGCCCAAGCTGGGCTCGACAGCCAAGCAGGAACTTAGACCTCAGTGACGCTCCCCGCGCAGCCCCAGGAGCTCCCACTCCGCCATCTGTCCTCCAGGCTGCACCCCAGGAAGGCGAAAGAGGCTGGCCGCCCAGGGCTGCAGGTAGTGTCCTCAGCAGGATGGCCTTGCCGCTCCCCTCACACCGTCTTAACGTCCAGGGTTTGGGCCTGTGACAGGTTCTGACGCTGGGCTTTGACCACGTGCAGGCGTCTCCCATACAGCGTGAACTGGGACCAGGTGAACAGCTGCAGCAGAGCACAGGTGATGGGCACCAGCACCAGTAGGTAGAAGCAGCCCTGGCGGAGCGTCGGGGCCTGTGGTGGGGGTGGAGCCGGGGGCTCTGGCCAGGGCTGGGCACTCCCCACAGGCGTCAGTGCGGGCTGCTGGAAGAGATCATGACCTAGGGTGAGAGAGTCCGCAAAAAGAACAGGTCAGCCCTGGTCTCCTCCACAGTCCACGGTGCCGCATCTCACAAGCCACGGGCACATGTCCAAATGGCAACTCTTGATTCCTCCCCCAGACTTGCTTCTCCCCTGTTCTTCTCTTCTTGGGGAATGGCACCGCCATCCCCCCAATAACCTCGAAGTCTTCCTAGATTCCTCAGTTAATTTCACCACTCCCCAGCAGCCAATCCTTCACTTCCCCCAACTCCAAAGCACAGATCAAAACAAACACTTCTTTTCAGTCCCGGGCCCCATCTGCTCCAAGCCTCCATCGCCTGTGCCACAGCCTCCCTACAGCCCATCCTCCGTGCAGCAGTCAGAGCGAACTTTAAAGCGTGTAAATCAGACGAGGCCACTCCCCTACTTAAAAGCCACCCAAGGGCTTCCCTGGTGGCGCAGTGGTTGAGAGTCTGCCTCCCGATGCAGGGGACACGGGTTCGTGCCCCGGTCCGGGAAGATCCCGCATGCCGCGGAGCGGCTAGGCCCATGAGCCATGGCTGCTGAGACTGCGCGTCCGGAGCCTGTGCTCCACAACGGGAGAGGCCACAACAGTGAGAGGCCCGCATACCGCAAAAAAAAAAGAAAAAAAAGCCACCCAATAGCTGCGCTGAGAATAAAATCCAAACCCTGCCCAGATCTACAGAGCCCTCTTCACTTTTCCAGCCTCATCTCCAAACCACTTTTTTTTTAAAATAAATTTATTTCTTTATTTATTTTTGGCTGCGTTGGGTCTTCGTTGTTGTGTGTGGGCTTTCTCTAGTTGCAGCGAGCCAGGGCTACTCTTCGTTGCGGTGCACGGGCTTCTCACCGCGGTGGCTTCTCTTTTTGCGGAGCACGGGCTCTAGGCACGCCGGCTTGAGTAGTTGTGGCACGCGGGCTCAGTAGTTGTGACTCACGGCTCTAGAGCGCAGGCTCAGTAGCCCGGGCGAGCACGGGCTCTAGGCCCGCGGGCTTCAGTAGTTGTGGCACGTGGGCTTAGTTGCTCCGTGGCATGTGGGATCTTCCCAGACCAGGGCTCGAACCCGTGTCCCCTGCATTGGCAGATGGATTCTTAACCACTGCACCACCAGGGAAGTCTGCCAAACCACTCTTGATAACTTGGGCCCACTTCCAGTTCTGTCTGGGATTTGCTGAGATCTTTCTAGACCAAATCCTCGCCATTCAGTTCACATCCTGGGTGTCACCTCCTCAGAGAGACCTTCCCGGACCACGCTAAGCAGCTTCTCAGTCACACTGGCTAGCTTTACCAACGTACTCATCACTACCTATTTGGCTGTTTATTGCCGACCCTACCCCCACCCCCTGACTAGAATATAAGCTCCACGATGGCAAAGACCTTGTCTGTCTTATTTTGTTATCTCCCTCCCTAGAGGCACCTAGAGCAGCACCTGGCAGAGAAGGTATTCCATACATATTTGTTGAATGAATGAATGAAAGAATGTAACCCAGTTCCTCTACCCACATGCAGAGAGCCAGAGGAGGGGTGGCAGCCGGGGGCGGCCCAGACCCAGTCTCTGTTGGCTGGTTGCCATTCTCTGCCTCAGTGGACCCAGATCCCAGGCTGATCAGCTGGTACACCAGGTAAGCTGTGCTCCCTGGAGCCTCCAGAGCCCCGTGCCAGCCCCTGGGCTCTCACCTGTGTAGAAGCACAGCAGCCAGGTGCCCAGCAGCGGGGCGAAGGTCTGGCCTGGCTTGGTCACCAAGGCCACCATGCCAAAGAGAAGCGCTGAGGCCGCCTGCTTGCGGTGGTTCAGCACCAGGTCCTCGTCCACCAGGTCAGTGACCACCAAGGTCAACAGTTTACAGGTGCCCTCAGTGAAGACACGGTTGCTGCCGGCGGAGAGAGAGCAAACAAAAATGAAGGGGTGGGACAGAGGTGTGGGGAAGAAGGAGGGCGGGGCATACCTGGCAATGAAGAGGCAGAGCAGGCCGGGGCAGTCAGGGCCAGCGCACAGCATGAGCAGGCTCAGGCCCAGCTTGAGCAGGAAGAGCCCGCGCACCACAGCGTAGACGCCCCAGCGCCGGCACAGGGGCAGGAAGTACAGATTGTTGAGATGCGGAGCGACATAGGAGATACCTGGGGAAGGGGGTGCGGCCTCGTCAGGGGGCACTGCCACAACCTCCACAACTGCCCACGGTTAGCCATCGGAATCAGAGTTTGCACTGATCCAACACTAATGAGGTTCAGGCTCCGTGCTAAGAGCGTCACACCCTTTTATTTAGTCCTCACGACCCTTTAAGGTAAGTACTATTATTATTCCTACTTTACAGAGACATGGAGGCCCAAAGGGATGAAATAAAACACACCCAAGGCCACACAGTGAATAAGCACAGTCAAGACACACACCCAGGCCTGTCAGGACAGTAGTCCTCCCTGTGAACCAGCCACTGTGCTGCTTCACCTCTGCATGTCACCGCCACCCAGAGGACCACCATGAGGGCAGCCCTACCCCCTCAAACCCACAGAGGCTCCCTCCCTCCCTCTGGAAAACAGAACCGGGGGCTGGAGGTGCAACCCCAGCACGGATTCTGCCCTCTGCCACCTGGGCCCCAGCTGGGGAGGCGGCTGTGCCTACAGCCGGGCTAGGGGTTCTGGGGTGCAAGCCTTTGGCCTTCCGGCCTGCCCGAGGCACACACTCACCCAACAGGAAGGAGCCTGTGGAGAGGGAGATGTGGTCTGACAACAGATGCTCCAGGAAGAGGGGGAAGAAGTTGCTGTTGAAGTGGCAGTGAAAGACCTGCAACCAACAGGGGCAGTGGGGAGGCCAGGAACAGGGCAAAAGCCAACAGGTGGAGAAGCAGGAGCAAGGGTGGCCTCTCCCCCATGTCCCTCAACATGGAACGTGCCAGAACAAAACCTAAAACCAAATTCCTACGCCTATCGAATTTTGCTAAAAGTTAGAAGGAATGATAAAATTGTCATTAGAACAATTAAAAGCTTTTTCTCTTGTAAAACCTATCAATGCTAAAACAAGCTTAATGACACAAAAACAATCTATTTCTAAATTTGGTTGGCTTACATACTACATATGTTTTAGGTGTGGCATGTGGTGTTTTAAAAGTCCCCAAAGGGGCACCTCTTTTTCATATCCTTGCTTTGCAGGTGAGGACATGGCTGCCCCGAGAGACTGAGACAAGCCTAAGACGACGCAGAGAGCTAGGAGCTCAGATGCTGCTAGAATCCAGGTATCTAACAACCCAACTTGTGCTCCTGCCATTGAATGGCCCAGCCATTCTCAGGCGAGGCCAGAACTGATTTCCCAGCTTCTGAGGAGCCTGTTCCCTTGAGTGAGGCATTTGTAGCCATCCTGGGTGGAGGCACTGCTCCCGTACCTGCACCAGGTCCATGCCCACGAACCACAGGAAGTTCCGGTGGCGGGCCAGCTGCCGGAGGTACTGGCCCAAGGTGATGCTGCCCACCTCCTCGCCTCCCAGAAGCAGCTCTTCTTCCTCACACAGGCTACGGGGCAGAGGGGAGTCAAGAACGACGGCCTAGGCTGGGCCAGAGCCCTCCCCCACCCGGCAGCCATCCACCAGCCAGGGGACCCAGCATGGCAGTGACACCCAGCAGAGTGCTGGCGGGACCCTGGAGAGCCGGAGCTGGCCACTCACCCACCATCCACAGCCAGGGTTGGGCACCCCGGCTCCCTGCTGGCCGCCTCCACCCGCCACCTCAGCAGCCGTGTGGCCCCCACAAAGCCCAGCCCAGAGCCAGCGGCCAGTGCTAGGCAGAAGGCGCGGAAGGAAGAGAAGTCTTCTTTGTTCCAGAAGGCGTAGGAGGCAAAGACAGACAGGGAGCCAGCCGCACTGAAGAGGGAGCAGTAGAAGTTGAGGTGGGTGCGGTCATGGGCTGAGAGGGCCAGGTCAGCCAGCAAGGCATGATGGTGCAGGTCCACGAGCGTCAGGAAGCCATCGTAGAGGCACAGGCACAGCAAGAACTGCAGGCCAGCTGGGGCCCAGGGCACCCAGAATGCCAAGAACGACAGCGCCAGCAGCGGCCCATGCCAGCCCAGTGCCCGCACCCGTGCCAGCACCACGGCCCTCGAGGAGAGCCTGGCGCCTGACCTGCCAGGGAGAGGGGTGCTGTTGGAAGATGCCCCTGCAGGCTTGGCAGGCCCCAGTTCCCCCTGCCCGGGGCCCAGAGGACGGAACAACAGAGGCCCAGAGCATGGGACTCACACCAGGGTGGTCCCACTGAGCCCTGAGTTCAACCCCTGATTTAGGAAGCACAACTCACCAGTGGGTACACTCTCCTCTCTGCTCTCTTACCAGCCTGCCAGGGCTGATGGCCAAAGGGTGGTGGGATACCCATTTCTCAAGCTTGGGGGCAGTGATGGGCCCAAGCAGAGATGGGCTAAAGAAATCTGCCAGAAGCAGCAGAGAGTGTTTGCTGCACGGAGCCCCGTCCTGAGGGCCTGATAAGCTGAGCGGGGGTAAATTTCTCCCCGAGGTGAGCAAGGCAGCAGCCAGTCAAGGCCACTTCTTCAAACTGGACAGAGCCTGCCTGACCTTGGGAAAGGAGGAAACCTGGACAACAGCTGAAAATGGTCTCCCTTTCTTTCCCCACCCCAAACACAGGCAGGGGTCCTCCAGCTCTGGGGAGGGGTAGGTGGGACAGAACCAGTTCTGAGCCATCCTCGGGAAACAAACCGGGGCTGGGAGCTGAGGAACTGACGGTCACTCAGCCAGCCGAAGAGGGGGTCATTGAAGCTGTTCCAGAGGAGAAACACCGTCTGTGGGCAGAGGGGAAATGGGCAGGTGGGCTCCAGGCAGCCTCCTCTCCAGGGCTTTCTCCATCCCAGCCTGCTCGCCACCTCTCAAAGATGACCCCAGCTTTCCTTCCTGCAAACCTTTGCTCAGGTCAGTCCCTCTGTTATAACCCATAGCGACTGTCCCATCAAACTCCCACCCATCCAGGGCCCAGCTGATAAATATGTATGAATATATTATAAATGTGCATACATAGAACAGTGCCTGGCTCACAAGACAGAGGCCAGGAGAGCTGGTGTAATCCTCACTGAGGAGTCATCAAGGCCTCCAGCTCCAGCTTTTCTTGCTGAATCTCGGTGGGCAACCCGGCTTCCCCAAGCTCCTGGCTGGGCAGGATCCAGCCCTGCCATCTGCCTGGCTCCCAACCTGGCTGGCTGCCCCAGCTCTGGCCTACCTCTCCGACCCAGAAGGCAGCTTTGTTGATCTTGTACACTGAGACAAAGGTGTCCACGTAGTAAAGCAGGAACACGTTGTGCAGGACAGAGATGAAGAGGGCCAGGGAGCCATAGACCATGGCCGTGGGCAGGCGTAGCAGCCAGGCCCAGGGCCCACCCAGCCCCATGGTGGCCAGCCCAGCCTCAGCTCCAGGAGTACTGAGGAGCGCTCATGGCCACGGGCAGTCTGGCCATCCTTGTCCCTGGGGAAGAAGAAGCCAGTTAGCTGCAGGGATCAGAGCCATCTGATCTAACCCCAGACCTCTGAGTCATCTCACTGGGAGAAAGTCTGTACGTAAAACAAAACTGGGGAATCGTCAATGATGTCCAGCTAAAACAATGCGGGACTAGATACCACTACTGGAGAGTAACCCAAGGAAACTGATAAAGGCGTAGGAAGAGAAGGCAGACAGCCAGCAAGTGCTGAGCCAGGTCGCGTGCTACAGCGCTGGGCTCAGTATCTTCTTTCAACCATACTTTATTCAACCTTAACGGTCCAGACATGACAACCCTGGGCTTGGGCACACACTGTGCCTACAGTGGCACCTCGGGCAAGCTACTTAACCCCAGCCTCAGTTTTCTCTTCTGTAAAAAGGAGAAGTGGACAATCATGGCTACTCAGAGGAATGTAAGGATTAAATGAGGTAACTCACAGAAAGTGCTCAATAAATGGATGTTAGTGGTCTCATTATCATCTTTATAAAATCCCTACAAAGTTTACAGCACTATTACAATATTATACGAGAGCAACCCCAAGCTCAGAGATGTTAAGTAATTTGCCCAGTGTCGCACAGCAAAAAAGTAGCAGATTTGAACCCTGACCTGTCTGGCTCCAAAGGCTTTTCTGCCACTTGACCTCCCAAATTGGGTTCCTATGGGCTGCTGGGTAGAATGGAGAAACCTGCTGTGATGGCAGGTTCCATAGGGATATACAAGTGATAAGATATGATAAGAGTCCACAACTGCTCACGCACTTTGATTCCGGAAATTCCACCTCAAGGAACTAACCCCAAGGGAACATGTACAGAGCTGTTCATGGCAGCAACATTTATAAACAGCCAAAAGCTGGACACAGCCCAGGAACACAACAAAAGGACTGGCTCAACAAGCCCGATGCTCTCCACAAAGGCCAAGTACGTGGGCAACCTCAACACAGGGGAGAGAAACTCAAGAACATGTTACATGAAAAGAGAGAACAAAGGACAGCACGAGTGCCTGCTCCCAACCAGGCCGACTCGTGCACGGAGACCAGCAGGCTAGACTGACCATGGATGGAAAAGCAAATAAAAGTCAGATTTTTATTAAAGCAGCGCTTCTCATACTGTAATGTGCTTCCAAGTCACCAGGGGACTTCGTTAAAATGCAGATTTTGCCTCCATATGTGTGGGGAGGAATCTGAGATTCTGCATTTCTAACAGGCTCCCAGGTGGCACCCATGCTGCTGGTCCATGACCACACTTTAAGCAGCCAGGCATTAAGTCTATCTGTCTCTTTTTTTAGATTAAAAGCTGTTGTTCTCTTTTCAGAAAAATAATCTCATGTGTGCTTGTCTGACCCCCAGAGGGAAGCTATGGGGGCTTCCTTCCCTCAAACTCCCTGTTCTGAGTTGAATGTGCCCAAAAGAGATAAGTTCAAGTCCTAACCCCCAGTGTCTGTGACTGCAACCTTATTTGGTAATAGGATCTTTGCAGATGTAGCCAAGTTAAGATGAGGTCATACTGAGTTAGGGTGGGCCCTAATCCAATGACTGGTATCCTTATAAGGAGAGGGAAATTTGGACACAGAGACAGACTCACACAAAGGGAAGACAGCCACGTGAAGATGCAGGCAGAAATATGAGTGATGCATCTACAAGCCAAAGAACACTAAGGATTGCAGGCAACCACCAGAAGCTAGGAAGAGGCAAGGAAGGATTCTTTCCTAGAGCCTCCCTCCAGAGGGCACATGACCCTGCTGATGCCTTGATGTTGGATTTCTACCCTACAGGAACTGTGAGGTTGCCTTAAACCACTCAGTTTGTGGCAATTTGTTACGACAGCCCTAAAACTTATACACCTCCTCAGAGGCTTTCTCTTTGAGTCCTCGTGACCCAAGCCTACCCATGGGCTTCATTTACATGTCCACATGCTTGCACGCACACATGCAGAACAGAAACTTCTGTTTCCCCATCAGAGTCAGGCCCTGGAGAACCGACTTCAGCCCCAGTCCAAATGTGGTGACCCCCCAGGCCCTGTTCTTGCCCCATGAGCAACCATGGCTCCCCTTCCCTGCCCAGCCTTCAAGGGCCTCTGTAGTCTGGCCTCTCCCCGCCAGTCCAGCCGAGACTCCTGTGGACCTTCAAGCCACCATCTCCTCTGGCCAGGCCTTTGCTTTTTTTTTTTTTTTTTTTTAATAAATTTATTTATTTATTTACCCATTTTTGGCTGCATTGGGTCTTCGTTGAGGCGCACAGGCTTTCTCTGGTTGCGGCGAGCGGGGGCCACTCTTCATTGTGGTGTGTGGGCTTCTCATTGTGGTGGCTTCTCTTGTTGCGGAGCACGGGCTCTAGGCGCGAGGGCTTCAGTAGTTGTGGCATGAGGGCCCAGTAGTTGTGGCTCGTGGGCTCTAGAGGGCAGGCTCAGTAGTTGTGGCACACGGGCTTAGTCGCGCCACGGGCTTCAGTAGTTGTGGCATGAGGGCTCAGTAGTTGTGGCTCGTGGGCTCTAGAGGGCAGGCTCAGTAGTTGTGGCACACGGGCTTAGTCGCGCCACAGCATGTGGAATCTTCCCGGACCAAGGCTCGAACCCATCTCCCTTGCATTGGCAGGCGGATTCTTAACCACTGCGTCACCAGGGAAGCCCCCAGGCCTTTGTACTTGATGGTGCCTCCTACCAGAAGCACCCTCCCCATGTCTTCATCTCCATCTCACCCATCCCTCAGGAGCCAGCACCATGTCGAGGAGAACTTCTTTAACTCCTCAGCCCTCACTGGTGCCTCCTGCCCCTGCACAGCACACTCCCACCTGCCTGCACTCCAGCCTGACTGTGGGGTTCTCCAGCGCAGGGCCTGTGTCTTCACCCTCTCTCTCCCTCTCTGGACTCAGCCACTCTTGCTATAGGAGTGATTGGTAAGGAAGAGGCTCTGTGGGGAGAATAAGGATGGTATCTCATGGGGGTCTCTCTCAGGCTCAATGGAAGCTGAGTGGCAATTCACTCAAGAGATCGGTATGCAGCCCCCCATCCCCTGTGCCAACCTTGTGCCAGCCCACGCCTAGTGGCGGAGCAATGAGAGAAGGAGGAGTGGCCAAAACTACCTGAAAGCAGCCGCTAAGTCTGTGAGAATCTCTCCCAGGCCATAATGATCCCACCTTATCCCAGAGCCGGAGGATATCCAGGTGGCCTCTCCCTGGGACCTTTGAGCCCCTGAAGAAACATTTGGTGGGAAATACTTTTTTTTTTCACAGCTTTATTGAGGTACAACTGACATATAATAATCTGTATATCGGGGAGTCCCCTGGTGGCCTAGTGGTTAGGATTCTGGGCTCTTACTGCCATGGCCTGGGTTCAATCCCTGGTTGGGGAACTGAGATCCTGCAAGCTGCACTGCGTGGCCAAAAGAAAAAAAGGAAAAAAAAGACCCCCCCCGCCCCAAAATAATAATAATCCGCACATATTCAAAGTGTACAGTCTGATCAGTTTTGGCATAGGTATGCCTGTGAAACTGTCACCACAATTGAGATCAGGAACATATCCATCACCCCGAAAGTTTCCTTGGCACTTTCCAAGTAACATAGTGGAAAGCAGACACAACCGGAGGTCTCCAAAGTCCCAACTCCACCATTTCCTACCCGTGTGACCTGAAGCAATTTGCTAAACCTCTCCATGCCTGTTTCCTGATCTGCACGATGGGGCCAACCTTCCTAAGGCTAGGGTTAGCAGTCCATGAGAAAATACTCTAACGCAATGAGCACAGGAAGTGCAGCAAGCACCCAAACTTCAGAGATTACTACTATCGAGCCTCCCAGACCCTCCATACCCACCACGCAAGGACGGGGTGGGCTAATCTAAAGGTGCTTTGGGGCTGTAAAGCACCATGTACACGTCTGCTGCTATCCTTAACCCAGGTCACCTCCTCTGATTCCCCAGGGCCTTTCAGAACTCCCCTCCCTCACTTCGAAAGCCTTTGTCCAAAGGGAGTGAAACCTCCTGGCACCCCTACCCAGATGTCCAGTGGCCTGCCCTGGTTACTGGAGAAGGTGGACCCTACAGGCAAGGTCCCCAGCCTCCAGCAGCTGGTTCCCTGCACCCACGCTGGGGCAACAATAGAAGAAAACCTCAAAGTGCGGTGAGATGGAAAAAGTATGACTTTTGCCATCAGAATGGCCTGGATTTAAATCTCAGCTGAACTTTCTGCTAACTGTAACTGCAGGCAAGGTCTGAGCTTGTCTGAACCTTGGTTTCCTCACCTGTAAAATGGGAGTAACAATGCCTATCTTTATAGGAATGCAGGGAGGATTAAACTATGTCTAGGAAGCCCAGAGCACCGACAGAAAAGTGCTCAGAAACTGGCATTTCCTTGGGCTCACTTATAACAGATCAGGGTAGGAGCAGGGGAATATGCTGGTAATCAGGCCCGTTCTGTGGTAGGGGAGTTTGAGAGAAAAATCAAGTCACAAGGGGGAAAGTCAGAAGAGGACGGCCTGCAAGGAGCATGGGCCCAGATGATGTTCAGGAGTATCAGAGACAGACCACTACCATGGACCAGATCTAGAGGCAAAGCAACCTGTCCAGGTAAGCCTCTGCCCGGGAAAGAAAGCTGGGGGAGGAGTATGCAGGGTCACTCCAGATTCCACTCCTCCATCAGGAACTGCTTCCTCTAATAGCCCTCCCCACCCCGACTCCACCCCCACAGAGAACAGCCCTGCCTCTCGGGGGAGGAAGGCTTGGGGCCCACAGCAGCCTACTTGCATAACCTGGCTGAGATACCCTGTAACATGCAACCAACTCCACCCTCACCTTGGCACCTAGCAGGAGAGCCTGCTGGTGGCCCCAAAGCCCATCCCCCATGCCCCCCCGCTGGTATGGTCCCAGTTGTGTGGCCTTGGGCCAGCCACTCCCTCTCCCTAGGCCTCAGTCTCCTCATCTATAAAGTGGGGATGACAATGCCAACCTCTTAGATTGCTGTAGGGCTGAAATGCAAAAGATATATAAAGCACCAAGCCTAGTGCCTGGCACTTAGAAGACCCTCAATAAAATGTAGCTGTTCATGGGCTTCCCCGGTGGCACAGTGGTTAAGAATCCGCCTGCCAATGCAGGAGACACGGGTTTGAGCCCTGGTCCGGGAAGATCCCACATGCCGCAGAGCAACTAAGCCAGTGCGCCACAACTGAGCCTGCGCTCTAGAGCCCGTGCTCCACAAGAAGAGAAGCCACC
The DNA here is from genome assembly GCF_002837175.3 of Physeter macrocephalus. Lineage (NCBI taxonomy): Eukaryota > Metazoa > Chordata > Mammalia > Artiodactyla > Physeteridae > Physeter > Physeter macrocephalus. The sequence continues at coordinate 58,081,987 of NC_041233.1, forward strand.
GCAATGAGAAGCCCGCTCACCACAACGAAGAGTAGCCCCGGCTCACCGCAACTAGAGAAAGCCCACGCGCAGCAACGAAGACCCAACACAGCTAAAAATAAATAAATAAATAAAATTTTTTAATGTAGCTATTCTTCTTCTTTTCATGTCTCTGAAGTTTGGCTTTATGATCTTTAAAGAGTTGCAGTCAGTGTTCCCTTCTGCCAAATCCATGACTGAAGTTGTCTTCTCAGCACACAACATTGATGCCTCTCACTGCTTGGTATATCCTGCCATCCATCTAATTCTTTTTAAAATGCCACCTCCAACCTTTGTTCATGTTGTTCCTTCCACCTAAAACACCCTAGATGTAACTACATACCATTTCTCAGACATATAGGATATGCCTGGTTTTTACACCTATCATCATGAATCCTTACAACTCTTGTTACTATTTCCATCCTCATCTTGTAAGTGAAGAAACCAAGGCAATGAAGTTTAAATAGCTGGCCCCAAATCACAGAGCTATTAAGTGCTAGAGGCAAAATTCAAAACAGGTGCTTCTGACTAAAAAAAAAAAACTCAGCATTTCTCACATCACTAGGCCCACAATGCCACCACAATTGTATCAAATCCTGCTGATTCAAGCAAGGCCCAGTTCAGGGGCACATACCTTCCCAAGGACACCAAGTCAAGTGTTCTCTCCCCTTTTCAGGTCCCTTGGCTCTGTATCAGGATCCAAATGTCTCCCTAACCCTCCTCCAGCCCCCAAGCTCCTTAAAGGCAGGGCCAGGTCAGACCTGCCCCTGATTTGGACTGCCAGCTTCCACCAGGCTCCTTCACCACACAGTAAGTGCTCAATTAATACCTGCTAGGTCAATTTGCCCCTAAAAGGCCAATATGGACATCCCCAGCCCAACGGGAGAGCAGCAGCCATAGGAGGAGTGTCCTCCCCAGATCCCACTGTGCCCCTCAGCTCTGCATTCTGCTTGGCTGTGGGAGTCTGAAAGAGGCAACCTGGGGAAACCTGATGTGAAACATGGACAGCAAGGCAACAGGTGAGGCAACAAAGAGGAATGGTGATAATAACAAAATGTAACACTTATTAAGCTTTCACCCGTGTGCTAAGGAAAATTGATACAATATGGGAAGAGAGCTCAGAGCAAAGCAACACCAGATCAGGAAGGGCTTTGGAAACCACACACAAGATCCTATCCTGAGGACAATAGGATAGCGGGCACTAGGAGTGGCCAGGTGACTCAATCAGATGTTTAGAAGGAGCCCCCGGCATCATGTAAAAACTCTCCCCTCACCCCATCAGGCTTCTGGGAGATAAAGAACCAGAAAATGATAGAAACAGTAGCAGCTCCCTGATTTCTGAACCAGCCTGTGGTGAGTAGGGGGCTGATGAATTTGGTAGAGGAAACCAAGAATGACAGACTGGGCCCCTGGGGTGAGGGGCTTCAGAAAGAGGGTGGGTGTTAGCTTCTGATTCCCTTCAGAAGCACTAGAGACTGTATGAGAAGCTATTAGTATGGAGGGAAAAAATCTACTAATAAGCATAATTTGGAGTTGGGAGCCCTAGGTCAAGTTTGAACCTTATCACTAACTAGCTCGCTGAGTTTATTCCTACATCTGCAAAGCGGGAGAAAATTCCATTCCCTGCCTGTCCCAGGGGTATCAAATTAATTTGAAAGGTATTATACCCTACGCAAATATTAGGTGTGTCCTTTTTTCAACAAGCAGGTGACCTCTGAATTGTCTTCTGTTTCCTGTTTCACACCCCCTTTGTCTCCCTGCTCAGTCTCCCCACAGCAGGACCAGCCCTGGCAGGGCTGTTGGGGACGCCCACCCTGGAGGGGTGCCCACTTTCCATGCAGTGACTAATGGGCCCATCCTCCTCCTCAGGCTGCAAACGAAATTCACCCTACTGGGGGAGGGACCTTCTCCCTTTCCCTCCCTGCTCCGCAGGTTACTACAGCAGCACTGGAGGATCAGCAACTTCACCCCAGGACCACGCACCCCTCGCAAGCCACAGAGGAGTCTGGGAATAACCCAGGAGTTCCTTACTCAATAGCTAGCGCTGAACCATGTGGTGGTTCTCCAGCCTTGTCTGCACGTTAAAATCACCTGAGGAGCTGCTCAATAACACCAAAGCCCAAGCCTCACCCCTGACCAATGAAATCGTAATTGCTAAGGATGGGGCCCAGCATCGGTGTTCTTTTAAAGCTCCCCAATTGGTTCTACAACGCCACCAGGGTTAAAAGCCATTACGTTAATGAAATGGATCCCGGCCTGATGCATCATGCGACCCCAGTGAGTCCCTTTGCAAGAATTCCATCCTCACCCCTTGAGCCCAAGCTTCTCCCACCCTGCCCCGAGGAACTCTCTCAACCCACAACCAGATCACTTCAGGGACTCCCGCAGACAGCCCCCAGGACTCCCAGAGCAGACAGCATTCCTGTACCCTTCGGGTGTGTCCTTTCTGACTGATTGGCTCCCAGTCCGGCCCGCTCCTGCCCCCGAGCCCCGGCCGCTGGCCAGCCCCTCACCGAAATTGTGGCAGGCGAAGCCTAATCCCGCGGCTGCCCGGAGCCAGGTGCCAGCCAGTGCGCCTGCGCGCAGGCCTCCAGCAGCTTCTCCAGCTTCTTCTTCCGCTCCTGCCCAGCGATTGGCTCCGCATGGCTCCGGGACCGCCGCTTCGGCAGGTGCTCGCGCCCGAGGATGCCGCCGCCATATTTGTTACGGGCGCTTGCCCTTAGGGACCAAAAAGAGGACGCAGACGCCAACAAATAACGGGCAGATTGTCTGTATTCCTGGCCGGTTCACCCCCTCCCTCTCACTTCCACGAAGGTTTAATGTCATTTCAGTTCAAATCAACAAGGTTTTTCTGAGAGCCCCCACCAGGGATCGAATCTGCACCCACTGCAGTGGAAGCCAGGAGTCTTAACCGCTAGACCTCCGGGGAAGTCCCCCACCCCTACTATTAATTCGGAAAATGAAGAGAGCTCAGCACCTTCCTTCAAGCCTTGTGGTGTGACTGGATGCACAGCTAAGACAGATAAGAAGATGACAGTGGCACAACCTGGGACTCCCTGATGCTGGATTGTGAGCTCCTCAAGAGTGGACAGGCCCAGCTTGAGCTGTGGGCACCAGGGTTCAGGCCACAGGCACCAGGCCCTGGGAGAGCAATCAAGCAGCCCTTCTTATTTTTTTCTTGTTTCTTTTCTTTTTTTTGGTTGCACCAGGTGTTAGTTGTGGCATGTGGGCTCCTTAGTTGTGGCATGTGAGCTCTTAGTTGCAGCATGCATGTGGGATCTAGTTCACTAACCAGGCATCAAACCCGGGCCCCCTGCCTTGGGAGCTCAGAGTCTTATCCACTGCGCCACCAGGGAAGTCCCAACCTCCTCATATTATTAATAGTAATAGTAAAATATAAGGCTATGGAGCTCTTACAATGTGCCCTGTGCTGTGTTAAGCACTCTACATGCATTATCTTGTTGAGTCCTCACATAGTCATCCCTGGGAGGTAGGTGCTATTATCCCCATTTTACAGATGAGGAAACTGAGGTTGGGAGAGATTCAGTGACTTTCACACAGCAAGCAAGAGGCCCAGACAAGTTGGAACCCAGACCTTCTGACTCTCAGGAGTCTTTCCTCTTCCTACCCCTGCCCAGACCCTGAAAGTCAAGTTTTGTTTTGCTCAGTCTAGTCTGGTGAGGATGTCCCATGTCTTCTCCCAAAAGGCCTGTAAGCCTACTTAGATTTCTAGGCAATCAGACAGCACAGACTCCAGACTTGCTGTTTCCCTACCCTGGGATGTGGGGCCATGAGTGTGGCTTTTGGCTTCTGGGGGACCTGGGACTCAGTTCCCTAGCTCCACCACTTCTTTTTCGGGGACTCTCTTTTTGTGAGCCTCTGTTTTACTCCTTAGAGGGATTTTGTGGGCATTAAATGAGAAATAGAGGTGTAAGAGTTTAGTTGTCAACAGGAATATCATCCTCTTCCTCCTTCCCGACAACCTGGCAAGGGCCCACCCAGAGCAAACAGTCCAACACAAGAGCCCGGGTGTCCAGGAGCTAGAGTCTGTTCAACCAGTTCCTGGGGAGCCCCAGAGGCCCCATGAACCTTGCCCCCAGTGTTCATCTCCCACCAGTCTGTCTCACTTTCCTCCTCCCCAGTCCTGCCTTTTCAGACCCTCTTCTTACCTCCTAGGTCTCCCCTTGGCCACACACACATCACCTCTTTTCTAAACTTCAAGCAACTGATGAAACCCCTCATGCTCCAGAAAGCCCTCATGACTAGAAGGAAGATTACCATTTCTCCCCCATCCTTACCCCTTACCCCCATCTATGCTTTACCGGCTGTGAGAATAGAGGGCAGGAAGGGCAGGAAACCAGCATTTAGCATAGAGTCTGGTACACTAGGGCCTCCATATATTGACTAAAGGAGTCCCTCTGACGTTCCATCTCTGGCCAGCATGTGCCTTTATTTCAAAGCAACACTGAGCCTTTACTTAGCCCACCCTGGGTATCCCATGGGGGAACAGGAGAATGGGGAGAGCTTCTAAGGGGCCGGAACTGGATGTGACCTTATAGGAAAGACTTTGGCTCCTGTGTTGCACTGAATACCCCACTCTGAGTTCCCTCAGCCCTCTAATTTTATAGACAATGTAACCAGTTACCCTTTTTTGTCAGCAGCAGGGCTGGGCCTTGTGATTATCTCTTATTTCCCTTCCCAGTTGTCAAGCACAGAGATAACTGGGAGGGGACATGGGGTGCAATTGAATATCATATCACCTGCCTTCTTGAGTCATATCAGAGTCTCTGGATAGTGGGAGAGAGACATACAAAAACTCTCCCTGAAATTCTCTCCTCCCTTGGCTTCTGACCTCTGTGATCTAGGTTCCTCCATGTTCTCCTCCTACCTAACAACTCCTCCTCGGGCCCCTTCACTGGGGCACTTTTTCCCAGGGCTTTCTTAGTTGCAGAGAGGGTCCCCCAAATTTCCATTTTCAAAACTCTTCAGTCACTTAAACTTGTCAGGCCATACACTATACGGGGTAAAAGGGACTTCAAAAACAAGATTGCCTGTTGGTGGGAATATAAATTGGTGCAGCCACTATGGAAAGTAGTATGGAGGTTTCTCAAAAACACTAAAAATGGAACTACCGGACGTCCCTAGTGGAGAAGTGGTTAAGAATCCGCTTGCCAATGCAGGCGACAGGGTTCGATCCCTGATCCGGGAAGATCCCACATGCCATGGAGCAACTAAGCCCATGCGCCACAACTACTAAGCCTGTGCTCTAGAGCCTGCGAGCCAGAACTACTGAGCCCATGCGCCACAACTACTGAAGCCCGTGCACCCTAGAGCCCGCATGCCACAACCACTGAGCCTGCATGCTGCAACTACTGAAGACTGTGTGCCTAGAGCCCATGCTCCACAACAAGAGAAGCCACCACAGTGAGAAGCCCGCACACTGCAATGAAGACCCAACACAGCCAAAAATAAATAAATAAATTAATTAATTAATTAAAAATAGAACTAGCATATGACCCAGCAATTCCACTCCTGGGTATTTATCTGAAAAAAAATGAAAACATTGTTTGAAAAGATAGATGCACCCCATTGTTCATAGCAGCATATTTACAATTGCCAAGATATGGAAGCAACCTGTGTCCATCAAAAGATGAATGGATAAAGAACAAGTGAGCCTAGGGATTTCCCTGGCAGTCCAGTGGCTAAGACTCCGTGCTCCCAATGCAGGGGGCACAGGTTCGATCCCTGGTCAGGGAACTAGATCTTGCACACTGCAACTAAAAGATCCCGCATGCCTCAACTAAAAGATCCCACACACCACAACGAAGATCCTGCGTGCCACAACTAAGACCCAGCACAGACAAATAAATAAATATTAAAAAAAGAACATGTGAGCATATATATATGTATACGTATATATACATATACATATATATATGCACACATACACAATGGAATACTACTCAGCCATAAAAAAGAATGAAATTTTGCCATTTGCAACAACATGGATGGAATTGGAAAGTATTATGCTAAGTGAAATAAGTCAGACAGAGAAAGACAAATACTGTATGATTTCATTTCTATGTGGAATCTAAAAAATAAAACAAACTAGTGCATATGAGGAAAAACAAACAGGACTTCCTTGGTGGTGAGTGGTTAAGAATCTGCCTGCCAATGCAGGGGACATGGGTTTGAGCCCTGGCCCAGGAATATACCAAATGCTGTGGAGCAACTAAGCCCATGCACCACAACTACTGAGCCTGCACTCTAGAGCCCACAAGCCACAACTACTGAGCCCATGTGCCACAACTACTGAAACCCCCGCACCTAGAGCCCGTGCTCTGCAATGAGAAGCCACCGCAATGAGAAGCCCATGCACCGCAACGAAGAGTAGGCCCCGCTCTCTGCACCTAGAGAAAGCCCGCGCTCAGCAATGATGACCCAACACAGCCAAAAATAAATAAATAAATAAATAAATATTTTTTAAAAGTAGTTAAAAAAAAAAGAAACAGACTCAGATATAGAGAACAAATTAGTGGTTACCAGTTGGGAGAGGGAATGAGGGAGAGGCAAGATAGGGGTAGGGTATTAAGAGGTACAAACTACTATGTATAAAATAAATAAGCTAAAAGGATATATAGTATAACAGGGAATATAGTCAATATTTCATAATAACTATAAATGGAATAGAACCTTTAAAAATTGTGAAGCACTGTTGTACACCTGAAATTTATATAACATTGTACATGAACTATACCTCAATTGCCCTCAAAAGGCATAGGTGGTACGCAACAGATTGGCAGCCATGATGACACAGTGTAATATAGGCCAGGGTAGCAGCTGTTCGGGTAACTTCACCTACTTACTACCTTTCCTTCATGACTACCCCACCTTCCATCTCCAGCCTGAATATAAAACTGCTGCTGGATAGCTTCCCAAACGGCCCACCCCCAGCACTCCCTCAATTTTCGATCACCCCAATTGTTTATTTCCAGGATTGTCTTGACTACCCAACCAGCTGACCAAGCTAAAAACATGTGCATCCACCTTTACCCTCCCCTCTCCATCCAGGCAGTTATATGGAATCAAGTCCAGACGAATCTACTCCCATGTCTCTTTTCCATTCCCTGATCTTGTTTTGGTTGTCAGTTTTCCTAAACTAGGGTGTGAACCTCCTCCAAGACTGGCTTTCAGACTCTCTCCATCCTCTACTTTGCCCACGAAAAAGCCTCTGATCGTGGGGGTCACTGATCAGAAACTTCTCAGGTTGCTGAATTTTGAAATTTTTCATAATAAAATTCTGGGGGAAAAACAGTCAGGGTGTATTGTTGATGCAAGCAACAACTCCATAGTATAATAACCTAAACATTTAATTTTCTAAAGACTAACATGATGGTGCTTTGAAATAATTTTTTAAATACCCATTTCATTATGTCTTTTGTAGTTAAATTTATATGAAGTAATGCAAGAGGGAAGAGATATGGGGACATATATATAACTGATTCACTTTGTTATAAAGCAGAAACTAACACACCATTGTAAAGCAATTTATAAAGTAAACACAACTGGCTATCTGTATAAAAAGAGTCCACTCAAACTAGATTAAGTAGGAAAGGAATTTATGGGGAAAGGGAAATTGGATAAAGGTGATCAAAAGATACAAACTTCCAGTTATAAATAAATACTAGGGATGTAATGTATAACACGATGAGCAAAGTTAACACTGCTGGATGGTATAGCTGAAAGTTGTTAAGAGAATACACCCTAAGAGTTCTCATCACAAGGAAAAAATTTTTTTTTTTTGTATCTATATGAGATGATGGATGTTAACCAAACCTATTGTGGTAATCATTTCACAGTATATGTAAGTCAAATCATCATGCTGTGCACCTTAAACTTACACAGTGCTGTATGTCAAATATATTTCAATAAAACCGGAGGGGGAAAAAAGGGGATTTATTGGCTCATGTAACTTCAAAGTCCAGGATTCAAACGATGTCATCAGGACCCAGTTTCTCTCTCTGACCCTTGGCTCCATTTCTTCTGCAGCTCTATGCTCAGAGAGATCTTCACCTCTGGACCCAGAACTGCATTCTTTCAGATCTCTGTCCAAGGGAGAGAGCACTTCACTCCATGCAATTAGAGAACAAAGCCCTGGGCTTGGCTCCCATTGGCCCAAATTGAGTCACATGGCTACCCTAAACCAATCACTATGGCCAGAGGGATGACAGCGATGATTGGTTTAGCCCTAAATCACCCAGGTAATTTAAGGATGGGCTAGAGCCAACTCCCCCAGAACCACTTTCCTGAGAGTAGATAAGGTGTGGAACCCAAAAAATCTGGGGGCTGTTACTGGAATCAGGGTGAATGAATGCTGAGAAACTCACAGCTTGGTCCTTATTTTTCTCATTTTTCCTGAAGACTGCCTCCCCAGTCTCCTTCAGCAAGCATGTCGGAACCAATATTAAAACGCAGGCTTCTCACTGTCCCAGGTTTCAACTTGAGCTTGGTCTCACACTCTCCTCATCTCCCACCCAGGTATGACCAGATCCCCATTGGGGAGAAACTGGCCAGTCACACAGGGTCCATCACTGAGCTCCAGGCTGGGGTGAGGTCAGTCTATAATAGGTAGTTTTGGACATTCCTCAAGTGCTGGGATTTGGAGGGGGGCAAAGGTATAAATAGGAGTGGGGAGGTATATTAACTTCCTACTAACGCTCTAACAAATAATCACAAACCTAGTGGCTTAATACAAATCTATTACAGTTTTGGATGTTGGAATTCTGCCTCATAAACTAAAGTCAAGGTGTTAGCAGAACTGCATTCCTTTCTGGAGGGTCTAGGGAAGAACCCATTTCCTTGCCTTTTCCAGCTTTGAGGCTGCCTGCATTCCTTGGCTCATGACCCCTTTCATCTTCAAAACCAGCAAGAGCTGGTTGACTCTTAGGATCACATACTCTGACTCTTCAGCCTCTCTCTTCCACATATGACTCCTGTGATTACACTGGGCCCACCCAGATAATCCAGGCTAATCTATTTTAAGGACTGCTAATTAACAACCTTAATACCATCTGCAACCTTAATTCCCCCTTGCCATGTAATATAACATACTAACAAGTCTCCAGGGATCAAGCCATGGACATCTTGGGGGTGGGAGGCCTCCCCCAACAAAGGTCACTATGTCCTGGGACCAGTTCTTAAGTGGACAGTGGGAGAGGCTCCCTTCTTGGAGCTGTTGGGTAGGGCGTGTTAGATACATACCCTAACCTAGTCCTAGCTGCTGTTCTCACTAGGCCACTGGCCTGAATTAGACTTGAGGAGAGTGGCTCAGTCAGGAATAAAGAAATGTGCCATCACCAGGCTGAGTGTGGGGGACCTCCTCAGAGGGTAGCTGGGCTTTGAGGGATGCTGAGAATCTAGGAGAACCTATGGGGGTTAGTCATGATGCTGCTTAAGTCAACAGAAGAAGGGGAAGGAAAGTATGATAGCCTGGCGGCCTAGAAACTGGGAAGAGGGTATCCATTTTAATCATCCAGCAACTACTACCCACTGGGGAAGAGAGGTGGAAGGGCATGACCTGCAGCCAGAGGGGACTGGAGCTCAGATAATGCTCAACCCATCTGAACGAAGCAACCTTTCTGGCTTCACCCAAGTAGCTTCTGGGCTTTGGAATCATTTGCACTGGGTTCAAATCCCACTGTGCCAGTTATAGACTATGTGAACCTGGGAAAGTGGCCTAACTTCTCTGAATCTCTTGTTCCTTATCTATTAAATGAGAATGATACCACCATGTTCTTCACGTGGCTAATATGAATTAGAAGTTCTTTTAAAAAAAAGTTATAAGCTCTTACGGAACATTCTAGAAGGGAGGACTGTCAGATAGTTCAAAAGAAGCCCTAGCATGGATTGGTGATTAGGCTATTGTTGAGAGCACAAGTCTTGAGACAGACACGGGGTTGAATTCTGCCCTTACCATAACTAACTGTGTGAGTCTGGACAAGACACTTAATCTATGTAAGCCCCAGTCATAGAATACATTTACTGTGTACCAAATCTGAGGCAAGCAGCTTCTTGCTATGTAAAGTCAGAAAAATATTAGTACCTCACTCCTAGGGTTGACGTAAACTTGAAGTTAGATGCTCATAAACAACTTGATTCAGTGCCTGGTGTGCAGGAGCTTCACTCAAACATTAGGATAACTCAACCCACCTAGATGGAAAAAGGGGATGTGGAGAACAGGGAGCTAACTTGACTGGAAAGGCCACTGGATGTCCTCAGTGATGTTGCGGGCAGCCCTGAGCACAGACCTCAGCGTCTAAGTCGCAGCCGGTATGACCAGCAGGCTCATCCAGTGCAGACACAAGCTGGCTGGCTCTGGGCAAGCTCAAGGTGTTTCCCTTTGCCTGGAAACCGGGAGGTGTGGCTGAGGCAGCGCACGGAGGAGAGCAGCTCAACTAAAAAGTGGTGGAGAAGAGCCCCGCTCTTGGATCTTTCTGGTTCCCCCAAATGATGGGGACCAGCTCCCCCAGGCTAAAGGAGACAAGTGAGTAGGGAGCTACCTGGGAAGAGCATTTCAGGACTGGGGGCTTGAAAAATGCTTGGGTCCTTCTTGCCTGCTGGGAGCCTGGGGTTTGGGTCCAGCCCTAGGACAACAGGTGAGGTGGAAGCTGAACTCCTTTGGAAGAGTTCCCCGAACTCAGGCACACGTGCAGGGCCCCCTGCTGTGAACCACAGCCCCAGGTAACCAGGCCTCAGGGTCAGTGGTGGAGATGAGAACAAAGTGCACCCACACCCCGCACCCCCACCCCAGGTCTGGACCAGGACGAGGCCCCAGTAACAATGCCGGCCGCCTGAGCTTCACACCATGTACACATACTGCTGCCTGGCGCCTGGGCAGGACGTCTGGCCTCTGCTGCAGCACCTCACCTACACCTACCTGCCCGCCCCTCCGCTGCTGCCCCCCATTCAGGCCCACAACTTCTGCAGCCGGCCCCCGAGCCTGAGCGCGGGCGAGTGGGCGGCTCCGCGGGAATACCATTGCTTCCACGCCACGGGCGCGACGCTACTGGTCACGCCGCCCTTGTGGGCCTTTCCGCAGGCCTACGCCGCGGCCCTGCAACCGCCGTTCCCAGCGCCCGGCTACCCAGGGCCGTTGCTGCAGCAGCCCGCAGCTGCGAGGCCGGCGGCGGTCGAGAGCGGGACGCAGTGGCCGGAAGGCGGCAGCCTGCAAGCTGAGCTGCGCTGGGGCCGCGTGGAGCGTGCGCTCGGGCCGGGCCTCGAGCTGCCGGACTTCGTGCGCCGGGAGTTGCGGCGAGCGTACGGCACGTACCCACTCACCGACGTGCGCGTCACCTATCTCGGCGGCGAGTTCCTGCTGCAGGGCACGCCGCGCGTGCGCGAGCCCGAGTACCGTATGGGCAGGCGAGTGCTGCGCCGGCCAACCAGCAGCTGCAGCTGCGAGAGCAGCCCCGCGGGGGAAGCGGCGGAGCGCAGCCGCCGGAAGTAGAGGAAAGACTTGAGCTGAGGGCGCTGCGAGGCCCGGAGGCCGGCCAGGGTGAGCACGCGCGCGGCTCCCCTGCCGCCACAGCTGTGCGCTGGGGCTAGGTGCACCTGTCACCTCTTTTTGTTTTAACTACCGCCCACGTCCTGCACTTCCTTGATTTCTCTCAGGTTATTGCTGGATGGCGGGGCAAGGGCGAGAATGGATCAAGGACATCTCTGGGTGGGTGTCCTATTACTCCTTTTTCTACTTGGGCTTGGGAAGCCTGAGTGTGTGTGGTGGAAGGAGGGCCTGAACCCTTTGTTTCCTCTCTCCTTCCTCCCCATCTTCTTCGCCTTTGAAGCCTGCCCTGCAATAAGCCCCCACTTTCGCTTTTTCCTCTCTTCCCTCCAGCAAAGCTCTCCAAACTCCCCAAGCTGAGGGCCCATCTATCCCCAGCTTGTAAGAAAAGTAAATAAATGAGTGAAGTCAAGTGTAGGCTTCAAGATCATTTTTATGCTTGGGGATGGGTTTTTTTTTTTTCATCTGTGTAATGTGAGCCTTTCCATCTTGGGGTACAAGGTGTTGGAGGTGAGGATTAAAGTGGACCTCTGGAAAAAGTGTGCTTCCTCACTGGCTGGGCCTCACTCTCCCTTAACCAGCTCCCTTCCAGTGCAAGAGGACACTCTTCTAGGTCCTGAGGCCCACCACCCCCAGAGAGATTCTGAGGGCATAAGCTGTTTTGTTGAGGCGTGGATGACAAGCATGGCTGAGGAAGGCTGAGGAGGGGATCCATAATCAGATCCATAATGGCTCTGACATTTTCTAGACTCTGAGCCTCAGTTTCTTCATCTGTAAAAGAAGAAGAAAACCAGCCCAGCCTACCTGGAAAATTTACCAACGTTTAAATTTAAGATGAATGTCACTTCTTGTCTCCTGATTCTTGCTAAGAGTGTTTAATAGGGTGAATTTGCAATATTATAGGAGTTTGCTGGAGGGTTAGGCCACACATCCAATTTTAACTAAGGGTCTGGCCAGACCACCAGATCTGATGCCCAGGCTGTATAACTTTGACTCCTATTGGAATTGCTTTCACTGAACTTCCATTTGTGGTTGGCCAACAGCTACCTGGGTATACAGGTATGTTATTGAAGCTGTAGATCACTTGATTGAACACTGCTGTATTTATGAGCTTCATGGAGAAGTTCTATTAAACCTCAGCATTTGGTAAAGCTGTTTCTACTGATAAGTGGTTTGCTTTTATCTTTGAATCACCAAGGATCTCATAATTGGTCATATTTTTCTATTTGCCCTGGTTTCTAGGGAGCCAAATTTGCTTAGCATCTTTTGTATAAAACCTTGATCCTGAACTGTTACCCCTAGTTTCATCTTATTTTCCTTTCCTTTTTTTTTTTAAATTATAAAGACACAGGGAGGTGTTGTAGTGTGATGGGTCTGCTGTGTGACCTTAGATGAATTGCTTAATGTCCCTGAACCAATTTCCTCATTGCAAATGGGGATGATGGTAATAGGACCTATCTCATAAGATTATTGAGAAGGTACTGTGAAATCCTGCACAAAAAATGTTTACCACAGTGCCTGTCATGTACTAAGTGCTCAAAGGGTAGTGTTTGTTTTTAAAAAGTAGTTTGCAATAAAGAAATTTATAAAATAGGAAGTTAAAATCTGTTCTAATATCCCTCACCCCCAAATGATCACTGAGGTCCAATCTAGTATTTTTTACTATTTTTTTCTGTTCACCTAGTATAAATTACATAAAATGAATTGCACAGTTTTGCTTGTTGCTTTATACATTAAGTATATCTTGGACATCATTTTATGCCAGTGCGTATGGCGTTACCTCATTCTTTAACAGTCATCCAATATTCTATAGCATTTGGATTCTTTCCAGTTTTTAGCTATTAAAAGTCCATCCAACAAATTTCTTGAGTGTGTTTTATTTGCCAGGAACTGTGGTAGGCCCTGAGGATACCATAGTGAATGAGACAGCCATGGCAGTTTCTGTCCTTATGGACGACATTTAAGCTGCGATCTAAAGAATATGAAGAAGCTAGCCATGCAAAGAGAAGGGTGAGCGGAAGCCAGGCAGGAAGTATGGTGGGTGCAAACGTCCCAAGGAATAAAAGTTATCTTTATTCACTTGACAGGCATTTGAGAGCCCACAGTTTGCTGGGCAGTGTTCTAGGCACTGGTGCTACGGGAGAAAAACCAAACAACTCCCTGCCCTCATGGAGCCTACTTTAGAGGTGTAATGTAGAGAAACAGAGACTGACAACAAGCAAATGGGAATATACGATGTAATGTCATACAGTGATAAGTAATGGGGTGCTGTTTTCAACAGGATAGTTAGGGAAGGCTTCTCTGAAGAGGTGACTCTTGAGTGGAGACCTAATAAAGACCTTTACGAGCCATTTGAATAGCTGGGGGAGAAAAGCAAGTACAAACACCCTTTGGCTGAGGTGTCCTTGTCCTGTGAGCGAGCGGGAAAGTGATAATTAATGAGGTTACAGATGAGGCTGGATCCTGTGGTACCTTGAAGCCATGTAGAAAAATTTGGATTTTATTCTTAGGGGATGGAGGGTTATGAGCAGGGGGAAATGTGATGAGATTTTTTTTTTAAGTTATTCTGGATACTGTGTGGAAAAGAGACTATAGGGGGCCATTTTGAAAATCGGGAGAGCAGTTAGGAGGCTTTTGAAATAATATAGGCCAAAAATAAGCTGATGGCTTGGTCTTATTTGGAAGTTGTGAGGGTAATGAGAATAAATGTCCTTGAATATGCATCGTTATTCACATACACAAGTGTTAAATTGTGGAATCTGAAGTCTTAGAATTAGAAATTGAATCATTGAACACTGCCACCCTAGCAGCACAAGCACAGCCAGTGCCTAGATCTTTGATTCTAAATTACATTCTCCACTAAAAGGAACCAGTCCCCTTGGGAAAATGGCTGATTCCAAGGCTTTGGCAGGGAAGGTACAAGATGAGACTGGAACAACTTGTGCCAGAAAATAAAGGACTGATCAAAAATGTCAAAAGAACAAAGGAGCCAACTTGAAGGGACTTCGACTGACCAAATCAAGGACAATTTAAGCATCGAAAAAAATAATCACAGTAAAAGATTATAACCTGCTGAATAAAATAAGGATCCCTAAGTCCATACTAAAACTAAAAAAATACATATGAAAGGAAAGCTCTTCCTTATAGTAGAAGGAATAATGAAATTAGAAAATCACCATTCCCAATCATCAGAGTAATGATTGATTCAGGTGAGAATCATTTCTGAATACTAAAACTGGGCTTCCCTGGTGGCGCAGTGGTTGAGAGTCCGCCTGCCGATGTAGGGGACGCGGGTTCGTGCCCCGGTCCGGGAAGATCCCACATGCCTCGGAGCGGCTGGGCCCGTGAGCCGTGGCCACTGAGCCTGCGCGTCCGGAGCCTGTGCTCTGCAACGGGAGAGGCCACAAGTGAGAGGCCCGCGTACCGCAAAAAAAAAAAAAAAAAAAAAAAAAAAAATTTTTGGCCACACCCCAGGGCATGTGGGATCCTCGTTCCCTGACCAGGGATAGAACCCAAAAAAAAAAAAAAAAAAGTGAATACTAAAACTGATGGGTGAAAGTTTGATGAGAAACTGGTTATTTATATAGTTTCAAATATGTTCCAATAAGATATTTATTAATTACAAATTTTAAAATAGTAACCTAAAAAAAATAGTAACGTGATAATATAATAGGGAAAACTGGTGGATAACACTTTAACCCCATTGCAGTAGTCCCTCTTAAAGTCTTTCTTACCATCTTTAATGAGTGTATTTAAAAAAATGTTTTTCAATTTATTTTATTTATTTATTTTTGGCTGCATTGGGTCTTTGGTGCTGCGCGCGGGCTTTCTCTAGTTGCGGCATGCAGGCTTCTCATTGCGGTGGCTTCTCTTGTTGCAGAGCAAGGGCTCTAGGTGTGCAGGCTTCAGTAGTTGTGGCACACAGGCTCTAGAGCGCAGGCTTAGTAGTTGTGACACACGGGCTTAGTTGCTCCACGGCATGTGGGATCTTCCCGGACCAGGGCTCGAACCCGTGTCCCCTGCATTGGCAGGTGGATTCTTAACCACTGTGCCACCAGGGAAGTCCCTAAAATTTTTTCGTTAACAGAGACAAATTGACATCATGTGCTCTCTGATATGTTAAACTGAAAAATACAACATCAGTTCAGCAGTAAGGCATAATCATGAGGAAACCTCAGATAAACCTAAATTGAGAGAAAATTGTTCAAAAATGTCAATGTCATAAAAGACAAAGGTTTCAGGTCAAAGGAGACAAAAAGAGGCATGAAAACTAAATGCGACACATGATCCTGTTTTGGATCCTGGACCAGAATGAAAATTGTTGTGAAGGACAGTGTTGGGACAAGCAACGGGATTTGAATGAGGACTATAGATTAGAGAAAGCAGCATGGCAAAACGTTAACAGTTGGTCAGTCTGGTAGAAGGCTAAGCCAGAGTTCTTTGTACGATTCTGGCTACTTTAAGTTTGAAATAATTTCTAACTAAAAATAAAAATAGCAATAATAAGTAAATTGAATCTCTGGATCAAAAAGGATACACATTTAAAATGTACTCTGTCACGGATTTTATGTTTTAATCTTAGAGAATTGTCTGCATGCTGGTAAGCCTCCTCAAATCCTTTTTTGAAACAAGGCAGGTTTCAAGTAAATCATGAGTCTCATACCAAGTTAGGTGTGTTCTGAATCCCCTTCCTTCTCTATCGTCTCAGGTCCAGACCCTTGAAGTCTCTCAACTTCCCCCATCTCGGGACTTCCCTGGTGGCGCAGTGCTTAAGAATCCGCCTACCAGTGTAGGGTACATGGGTTTGAGCCCTAGTCCGGGAAGATCCCACATGCCGCGGAGGAACTAAGCCCATGCACCGCAACTACTGAGCCTGCGCTCTAGAGCCCGCGAGCCACAACTACTGAAGCCCGTGTGCTAGGGCCCACGTGCCGTAGCTACTGAGCCCACATGCCTAGAGCCCATGCTCCTCAACAAGAGAAGCCACTGCAGTGAGAAGCCTGTGCACGGCAACGTGAAGAGCAGCCCCCGCTCGCCGCAACTAGAAAAAGATCGCACACAGCAACGAAGACCCTACGCAGCCAAAATTAATTAATTAATTTTAAAAAAAGAACTAAGTACACATCCCCAAAAATTCCATTCACAGGAATTTAAAAACAAAAAAAACAAACACTTCCCCTAATTTTAAAAAAAGAACTAAGTACACATCCCCAAAAATTCCATTCACAGGAATTTAAAAACAAAAAAAACAAACACTTCCCCTAATTTTAAAAAAAGAACTAAGTACACATCCCCAAAAATTCCATTCACAGGAATTTAAAAACAAAAAAAACAAACACTTCCCCTAATTTTAAAAAAAGAACTAAGTACACATCCCCAAAAATTCCATTCACAGGAATTTAAAAACAAAAAAAACAAAAAAAAACACTTCCCCCATCTCTGAGAATCCGCATTGCTCACATTCTTCCCCCAAGTCTTCCACATATGCCCTGGAAATGCCCAGAGACTGCACACAATATACCCCTATCCCCTAGTCCCAGTGAGGGATGAGGCCCCCAATTACAGGCTTTTTGAAGGAAGTGCTGCCACTCAGCTCAGTCCAACATGCCAATCCTTCCAAACCCCAGTGCTTGCTCCAGCCCTAAGGATGTAAGGAAGCCCTGCAGGGAGCCTAGATGCTTCTTTGTTTGATCTTTTCTTTGAACTTAACCCTTAGAAGCTTAGAACTCATAAAACATCTGGCTGCCAGGGACTTTACTGTTCACCTGGCCCAACCTCCTCAGTTGACCTTACGCTGGGAAACCGAGGCCAGAGAGGAGTGACTCACCCAATGTCACACAGTCGGTGGGAATCCAGAGCTTCTAGATCCCAGCAGGGCTTGGGCTACCAAACTCATCTTGATGGCCTTCTCCTCCTGGCCTCACCCCAGCTTTACCCAACCCTCGCATCTGGTCTAGAGCCTTTGCTCAATAAACCTTGACTGACCAATTTTAAACCCTATCCTACCTCCCAGCTGGGTAGCTCATATCCTACTGAAGGGAGGATAATAAGAATCATAACAGGGAGTTCCCTGGTGGCCCAGTGGTTAGGATTTGGTGCTTTCACAGTGGAGGCCCAGGTTCGATCCCTGGCCAGGGAACCAGCCCACATGCCATGTGACATGGCACAGCCAAAATACAAAAAAAAAAAAAAAAAAAAAGAATCAGCAATCTCACACACTTAACTGAGAACTTACTATGTGCAGGCACTGTGCTAGAGCCCTGTACAAAAACTATCATTTAATCTTCACAAAAACCTTGATGTGGATATAATTATTATTCCCATTTATAGATGAGGAAACTGAGGCCGATAGAAGTTAATAACTTACCCAAGGGTACACACAGAGAATACACCTGGGAAATCTGACTGTAGCCTTAACATCTAGGCCAAACTGCCTCTTCATACATGAGACACACTCAGCAAAATACAAGGAACGTTTATTGAACAGCCACTCTGTGTAGGACACAGGACTAGACACTATGGGGCTCATGAATCAAGCCCCACTGGAGGCGGAGTGCGGAGGATTTGTAGGAGATCATATGCATCATTGAGGGGTTGGAGAAGATTCTTGTAAGAGGCATCTGAGAGAGGCTTTGAAGGATGTACAGGATTCCAACAGATAGCGATGGAATGGAGGTGTCCCAGGAAGAACTAAGGAGGGATCAGCATGAATAAAAGCATGGCAGCAGGAGCAGGAAGAAGCAGGGTTTCATTGGAGGACAGGTTATAACCAGGGAGCAATGGAAGATCAGGCTTGAAAGCTAAGTGGACGCCATACTTTGAAAGACTTTAATGGCAAGGTGAGGAGTTTTGGGGAGCCATTGAAGTCTTTGACAAGAAGAGTAACTCGAAGTTATTAAAAGTTCTGGCAGGTGGCAGCACCTGGCTGGGACGCTGTGAGTCTGAGACAGCAGGTTCCCCATGACCTCAGTATTGACAGGACAGCACAGCCGGGCACCAGAACTGAGTCCCCAGGGCATTTGCTAGAGCTCACAGCCTATGGAATTCAGTTCTCAGAGCCAGATGGCCAAAGTTCTTTTAGCCTTGATGCTGCCCTCCTGTGCTCCGTTCTGTGAATTTTCCCCCATTCCCAGGATGTGTCAGAAGAGGAACCTGGGATCTCAAGATTCCTCCTATCCCATCGAGGGTCTGAGCTTGGAGCTGAAAATCGGGGCCCATTGCTAGGGAAAGAGGTAAGGGTTCTCTAAATTCTAACAGGATACTGATATAGGATATGAGGGGAGGGGACTCAGGGCTGTGGTAGGGATTCCGTGGGTACTGCAGAGTCAGACCTGTCATCTTCTGCCCAGATATGCTCCTGGTGGGGCCAGATGTGGAACTGGATGGGCAAGGGGCTAGGGGAACAGCCAGAACATGTACACTGAGAAGGGCATTTCTCTAGAGAATGAGTGCCTTCCTGAGCCAAAGAGGACCCACAAAATGTGGATCCCCAAGATAGAGAGAGGTCCAGGAGTCCCAGCTCCCTGAAAAATCTCCCCACCTGAAGTGAAGATCTGAAGTACCTGGGATAGATAAGGGAGCAGAAGAGAAAGACTTCCCTGAAACACATGTTGACTTTCTACGGAGTTAAACTGAGGGCTGGGGTGCTATTCCCATTCACAGGGCAGACCTATAGCCTATCCCTGGAGATGGAGAGGCAAGCTGGCAGGCTCAGGAGTCACCCTACCCCCACCCTGCTTGAGTTGAGAGAAGGGGGTCTGCACTTACCCATGAAGCCTCTTCTCTCCCTTCTGGAGCTGGATCTACAGTGATGCTCCCAGAGCCTTCTCCTTAAATAGGGCCCGCCCCAGCCAACTCCCACCCCCGCCCCATCCTGGCTCTTTTGAGAAAGGAGGAAGGTGTGGGAGGGCCAGGCACCCTGCCCAGAGAGCCCTTGCTGACCTCAAGCAAGAGTGGGGACCCCCCCTCTTTCCCCCCCATCTTTCAAAGCGTTCCCTTCCTCACCTCAGTCTCTGAGTCCCTCCCACCCCTTGAGACCAGCCACCTGGGTTCTTTCTCTGCCCTTAATGTCTGGGAAATCTGCTCTTTATGCCTAATTCAAGCCCAATTTCCTCATTCTGAGGTTGGATGATGGGGAATTGATGTGCTAGGGGAAGCTTCAGCGCAGGCTTTTAGCTTCTCCCATCAGCTCAGGAGACCCAGCATCTGTTGCAGAATTCGTTGATGGAATGGGGAGAGAGGAGTTATCGCTATACCTCCTTTCACCTCATGTAGCTTCCATCCTGCGTAGAGAGATTGAGACCTGAGGGGACAGCAAATCAGGAGCTTAAGGTCCAGCCTGCTATGGAATGTTGAGAAGGACAAGTGTTCCCTGGATCCCCTGCCTTACAGTTTGTGTGTGTCCTTGTGCCTGTGGTGGGCCTTCTCCTCAGCCCACTCTCTGTCCTCTGACTCCAAAACCTAACCCTTGCTGCACAGAGTTGAGACTCTCCAGGGTCTGAACTGGGAATTGAGGGGCTCCTTCTAAATGGTCTTTCCCATCATCCTTCCCCGAAAGCTCAGGAAGTTCTTTCCCATGACAATATGTAGCTACATCCAACTGCTATTCAAGAAACAGGCCGTGGGGGAGGGGGAATGGTATGCCTCAGGGATGGCCACAAGGGTCTTGAGCCAGGACTAGGGACAGCTCTTCTGAGGAAACATGAAAATTCCTGTAATGGGGGTGGTAGGGAGAGAAGAGTCATCAGTATTGTGCAATGGAGGGGGAGGGAGGATAGGGGACTGGGGGAGGGGAGCGATGGCCAAGTCTTTAGAAGGCTGGCAGCTATCCATCACCCCTTTCCCAGGGGCCTGCTTGGCCAGAGTTCAAAGTGGTTGTCACCCCACCCCTCATTAACTCCAGCAGCACCAGGCTGGCAGCAGCAGTGCTTTTATGGGAGACGCGTCGCCAAAGGTGCTCCCTCCTTCCCTCCCCTTTCCTGCCCCCTCTCCCCGGCAGCCAATGTCTTGCTCTCTTTGAAGCCAGAGGATCCTGGTGGGGAGGTGGGAGGCTGCTGTGAGGGACAGGACTGGAAGAGGGAGCAGTGATCCCCTTTTCCTCCATATTTTGGCACTGCCTCAGTCCTTAGGGAAGAGAGGATGGGACTTTCTACCTTGGGCTCTGAGCTCCTGCGGATAGGGACAATCTCTGGGTCCCCAGCGCCCTACAAGGGGACTAGCCCTGAAAAGAGGCTCATCCCTGCTGATCGGGGATGGGAGAGTTCATCCTTGAATGGAACTCCTTCCCTCATGACCCATTAAAGGGTTCTTGGGAAGGGAAGGGTATGGGCTTCCCCACAGGGTAGCACCAGGAAGCTCCGTAGCAGGAAGAGAAAGAGGAAGCTGAGGCCTTACAGGGTACTGGAGTTCAACCGTCCTGTCCTAAATGAGAAGCCCTGCCAACTCGGGCATGAAGTTACTGGGGGTGGGCATGGCCTGCAGGCCGTCCTGGATCTGCGCTCAGGTGGATACTCGCTCAGAGCATCTGCTGGCCCCCCTCCCCCATCCAAACCAGGCTCCAGGTCCCAAGACCCAGGCCCTGTAACCCACACTAATCTTGGGGAAACATCGCTGTTAAGAGAATACAAAGGAGAGATAGACATGGCGGGTAGGTCAGCACCTAAGAGTTGTTGGGGGACAGGGCTTGAATGTGGGCTGGACACGAAGGGGGAGAGACACGGGATTTGGGGAAGAACACTGGGTCTAGGAGTAGGGCCACCAGAACCAACCAGGGAGAGACAAGGGCGGGGTGGGGGTGGGGAAGCTACAGGATTTGAGGGCGGAGATTTGGGGGCGAGGAAATAAGACGGAAGGGAAGACACTGGGTGGGGTCAAAATGTTCTCCCGTCTGGGCAGACGACAAGGCACTAGGAGGGGATACAGTCAGTCACTGAGACTCCACCCACTGGCTGGACCTCCACGCCTAACTCCTCCCTACCCTCAACAAAAATGGCCGCCGCGGGAGCTCGCCCAAAGCTCTGAAACAAATGAGAATTGTAGCAGAAGCCCCGCCCAGTTGTGGGCATGCCCTTCTTAAAAATGGCTACCACAGCGCTTCTGGAAAGAAACCGCTCTGGGCCCCGCCTTTGATCTCGTTGGTGGGGCTGGGGGATGAGAGCTGCACCGCGCGGGACAAGTCGCCGGCGGCGCCCGACGGAGCAGGTGATTTCCCTTCCAGGCCCCGGCCCAGGGCTAGGAGAGTCGCGGAGAGCGCTGATCCAGGGTACCCGTCCTGTGTGTCTCCCCACGGTACCCCCGGGGCCCGCCGGAACCCCATCTCTGATTCTCGCCGTGGCCTGTATCAAGGCACATCCTAGCTTGCTCAGGCCTCCCTCGTCATGTGTCCCTCAGGGCCGCAACCGCATCCCTGTGCCCTCGGGCCCACTATTCTGGATGCTTACGGGTACCCCGCTAGCTCGTTTAGGGAGCTCCTGCTTCAGGGGTCGGCCATCATCGTGGTCCCACTTCCTGTATTCCCGCCTCCCCACATTTGTGCTCCTGCCTGACTTTGGATGCCGGAATCCCTTGTGTACCCATCGGTGTCCTTGGCTCCTCTAAGACCTGCTTGGGGGTCAGGGGACAATGATGTGCTCTAGAACCTGCGTTATGAGACTAGGGCCCCAGGAGCTGGGCTTTGTAGGGGCTGGGAGAAGTAGTGAAGATCTCGTTTCTAGACCCTCTTGAGTGCCCCAGACTTCTTCCACTCTGCTTCCCAGGATTCCTCCTCCCACATGGCCTTCTGCTCTCCCTCCACCTTGGGCATCTCCCCACCCCAAGGGAACAACATGGTACTCCTTCCCCCAGTCTCACTTAAACTTGTCCTGGGGGGTTTTACGGAACATCTGGAAAGTCCAGGCCTGTGCTTGGTCCTGGGGATGCTCTCAGGCCAGCTGGGGGCAGTGAGGATGGGGCAGTCAGGGTTGGCTCCAGGGAGGAAGTGAGGCCTGCAGGGTGAGAGGCAAAGGGAAAGACATTCTGAATGGGGAGAATGGTGTGAGCAAAGATTCTGAGGTAGGCAAGAGGGCCAGCCAAGCAGGAGAGGATCAGATTACAGGCTGGGGACTGACCATTTGCATCATGAAAGGTGGTATAGTGTAGTGGTTAACAATGAGCCAGACCGCCTGGGTGTAAATCTGCCATTAACTTACTGTGTGACCCCGGGCAAGTTACTTAACCTCTCAGTGCCTCCATTTCCTTTGGGTAAATGGGATAATATCAATATGATATATTAGTATCTATATGTTAAGGTAATTGTGAGGATTAGGTAAGTTAATACATGTAAAGTGCATAGAACAATCCCTGAATAGATTGTAAGCAGTCAGTAAATGCTAAATATTTTTACCTTCATCAGAGCTGTTTAAACAGGACTCATGACAGGATGACAATCACATTTCATGGGTGCAGCTAACCAGTGAACCCTTATTTGGAGCCCCCAGGAAGTAATGAGGTTCTGTGGGCTATATCCAGAATTTGAAAAGTCTCAGGGAAATCATGTTCTTACCCTGGAGAAGGCTGGCTGCTCAAGCTGCAGCTTCCCCAGCTTAGGGACTATGGAGGAGAAATATTAGGAGAAGCCTCTGGGTAGGAAAGAGATGCTGAGGAAGCCTAGGGGGACGGAGAAGGGTGAAAAAGAAGTGGCAAGCTTTGAAGGCTGGGTGAAGTTTGGGCATCCCAAGAACAGGAGGAAGGGGGATGTTCCATTAGGAGACAAGCTAGAGCAAAAGCTCAGGGCAGGAAGACTTTTTATTTGGGCACAGTGGGGTGTTTCCTAATAATAACTCCCTGGCTCTTGGACCTTGGTTAGAAACCTAGGGGCACCAGACACATCCCTGAGAGCTTCCCTAGAAGCTTTCATGCAGCATCCATGGACCTTTGTCCCAGCAGAGGTTGGCAGGCAACTGCTAGCAGCCAGGATTGGTATAACCCAGGGTGGATGTAGGTCTCCTTAGGGGGCTGACTTCTTGGGGGAGCTGCATGATGGGATCTGGTATGCCCTGTCTGAGCAGTTCTCTTCCTCCCCAGGGCCTATGCTGGGGTCTGGAGCGAGAGGCTGGCCTCCCCTGGTAGGATAGCGCTTCTCAGTTCTGCTGTCCTAAGCGACCCCTGTGCTGTCACAGCAACTCTGTGTTACCAGTCAGGGGACAAGGGAACTGCGATAATAGATGGTAGCCCTATCTCAACCCAATTGGAGGTCTTGACATCTCCCCATCCCCTGGAGTAGCCCCTAGAATGTACACTCACTCAACTAGGTGTCCTGGATTTATCTCCTGACTACCACAGTCAAGCCAGGTGACTTTGGGCAAGTCATTAAACCCACTGAGCTTCAATCTCTTCATTTCTAAACTGGGGAGTAGCTGTTTATGGAGTGTCTACTTCACAGGAGACACTGAGTGTACATTGATGAATAAGCCAGGAGTGTAGTCTCTGCCCTCATGAAACATGTGGAAGAAACATTAAACATTGCCCCAATAATGTTTAAATTATAGCTGTAAAAGGTGCTGCTAAGTAAGGAAAAGTGTAGTCTGCAATGAGGGTGTAAGATAGAGGAGACCAAACCAGTTCTAAAGGGTCAGGGGAGCATCCCTTGAAGGAAATTGTAAACTAAAACCTGAAAGGTGAGAGGAGTTAGCAAGTGAAGGGGTGGAGGTGGCACGTTGCCCAGGCAGAGGAAACAGTTTGTGCAAAGACCCTTGCTGTGAAAAAGCTGGAGTGCTGTCAAGCTGAAAGCAAGCCGGGGTGGAGGGGGGTGATCCCTGGGGGGTATGGTGCATGGTGAGGCTGGAGAGATGTAGGCAGGAGTAAGGCCTTGAATCGAGGGCCACAAAAAGAATCTGGACTTATCTGAAGGGAAGCAGGAAATCACTGATAGATTTTAAGCCGAAAAAGTGATTTTTTGGTAAATATTGTACAGCCATGATCTTTGTAGAGAATAGGTTGTTGGGGGAAAGATGGTAGTGCGGAGAACATTTAGGAAACTCTTGCAGTTAAGGCAAGAGTTGGAGCCAAGTGGGAGTAGAGATGGAGACAAGTAGATATGTTGAGGGATAATGGTCAGGGCATGGTGACTGATTGGATGTGAGAAGGCAAGGGGTAGGATGGTGTCAGTGATAATTCCCAGACTTGTGGCAGGAACAGCTGGGTACATGGACATGCGTATACTGAGATAATTCCCAGACTCGTGGCAGGAACAGTTGGGTACATGGACATGCGTATACTGAGGACAGCCTTGGAGGAATAAAAGACTCGGGAGAATGTCAGTTTGGGACCTGTGAAGTCATCCCCAGGGAGGTGTCAGAGAGGTAGATGTACAAGTGTGTAGCTCAGAGGAGGAGACTGGACTAGAGGATTGGACATTTGGGAATTGGTGACATGGAGTTGGTACAAGAAGATGTGGACCCAGATGAGATCTTCCAGAGAGAGAAGGTGCAGACTGAGGAGAAAGGAGAAGCAGCTTTGAGCCTGAGCTTTGCTGCCACATTTAGGGGGAAGCAGAGGAGAGGGGGACAGAGAAGGGAGCCTGGGAAGAAATGGCCAGAGAGATAGAAGAGAAATAGGAGGATGTGATGCCTCCTAAACCAACATTGGTGCTACTTGAAAGGGCAAATATTAGGTGAAACTACAAGAAATTGCTTTTTTCTTTTCTTTTTGAAATAAAAAACAGGTAATATTGGCAAGTTCATATGGTTCAACCTAATGAGACCAAAACCTGAAAAAGTAACTCATGCCCTTAGCCTGAGAAAATTTAGTAGAGCGGAAGCCAGACTGAAGTTGGGGAGAAGTGGATAGAATGGAGAATAATAAGGGAATAGATTCAACAGGACCTGGTGATTGATTGATTGCAGCAGGGGTTGAGAGAGGGTGAAATCAAGGGTAACCCCCAAGTTTCAGGTTTGGCAGCTGAGTGAATCATGTTAGCCGGTGAAACAGGAGGAGGTGCCTGTTTGGAGGGGGAGTACACAGATCGGGAGGATATGGTGAGTTGGGGGTAGGTGCAGTTTGAGGTGCCCCTGAGTCTCTGAGTGGGGTGATGAGCTGACATTTGGACTTGTGGGTCTGGAGCAGTTCTTTACCACCTAAATGTTCCTGACTACCAAATACAGACTTTAGGGAGTCAAAAGCATGTAAGTAGGAATGAAATAAGTCAGTAAGTATTTATCGAGCACCTACTAAGTGCAGGCATTCTTCTAGGTGCTAGGGCTATACCAATGGATAAGACCAAGTACCCCCCCCAAACTCCCTCTTCTTGAAGCTTACATTCTGTGGGGGGGACAACAGGCAAATAAACATAAAGATAACATGGAGCTGTAGTATATGCTATATAGAAAATAAAGCAGAGTAAGGGATTGGGGAGTATGGGGAATGCCTAATTTTGGTCCGTTAGTCAGGGAAGGTCTCTCTATGGAGGCAACATTTGAGCAGAGCCCTGGCAGAGGTGAGGGGATGAGCCATGTGGATATCTGGAGGAGACAGGTAAAAAGAAACTGGGCAAGTCTGAGGAATAGCAAGGAGGCTGCTGGGGCAGGAGTGGAGTTAGCGAGGAGGGAGTGGTGAGGTTGGAGAGGTAAGCAAAGGCCAGATCTTATAGGGCTCCATAGGCCTTGGGACGGAGGATGGAAAGTCCTCCGTAGATAGGCCCAAACTGCTGGAAGGGCAAGGACCTGGCAGGAAGAGAGAATGCATGAAAGGCTTCCCCTTCTGTCTGGGCCCCAGAGCCAGAAAAGCCCCTTTGTGCAGAGGGTGGGTGGCCATTCTGGGTGGGGGAATGGCTGTGCTCAGTCCTGAGGCCTGCTCCTTGCGGGGCTGGACAATGGGTCCCTTGTGGTTGGACTTGGGGGCCAAGTGGCCCTCTCAGTGATGGGATTCCTCAGCCAGGAGGCATGTGACCTCAAGACCTTGGCTTCTTCCCAGAGGGTCTAGGCCTACTGTTGGGGAATCGGGTGGGGAGATGGGGAGAGGTCAAGGGGAGGGGGGAGGGAAACGTCCACTCTGGAAACTTTCTCCTGAGACAGTGTCCTGCCCTGTCTCAGGCTGGAGGAGGTGGAGAGATAGGCAGGCAGGGGGCTGTGGCTCTGCTTGAGGGAGCGGGGGAGGGCTGAAGAACTGGAAGCTATGGGCAACATCAACAAATGGTTTCCACAGCAGGGCAGGAGGGAGGAGCTGGCCGCCCCTGGACCTGGTGGGCAGGGGCAGGCAGAAGAGGGCCTGACAAGCCTCTGTCTTGTGTCCCTTCAGAAGAGGAGAGAGCATGGAGCTGGAGAGGATTGTCAGTGCAGCCCTCCTTGCCTTTGTTCAGACGCACCTCCCAGAGGCTGACCTCAGGTAGAAGCTGCTCTCCTAGAAGGGTCATGCTGGGGCCAGAGTTGGAGCTGCTGGGCAGTTCTCTGGGCCCTGGCCAATGGAAAGATGGGGTGGGAAGTACTACTCAGCCCTATTCCTCAGGTGGAGGAGGGCTGATTATGATTTGCTGGTATGGCCTTACCTCTCATCCTGTTCCTGTCACCCTTGTTGAACAGATGGGAAACCAAAGCTCTGAGGGGGTGGGAGTGGGTGGGATACTCTTCTGGGCTTAAGTCTTGAGGTCTGGCTCCTGGACCCCATGAAGCCCAGGGCTGGAGTCCCAGACTAGGTGGCAATGCTGGAGGTAACAGGGCTTGTCCTGTCCCTTTCCTGCAGTGGCTTGGATGAGGTCATCTTCTCCTATGTGCTCGGGGTCCTTGAGGACCTGGGCCCCTCAGGCCCATCGGAGGAGAATTTCGATATGGAGGCCTTCACTGAGATGATGGAGGCCTATGTGCCTGGCTTCGCCCACATCCCAAGGTGGGGCCTGGCTGGGACCAAGAGGTGGAGGAGGGCTGGCTGATTGTGGAGGGTGGGCAGAGTTGTCCTTTTACCGCCCTCCTTGCCTTTTCAGAGGTACAATAGGGGAAATGATGCGGAAGCTCTCAGGGCAGTTGAGTGGTGCTAGGAACAAAGGTGAGTCTGGGAATCGGGCACCTGGGTGACTCAAACTCCCATCCTCCAAAGCCCTGGCAAACCTGTTGCTCTTTCTGCCTCTTTAAGAGAACCTGCAACCACAGAGCTCTGAGGTCCAAGGTCAGGTATCTGTCTCCCCAGAGCCTCTGCAGCGGCTCAAAGAAGAGACGATGTCTTCTCCGACTGCTGCTGGGGACACCCAAGATGAGGTACTGGTAGAGGAGGGTACCGACGAGGGAGCCAGGGCCCTGGAAAGGAGGAAGTATTGCCTCTTGTCAACATTTATGCCCACAGGCATCCGGCGCTGAGGAGGAACTGCTGCCAGGGGTGGACGTACTTCTGGAGGTGTTCCCTACCTGTTCGGTGGAGCAGGCCCAGTGGGTGTTGGCCAAAGCTCGAGGGGACTTGGAAGAAGCTGTGCAGATGCTGGTAGAGGGGAAGGAGGAGGGGCCTCCAGCCTGGGATGGCCCCAACCAGGTATCCTCTGCTAGACGCCCCCCCAACCCCATGTAACCTCAGCTATGTTCCACCTTAGTGTTAAGCCCCCGCCCCTAGCCTATCCCCATTTGCTTTTCCTGCTGGTACCCTCGGCCCTAGACAGGCTTCCCCTCTCTGCAGGACCTGCCCAGGCGCCTCAGAGGCCCCCAAAAGGATGAGCTGAAGTCTTTCATCCTGCAGAAGTGAGTCTGGGCTGGGCTGGGCTGGGCCGGGCCGGGCCAGCCCCTTAGAGGGTCTTCCTAGGGTGGCAGGAGCTTTACCCAGCCAGTTTTTGGCAGGTACATGATGGTGGATAGCGCAGAGGATCAGAAGATTCACCGGCCTATGGCTCCTAAGGAGGTGAGACGGTCACGGCTCCTGGTCATGGAGTGGGTGCAGCTGTCTCCTGGCTTCTGCTACTCACTACCTGGTTGCCTGACAGGCTCCCAAGAAGCTGATCCGATACATCGACAACCAGGTAGTGAGCACCAAAGGGGAGCGATTCAAAGCTGTGCGGAACCCTGAGGCTGAGGAGATGAAGGCCACATACATCAACCTCAAGCCAGCCAGAAAGTACCGCTTCCACTGAGGCACTCGCCAGACTGCCGGAGCCGTCTAGGCTCAGATCCCAGAGGGATGCAGGAGCCCTACACCTCCACACAGGGCCCGCCCTAACTCCTGTCCCCTGTCTTTCACTACTTCCTTGCTCCACAGTGTTAACCTCCTCTTGGAGCTGCCATGGGCACAGTAAAGGTAGCCCTAGGAAGGTATGAGTGCATTCTGGTCATTTCTCAGCTGGGGTGCTGGAGTACTGTGTCTGTCTCTCCCAGCCTCACATCCCCTATCTCCAACAGGGCAGCAGCGCCAGGCAAGAAGGGGTAAAAAGCTCTTTATTTGAAGCTCCAAGGTAGGGCAGGGCACTGGCCTCTCAGCCGAGGCCCCCACAGTTCAGTTTCCCTATGGTTCACAGTGAGGCCATGCCACACAGTCCAGCTGTGCCCATCGGCAGGCGGGTCAGACCTGCAGGTTGACAAAGGGTGCAAAGCCTGCCATGTCCTGTAGCAGCACCAGGGCCTGATGCAGCGGAGGCTCCACATCGATGTCCACGCCGCGCTTCCGCAAACGGCTTAGGCTGGGCTCGGCCACATGGTGGCAGTGCCGCACCCGCAGCGAGCGCAGCGCGGGGCAGTACTCGGCCAGCGTCCTGGGGGAGGAGCCGGGTGAGGTGAGGGGCGTGAAGCCGCTACACCCACGGTGGGGGAGCCGGCAACGCCCCTGTCTCCCTCCAGTTCGGGGCATACTTCTTCCCTCCGTACAGAAGGGAGGAGACCCGATTTGGGGTCATACACTTAATGCCTCCAGTGAACCGGAGACTTCTGTCTCTGAAACAGGGAACCTGCTTCTCAGCTGTGCCCAGGATTGCAAGGTTTTCCCCTTGTTGAAGAACAGCCAGAAATCTGACTTTTGTACTTTGTATGTGAAATCTCCCAATGTGTAAATACTGGTTCAAAAAAAGTTTTTAAACTGTGGGCTCTCTGGCCTAGGCATTCCTAGAGGCCCTTCCTGTTCAGAATGGGGGTGCCGTGATAGCAGGAAGATACAGAAACCCCAGTTTTGCCTTTCGACAACTACAGCCCGCCCCGACCCCCAGAGGCTAAGTGATTGCCCTCCTCCCATCCCACCGACCCCAGGCCCAGGCACCTGACACCGTCGCTTCCGACCCGGAGGCAGCCGGTTAGGTCGAGGTGCTGGAGTTCCGGGCAGTTGCGAGCCAACTCCTGGACGGCGACGTCCCCCACATTGGCGTTGACCGCCAGCGAGAGGCTGCGAAGGCCTGCGCCGCGCCTCTGCGCCAGGTACACAATGGCTTCATCCTTGAGCTGTCGGCAGGCGGTGAGGTCCAGCTCCTCAAGGGCCGGACAACGGTCAGCGAGGCCGCGCAGCGCCAGCCCATCTACCCAGTCACAGTGCGCGAGCGAAAGGCGCTGCAGGCGGGGGCAGCCCTCGGCCAGAGCCCCCAGCGCACGGCGGCTCAGTTGCCCGCAGCCGGCCAGCGCCACACTCCGCAGCTGGGGATTCCGTGCCAGCACCGGCACCAGATCCTCGTCCGACAGCCATTCGTGACACGGCGCCAGCGCCAGCTCCTGCAGCCCCTCGGCGTCCCGCAGCAACCAGGCCAATGCGGCCTGCGGGATCTGCGGACCCACCTACGGGCGAGGAAGCATCTCGACTCTCAGCTGGTTCCGGGGGCGGACGCTGCCTACCCGTCCCTGAGGAGTGCTTTCCTGGCAGCTGGTCGCCCTCGGGGCTTGCCACCTGACCTCCCAGGAGAGACCCTACGCGCCCTCTGAGTTGATTCCCGGTACTTGCCCTTTGAGAGTACTTCTCGCTGGGTGGATCGCTTCCAGGTCATTCCTAGAGGCCCAAGGGGGATCCCGAAGGGTAGACAGAGGAGCTGGAGGTTCAGGGCTGGGGACTGGGGGTTGGAGGCGGGGCTGGAGCCGGGGCGGGGGCAGTATCCAGAAGGGGGCGGGGCTCCGGCCCCAGGCTTACCTGAGCGGCGTCGAAGCGGCGCAGCGCGGCCAGGTGCAGCTGCACTAGCGCCCGGAAGGCCCGACTGACGCGCTGCAGCCGGACCAGCTGGCGCAGCGGCACACGGCTCAGGACATGTGGGAGCAGCACGTCTTCCCAGGGCAGGTCCAGGAGCCTACGGGCAAAGGGGCGTTGGCGGCGGCGTCCCTGGGTTGCTGTTACCTGCGAGTCCGCCTCCGTTATGCTCCTGAGCCCCGGCTCCTAAAAGCGACTCCCAGACCCGGCCCTGGTTCAGCTTCCCTCCCCCAGGCCTTTTTTCCCTCTTTCGGCCCCTCCGGTGCTCGGTACCTGACGGCTCCGGGCTCTTGCTCCCCTCCGGACTGCTCCATCGGTGGCTCCATCGGCTGTCTACTGCGCGTGCGCAGTAAGGTCTTCTCGCTTTAGCCTGGAGCGGCCGCAGCGAACCCGCCTACTTTGGCTGTAGAGACAGACCGATTCAATCGAGTGCCGGCTCACTGAGGATCCTGTCTGAAAGTGTTCCGGATGGATCCCGAAACTGAAGGCGAAACAGGCCGGTGGTGTAAAGTTAGACCTCGCCTTCTCCGCTACAGGGCTTGAGACCCGAGGCTGAAGAATGCGATGGTGCAGCAGAGACTGGCTTTTTTCGTTTGGGGCCAGTGGCCGCCTCAAAGTGAAGTGATGGGAGGAGCAGGCAAAGCCAAACGTATAAGGGGCGGGGCCAGGACTGTTAAGGTTCTGGGCCTATTTTCTCTGCCCCCTGATCGCGTTTAGCGAGTTTGAAAAATGGGGAAACTGTCCAGGCTCTTATTGCCTGGCACATAGTAGATGCCCAAGAATTGCTGAATGAATTGAATGGGGAAAGCTAGAATTTTTCTTCCTTCATCAAGCAAACTTGCCCAAACCTCCCAACCCTGGTTAATTGTGAAGTACAGAGCTATCCAACCCCTTCCACTCCTGGAAGATTTGTAACGGGTTTACACCTTGGAGGGAGAAATGTAGGGTCGAGAAGAAGGACTGCATTTCCAACTGGGTCCCTTTCCTTTACCCAGGAGGTCTAGAATCCTGAGAAGAATAAGTGTTCAGGTCAGCCCGCCAGGAATACTGCTTATCGGTTGGCCTGGGGGTTTAGTTGTGGGGTCTGGGGCTGGGCCCGCCCTGGGGCAGTAACCCCCACCACCACCAGAGCTCTGGCTCACACTCTGGGTTGCTCTCTCACTGCGTCCCCAGATCCTAGTTCAGAGTCCGCTCCAGGGAACCTCTGGAGCAGTGCTTTCCCCATCATCCATTGGCGGGGAGGATGTGAAGGAGGCCGAGGGCTACTGCTGTCCCAGATAGGTCCCACCCCACCACCCCGCCCCACCGCCCCAGCAGGGTTGCACTCTCCCGTCGTGCAACTGTTTCACCTGCCTCTTCATAACGAAAAATGCTTCCCATCCATTATCAGGGCTTCGGCACCTCTGCAAGGTGGGCATGTCTGTTCCGTCACTCCACTTTGAAGATGAAACCGAGGCCCTGGAGAGGCAGCACCTTGTCCGGGGTCAAGCGAGTCGGGATAAAGAACTCAGGCAGCCTGGTTTTCCCCGAATCCCTTTCACACTCCTCCACCCTCCCCCACCCCACCCCCACTCCCATGCTGCGAGAAGGGAGTAAACAGCAGCGGGGAAGGACCAAGGAGGGTCAGTTTGGGTGAGGGACTTGCTCCCTTTTCCTCCGCCTGCTTGGGGAAGGGTAGCTGGGAGGACAGATATGCGCTAAGATAGAGTCAAGTGGGCGCGCATCACCTCGGGCCGCGCGCCTCCTCCCCCTCCCTGCGTTGTTCCCGCTTCTGCGCCTGCGCAGTGCGACAAATCTGGCGCTGTCCCCTTCAGCACCACGCCGAGCCCGCGCAGCCCCTCCCCGCGGTGAGCCCCGCACACCCCCGCCTCGCACGTTCTTGCGCCCCCTGACCACTCGAACAGACCCCTTCTTCCTTCCGAGGTCACCACTTGCCTGCCCTGGAGTTCCCAAGGAGAGCAGTTGCCATAGTAACTCTAGCGGTGCTTTCTTAAAATAGCCGGGCCCGCTTCTACCTTGGCCAAGGGCACAAGGGTTGCCTGTCTCCCACTTCCTCTAGTCCAGGCGTCATTCCGTCTAACCTCTTACCAGGCGGGCAGGATGCCTAACTCAGGCAGCAAGGAAGTTCTTTTTGAAGTCTGACTAACATCCCTCCTGCTGCATCCTGGGCGAGTGGTCAGGGTTGTGTCTCCTGAATCCTAGTCTCAGAACATCCGGAGGGTTTGAGGCAGTGCTCCCTAAATCTTTCTTCCATAAATTGATGGTCTCCTGGATTTAGGGGGCGGGTCCAGTCTACACCCGTACCGTGTGCTGGCGCGGCCGCGTGCTCGTGGGGGCGGGAGCGCATGTGGCATGTAACAGGTCATGTGGCAACCTCCTAGGGACACGCGTGGGGTCTGGAGCGGGACACGCGTGTGCAGCTGGGTCCTGCGTGCGGCTCGGGGTGGTGGACGAGAGGGACGTGGACACGATTGGGGTGGGTCATGTGAGGGTCTGAAGAACAGACCAGAGGTTCCATACGTCCTCCCCCTCCTCAGGGGCGGGTCTCAGGTTGGCGGGATTGCCCAGCGGGGACCTAGCGTCGAGAAGGGGGGCCAGCCTCCGGGGCTCAGGGCCCTGGGAAAGGGCGGGGTGGGGGGGAGGATTAGCTCTGAGCCGCGCGTAGGGGGGAAGGAGGGACTGAGAGGCGGGCGGGCCTGGAGCAAGCGGGAGCAAGCGGGAGTCGCGCTGCCTTCACAGCTGAGCTGGGCCCAGCCTCTCCCCTGCCTCTACTCGGCCCCAGCTCCAGGCGAGCAGCGGTGAGTACTGAGGCGGCTCGAGTCCAGGGCTGCACTGGGGGTGCGCTGGGCTCTGATTGAGCTTCAGAAACCTGCCTGGCAGGGTTGCTGCTCCTGACCCTTGCCCCTACCCTGCATTGCCACCAGGGGCCCCTTTACCCCTTTATGGTCCTTCCTGGGCTGGACAAGATCTGTCATATGCCTGGGGGGTGGGGGGAGAGATGGGGAGAGGGTCTGGTTCAGCCTTCACCCTGCCCCCCCTCAGAGACCAGTGACTGGTGGGGGTTGGGGGAGAGGGTGTATATCCCTGTTTACGGATGTGTGTGAGGATGCATCTGTATATGTGTGTGACTGTGACCAGTAAGTGTCTGATATGCCTGTGTCTCTATGTGCCTTGGAGAATGAGGGCCTGTGTGTATATTTGGGTATCTCTTTGTGTGTTCCTGTTTGATTGCGGTGTGTGTGTAAAACAAGCATGTGCCTTTCCATTACACACATATTTGTTATGACTGTGAGAGTGTGTGAGGGTGTGTCTTTGAGCAACGTGTGTGTGTGTCTGTGTGTGCTGGAGGGTGTTGTTTATGAATGTGTTAGCTGTGTACCGATATTATCTGTCCTTACGTGTGTGTGTGCATGAGTATGTGTACCTGTATGGAGAACAAGAATGTCCCTTTCCCATTCAGCATGTATGTAGTAGAGGAGGAGCCTCTGTTCAGGCCTTTCTCTTCCCTTTCACCTGTGCCTCTTAGCCCCTCATGTCCCTATATACCACCCCCATTCTTCCTCCCTCTCCTTCCAGGAGGCCTGAGTTCTCTCCCCCTGAGTGAGGGGCTTCTATTGAGATACTGTGGAAGGTCCATGGCTGGACGATGATGATGGCTGGCTGATACTTCTGGTCCTGAGGGTGGGGTAGCAGTCTTCCCCCTCCCCCACCAGAAGTAGTTCCAAAATGCCACAGGAACTCTGGGCTCACTCAACTTGTGAAATACCTTCCTCTCTCCTCCCAGGGAGGAGAGCCCCCAGACAGAAAGGAGAGGAGCCAGGGGCCCATTGGGGGTACCGTTCTTTTCTCTTCAGGCCTCCATGGAAGTAGCCCCAGCAGGAAGACTGATCACCACCCCCAGGGGTGGGATCAGTGATGCCATATCCCCGGCGTGGGCTAGACCCCTGGTGCTCAGTGACCCCAGCCAGCCTTCCCTTCCCTGTCTCTGCTCTGCTGTCCATCCGACTCCCCGGCAGTTCACCCCCTCCTCCCCTTCCTCTCTTGCAGGCCTGTCTGAAGAGCATGCTGCCCCCTCACTCCCCACCTGGCCTGGCCATCCCTGCCCCCCCAGCCTGACCCCCGGCCCCAGCATGGCCCAGGGTGCCATGCGCTTCTGCTCGGAAGGCGACTGTGCCATCTCCCCGCCACGATGCCCACGCCGCTGGCTCCCCGAAGGCCCGGTGCCCCAGAGCCCCCCGGCCAGCATGTATGGCAGCACAGGCTCCCTACTACGGCGGGTGGCAGGTCCAGGTCCCCGAGGCCGGGAACTTGGACGTGTGACAGCACCCTGTACACCCCTGCGTGGCCCCCCTTCACCCCGTGTTGCTCCCTCACCCTGCGCATCCTCTTCACCCACTGGGCAGCCCCCACCAGGGGCCCGGAGCTCTGTGGTCATATTCCGCTTTGTGGAGAAGGCCAGCGTGAGGCCACTGAATGGGCTACCTGCTCCCGGAGGCTTGAGTCGGAGCTGGGACTTGGGTGGGGTCTCTCCTCCCAGTCCCACCCCAGCCCTTGGGCCTGGCTCCAACCGAAAGTTGCGGCTAGAAGCATCCACATCAGACCCACTCCCAGCTGGAGGAGGCTCAGCTCTGCCTGGCAGTGAGGGCCTTTTACACGGGCCACCAGCTCAACCTCAGGTTGGAACAGACAGTCTTTACTCCTCTCTCCCCAATGGGCTGGGGGGACCCTCTGAGCACCTGGCCACATTATTCCGAGGACCTGCTGACACTGGACTCCTTAACCAGGTATGTGATCTCCCTTGGGCTCCTTGGAACCCCAGAGACCCAGCAAAGGCCAAGGCTTGTCTCCTTGGTGGTCTTGGGCCTATCAGCTGTTCACTCTGAATCCTTCAATCTGTGCTAAATCTGCCTCTTTCTTGCCCTCTTTGTCCTTATGTCTCTGCACCTCTGTCCCTGTATGTTTTTCTTTCTGTGTTTCTGTCCCATGTTCTTGTGTCTTTGTGTGTCTGGCTTTATCTCTGGGTGCCTGTGTCTATGTCTCCCTCCTTGGCTTAGGGGGACACCTGGTCCTCACCCAGAGAAGTCTCCTCTCATGCCCAGAGAATCGCTCGAGCCAAATGGGAATTCTTCTATGGCTCTCTGGACTCCCCCAGCTCAGGTAAGGCCTGGGACTGAGGCAAGGGGAACAGGACAGGGCCTTTTCCACAGCAGCCATGGCGTGCTAGGGACCTTCCTTTAAACCTCTCCCTATTCTTTCCTGGGCTTCTGAGTCAGCTAATGCCTCTCTAGGCCTCAGTCTATCCATCTGTGTTATGATAAGGGGTTGGGGGATGGCAGCTAGGTTGGGCACTTGGAGGAAGCTGGGTAGTGGATGGAGGGGATGGCAGGATGTCAAGGGTCACTCCTTGGAGTAGAAAAGAGGCTGGTCTCCCTCAGGCCCCTCAAAGCTGTTTGATTAGAACTTGATTTGAAATGAGCTCCACTGGCACCAGGAACAAGCTGAGTTTGTAGCAGGAGGAATGGCGGCTAGCCAGTGAAAGAACTTCCTGCCAGTTTGAGGCAGTGGGGGAGAGTTCCTTCTGAGAACAGAATCAGGAGAGGGAGCTGACCTGAATAACCTCCTGACCGGGATGCCTGTGCACACTGCAGGTGCTAAGCCCCCAGAGCAGGCCCCCCCATCTCCACCTGGGGTGGGCTCAGGGCAGGGCTCTGGGGTGGCTGTGGGGCGAGCAGCCAAGTACTCCGAGACGGACCTGGACACAGTGCCCCTGAGGTGCTACCGCGAGACCGACATCGATGAGGTGCTGGCTGAGCGGGAAGAGGCTGACTCGGCCATCGAGAGTCAGCCCAGCTCTGAGGGCCCGCCTGGCACTGCCCGCCCACCTGCCCCACGTCCCGGCCCATGCCTTGGCCCTCGTTCCAGCCTGGGCAGTGGCAATGAGGACGAGGATGAGGCAGGTGGGGAAGAGGATGTGGACGACGAGGTGTTTGAGGCCTCAGAAGGGGCCCGGTGAGTGGGGGAGTGGGAGAGGAAAGTGGCTTGCTCCTTCCTGCTGGCCCAGAGCCAGAGCTGGGCTCAAAGGGACGGGAATAGAGACAAGGGTGGGGCCGGGAATGTCAGGACAAAGCGGTGTGCTGACAGGGCGCGGTAGCACTCGGGATTCCGGGCAGAGGCCTGAGGCCTGGCAGGGTGCGGGGGGTGTGGGGACCGTCAGCAAGAGCCCAGGAGGGTAGGGGCAGCCAGGATAGAGGAGGAAAGGGGTTCTAATGAGGGCCAGGGGCAGAGTGACAGGCCGAGGTCAGAATCAAGCCTGGGGGCACAGGAGCATCAGGCTAGATCCTGGATCCTGGCAGGAGAATGTGGAGTGTAGGGGCCTTCCTCTGTGTCTCACACCCCATTGCAGCCTGGAGCCTCATCTTCTTTTCCTAAGATGTTGCCAGAAATAGAAATGGAATGGCAGGAGGGGAGAGGATCAGGGAGAAGGAGGAGAAAGAGAGATTAACAGGGAGTGAGAGAGGAAGGGGATTGGGTATTGGGTATGGGTAGGCCTGGGGTGCTCCAGGGGCACTGAATAGCTTGGCAAACCTGTGGTGGGGACCCCGTACCCGGGTGGCTCTTTTTGGGGGCTGGGAGCCTGTGAAAAGGGGATGATAATCCCCTTCACAGAGTCGGTATGAAAGTTCAATGAAATGCTACCTGAGAGCTGTCCTGTAGGCCCCTGATCAGAGATTCTCCTCCCTGCCCCTGCAGGCCAAGCACCCGAATGCCTCACTCTGGGCCTCTCAAGTCGCCTCTGCCCTTTCTACCTGGGACCAGCCCCTTGGCTGATGGGCCTGACTCTTTCAGTTGTGTGTTTGAAGCCATCTTGGAGTCACACCAGGCCAAGGGCACCTCCTACACCAGCCTCACCTCGCTGGAGGCCCTGGCCTCACCTGGCCCAACCCAGAGCCCCTTTTTCACCTTTGAGCTGCCTCCCCAGCCCCCTGCCCCCAGGCCTGACCCACCTGCTCCTGCCCCACTTGCCCCTCTCGAACCGGATTCTGGTACCAGCT
This sequence comes from Physeter macrocephalus, assembly GCF_002837175.3. Classification (NCBI taxonomy): domain Eukaryota; kingdom Metazoa; phylum Chordata; class Mammalia; order Artiodactyla; family Physeteridae; genus Physeter; species Physeter macrocephalus. The sequence goes on from NC_041233.1 coordinate 58,119,712, forward strand.
CTGCTGCTGATGGGCCTTGGACACAGAGAGAGAAGGAAGAGGAGGCAGAGGCTGGAGCCAAGCAGGCCCCAAGGAGGGAGCCCCCTAGTCCCTGCCGCTCAGAAGACAGCTATGGGCTGGGGGCAGCTCCCCTGGGCAGGTGAGTGATTCCTTTGGGTCCTCAGACTTGAGGCCCCAGGGCCCCAGGAATAGTTGCTCCAAGGGACAGAGCCTGAGTGTGAAGATGTAGTTTATATTCCTGACCCCTGATAGGGGTGGTTAGGGGATACAGGTGTGTTTTCTTATTTGGAGGACTACTTCCATTGGCTGTGAGTGGGAGCCCCTCACAGCCTGCCCTCTTGGTCTCAGATCCAGTGACTTGTGAAACCATGGTTTAGGATTGAAGGGTCCATAGAGGACACCCTCCTTTTTCTCTAGAAGGGCCCTTCCCTCCCGAGACAGAGCCTCTAACCTGCTTAGAATTCTTCTGATCTTACCCTCAGCCAGCCTGGAGGTTTCTCCCAAAGATGCAGCCACCAGCCTCTCCTTTTGCTTCCCTCCCATGTCACCTCCCCCCTCCAATCTAGAGTCTCTCACCCTTCTCCAGGAAGTCCTTTCACCAGTCTAACCTTTCTGCTCTCCCCTCTGCCAGCTACCCTCTCAGTCACTGAAGCCATGGCAACAGGAGGGGGTGGCCAGGGAGACAGGGTTGCCTAGCAACTAGGAGTTTCCGGCCTCTGTCTCTGGGGTGACAGGTGGCTTTGTGAGTAGAGCAGCCGGGGTGGGAAGGGAAGGCAGGAGGAGACAGGGGATGAGGGATTCACTCTGACCCCCAATACCCTCTACCCCAGAGCCTGCTTCTTTGAGGGTGTAAGAGAAGGACCAAGGAGGAGGCTCCTCTCCCTAAAAGGCGGGAAGAGGAAAGACATAGGAACAGGAAAGTGTCCCTGCTGCCCTCACATCTTTGTCTGACCCTCCACTGTTCCTCCCTAGCAGTCCATCTATCCTATCTTTGCCCATAATCTCAGACACAGAGGACTCTGTCCTGAGTAGGTCCAGTGTGGGAATGGGGAATCTATGTCTAATAGCAAACTTAGGGAGCTTTGGGGAAAGCAGCCAGAACTCCCACAGCAGCAACATGGATGTGGGTTAGATTTGAGGCAGGACTTCCACAGAGAGGTGGTAATGATGGAGTAGGCTGATGGAAGGAATCTCCTTCTCTGGAGAAAAGAAAAATGCCTTCCCCATGTTCCAATCTTCCCTTCTCTGTCTACTGTGTCTGGAGGCAGAGGAAGGATCTGGATGGCCCCTGAGGGCTTGCCCCACCTCTGAGCTGGTGTTCTACCCTGGCAGTGAACCGCCCCTGAGCCAGCTCGTGTCCGATTCGGACTCAGAGCTGGATAGCACAGAGCGGCTGGCCCTGGGAAGCACAGACACCTTGTCCAATGGGCAGAAAGCAGACCTGGAGGCTGCGCAGCGCCTAGCTAAGAGGCTGTACCGACTAGACGGCTTCAGGAAGGCGGATGTGGCCCGGCACCTGGGCAAGAAGTAAAGGCACTGGGCTGGGATTGAGAATGGGGGAGAAGGGATGCATCCTGTGGGCAGCACCTCCACATCCCCTGTATCTAATACCCCCAGGTCTCTAGGTAAACCCCACCTGGCCCCTTGACACTTCCCCTTGAGACTCCACCTGTCTCTCTGCCCTGCCCACAGCAATGACTTCAGCAAACTTGTGGCTGGCGAGTACCTGAAGTTCTTTGTCTTCACGGGCATGACTCTGGACCAAGCTCTCAGGTGGGTGTCCAGCCCTTTGAGGGCAGCGCCTACTCTCCAGGCCTGGTGTGCAGGGCCTCAGTTATGCCTCCTCTGAGCCCCATGACTCCCCTAAACTGCCCTGAAGTCACCCTTTCCCAAGCTGTCTGGGCGTGGCCAAGAGCCAGGGCTGCCTGGTAAGGGGACCTTGGGTAGAGGTAACATGTCCCCTCTTCCCCCCTCCCTAGGGTGTTTCTGAAGGAGCTGGCCTTAATGGGTGAGACCCAGGAACGGGAGCGCGTGCTGGCCCACTTCTCCCAGAGATACTTCCAGTGCAATCCTGGAGCCCTGTCCTCAGAGGGTGAGGAGGCCGGGGCCTGGGCATTCCTGGCTGGTCACTGAGGCAGATGGGCACTGCATCTGTGCAAAGCAGCATGAGTGTGTGTGCAGAAGTACGCAAATGCACGAGCTTGCAGGCATGCAAGCATGCATGTATGCAGACAGTACTGGCATGGCTGCATAGATGTGGAACTGTGCATGTGGGCAGGTATAGTGCTAGGTAGGGTCTAGTGTGTGTTGTGAAGAGGCATGTGGCAGGTGTGTTTGCATGCTGTTGTTTGCATACATGTGTAAGACAGTGCTTGGCCTGCATAGGGATTCTATTTGGTCTGCATAATTGTGTGGGGCCCAATGGCTTGCATAGACACAGAGGCATGTTGGTGTTGGGGGCAAGCAGTGGGCTGCCCCCAGAACCTTAGGGAGCTAGGTAGGGTGACCTAAGAAGAGGAAGAGGTCCCATCTGAGGGATTTACTGGAAGAGAGAGGTCTTTGCTCCGGAGGGGTTTGCTAATGGGGTCCGGGACTTACAAAAGTGTGGTTGTGAGCCAAAAGGGGTCCTGAAAGGGGGCAGGGGATGAACTGGAAGATTGAGGAAGATAGACGTGGAAGAGTCCCTGCGAGGTGGCCAAGGCTGAATGTCAATTCTCTCCTAGATGGTGCGCACACGCTGACCTGCGCCCTCATGCTACTCAATACGGATCTCCACGGCCACGTGAGTAGGGGGGCTGGTGGGAGGGAGCCCGGAACACCCTGTCCAGAGACTTCAAGGCCTGGGAGGCGAAGGACTCCCCAAGCTCAGAGGCCTCTGTGCCCTCCATTAGAACATCGGGAAGCGCATGACCTGCGGCGACTTCATTGGTAACCTGGAGGGCCTCAACGAAGGCGGCGACTTCCCCAGAGAGCTGCTCAAGGTCGGGGGTGGGGCGGGGCGGGGCAGAGGTCGCTGGAGGGGAGGGACAGGGGACCTGTCAGCAGGCCTTCGAGGGAGGGGCGGGGAGGGGCCTGCCACCACCCAGTTCCCGCTGTGAAAGCCTGGGCTCTAGTGACTCAGCCTGGGGACCGCCCCCTCCCCCAGCCCCCACAAGACTTGCTTTCCCGGAACATGCGCACTCGCAGTCCCAGCGCGCAGCGGGGGAGGGGGGGGAAACAGTTCTCGAAAACACGTGACCAGCAGGCCCTGGACCCTGTATTTCGGCTTCGAACCCTGAACCTCCTTCAGTGTTCACTGAGGAAAGGGGTGGGGGTGTGTGTGGGGGTCTCAGCAAGGGCGGGGGGGGCTCATAGGTACACCACTTCCCTCCCCGCGCCCCGCCCCCGCCCCACGGTGTACAGCCACAAAGGCCGCTCTGGTACCGCTGCACTGGAGGGACCCGGAGATGGGGGCCCTGAGAGGGACAAAGGCTTTCCGGGGTCCTGAAGCCAGTTAGCACCAAGCTGGGACTACACACTGCGCTTCTGGCTCCTTAGTGGGCAGGCCCCGCGCCCAGACGCCAGGTCCTGAGGGGTTAGCTACACTGGAGCGGGTAGGATGGGAGGAGGAGAGGGGTGGCCTGGTCCGTGGCTTCACTCCTCTAACAGATCGGAGAAGGAGAAGGCCTGCCGAGAAGGCCTGCACTCCCTTGAAACCCCCAGAGTTGCCAAAGGGGTCTCCTGGCCACCGCATACATGTGACAGCACAGGAGTGTCCTGAGGCGTGTCTGTGAACGTGGGGTGTGTTGAGCTTCTGAGTTTGGGAACGTATCTTGAGTGGGGCCGTCCACTGTGAGTTGGGGGGGCGTCAGTGAGTTGGGGTGTATGCTGACTTGTATATGTGATTTAGGGTCTGTGAATCATAGGGCTTTGTCTGACTTGGAGTGTGTTTGTGCTTTAGGGCTCATGATTTAGAGTGTGTCTGAGTTGGGATGTAGGTTGGGTGTTTGTGTGTGTTGGGGTGTATATCTATGAATTGACTATCTGGTTTATGACAGGTGTCCATGAGTAGGGGGTGTATGTCTGTGAGTTAATGACTAAAATTTGAGGTGTACCTCTGAATTTATAGTGTCTGTGAGTTGAGGTGAATGTGAATTGGTGCATCTGGTTAGTTGGGGTGTATGTAAAGTGGGGTGTTTGAAGGTGATTATATACTCGGGCATTTGAAGTATCTGCGGGTCGGTGAGTTGGGTAATTCCACGGCTGTCTCCATCCCGCGCCGCTGTCTCTAGCCTCGTGGCCCCTCCTGGCTCTGTAAAAAAGGGCCGCCAGGAGGCGTTCCGACCTTTCTCCTCACCACCGCACCCTGACGAGCCAGGAGAGCGCTCCGGACCCTACAGGGACAGCCCACCTCACAGCCCTAACCTCCCAGCACCCCTAGAGCAGGCCACCCCGCCCCACCCCCCACCGGCCCTCCCAGGCGCCTCCCCCGTGACGGCGCGCGGCGGGCCCTCCTCTCGGTCCGACGCCTCCATTTTGCGCCGTCCCCGCCCCTCGCCCTCGCCCTCCCCTCTCCGTCGGCGCCCCCCTCCCGCTCTCGCCGAACTGCAGAGCAGACCGCGTCGCCGCCGCCGCCGAGCGCTCCGTGCGTCGGTGGGAGCCGAGCCGGGCCAGGCTCGGGCCGGGCCTGGCCGGGCCGCTCGCGCCGGCTGTCGGGGGAGCCGTCCGCGGGCCGTCCGGGCCGTCCGCGGCCGAGGCCGGACGGGGGCATGGCCGGGGGCCGCGGCGCGCCGGCCGGGCCAGCATGATCGGTGTCAACAGCATCCACAGCAGCGCCGGGCGGCTGCGCTCGCGCTCGCTGTGCTCCGTGCGCTACGGGCGCACCCACCGCGGCGCGGAGACCCTGTGCTACGGCTGGCCGCAGCGCTCGCGCAGTCTCAAGCCCGTGCTCTACACCGACCTGGTGGTCAGCCGCCTGCAGAGCCGCAAGAAGAAAAAGGCGGTGAGGGCGGTGGGGCCGCGGCCCACGCCAGGCTGGGGGGCGACCGAGGGGGTTGCTGAGGGCGGCACGCGACTGAGGGGGCGGCTTGAGGGAGGCGCCGAAGGCATCGCAAGCCGAGGGGGGAGCCCGACACGGACAGAGCCCACGGGTAGCTAGGGGTGGGCATGGGGTGGGGGTAGGGCAGAGACCCTCGGATCAAGTTGGGGATCGCAGACCAAAGGGTCTTTGGGCCTTCTAGATGAGAGCATGAGACGGAGCTCACCTGTGGGCTTTAGGAATTTTCGAAGGAAGACGTTGTGGGCCAAAGGAAGGTCCAAGAGGGACAGGGGACGAACTGCAGGGCTGGAGACAAGGACCACAGGTTGGCTTTCGGTGGCCACTTCACGTCCTGGCCCGAGAGTTGGAGTGTGAGGGCTTAGGGTCTGCGCCTTGCTGAGTTTGGTCGGGGTCGTGCTGGGAGGGCTGAGTATGCACCTGACTGGGTTGTGCTGTGGGGTGGAGGTCGTGGTGTACCTGCCTCCGGCCAGGGTGTGCCCATGTGGGGTGCGTGGCTAGCCTTGTGGTTGGGTATAGCAGTGGCCAATGAAAGAGTCAGAGACTGTGTTGTGTGGGCAGCGGGGGGCTGTGTCCCATCTTGGAGAAGGTGCCGACGTCACCACTGCATCCAACTCCTCGCACGCAGGCATCACACGCCACACGCTTAGCCGCACGTGCTGGGGACACACCCACTCACGGACAGGCTGGTGGAAGCGCCCCCACAGTGGGAGGCACTGGTGTGAACCCACATTGCAGGCTACTCCCAAGAAGAGGGGTCCCCTATGCCACTACTGAAACCCATCCTCTCCTCCGACCACCCCAAGGCCCCTGCAGGTCCCCCAGGCTGACTGTACAGAGGCAAGTGACTGGTTCGGGAATTCACAGGGAGTTTGGAGTGTGCAGGGTTTGGAAGCTAAAACTATTGTCTTTTAGACTAGTGTCCACTCTGCAGGAACATGAAGTATGTGCGTGGGCAGGGGGCTGGACCACTCTGGCATTTGGCTTGGTGGGGCTCTCTGGGTTGGGGGAAGATCTCAGCTTGCACTGGGGCTGGGAGCCATGGGAGTGTGTTCTCTGTTAGCCAAGGAGGGAGGTGACAGGGAGAGTCCTGTTCCTGGGCCTCAGTTTCCCCATATGCCCTGTGTGGGTTTATCCTGTCGAAATAGGCCAAAACACATGGTTGGGGAAAGGAGAGCTTCTTAGGCTGCTCTTTTCCATTCCTTCTAGGGCTGTGCTTCCCCCACCCAGCTTCTGCATAGGATGACTCTTAACAATAACAACAACAGCAAAGATAATAGCAGTTGCTATTTATTGTACATAAACCGTATGCCAGGATGTCCTGTGTTAGTTCCTTGCCCTATGGTAAACACGTGGTACTGGGACTTTCCTGGCGGTCCAGCGGTTAAGAACTCCCAGTGCAGGGGTGCGGGTTCTATCCCTGGTCAGGGAACTGAGATCCTGCATGCTGCGTGGCGTGGCCAAAAAATATATATAAAACGAGCATGTGGTGCTACGTTTGTTCTTCCCATGGAGACTTGTCCAAAGTCATGCAGCTCAAGTGGCAAACCTGGGCCTGGGTCCTAGTACCTTGTTCTAGAGCCTGTCAGTCATTACACCCTGCTGCCCATCCCCACCCCCAGTTCTGTCTCCTCCCCCAAACTTGGAGGGAGGGCTCTGAGCTCTGGCATTGGTGCACCTCCCCCCCGAGGATTGACCCCCCTACCCCCCCGGTTTGTTCCTCCCTTTGCAGGCCTTGTACAGCTCCATCAAGAATGAAAAGTTGCAGTGGGCCATGTGAGTCCTGGGGCGTGTGAGGGGGTGGGATGGGACGTCGGGAAGGGGCTGCCTGGAGAGGTCGAGAGCACTGAGATGGGCCGAGTGAATCCTGGTGCCGTGGAGCCGGGGTGGCGGGTGAGAGCACGAGAGGCAGTGAGGCTGCCTCACTTCCTTTTTTGGAGGTGCCCGTCTGGACATGAGGTTCTGTGTCTTGTCTCTAGCTGGGATGTTATGACAAGCTGGGTTGGGGTGGGTGGCCATTGTCAGCTGGCCTGGGATGAGGGTGCTGAAGCAAATGGGGGGAGGTCTCTTGGTACCCAAGTGGGAAAGCAGAAGTCTCTGGAGGTAGGGACCCCGACCAGTAGAGGGAGAGCCTCCTCCTGGGTCCTAGGGAGCCCAGAGTGTCACAGAATTGTCTACTCTTGGCAGCCCCAGTGGAAACAGAAAGTCTCAGAGTTAGTCTTGGAAGAGTCTAGTCTGAGGGAGGAGGTCTAGTTTTAGTCTTGAGTCCCCCAGTCTGAGGTAGAGCCCTCATCTAAACAGTCAATAGATCACTCCTACTTGCTGGTATCTGCTGAGAGTCCAGGCACTGCTCAGTTTAGCTGGGAGCTCCCAGTCTGCAGGAGAGAAGACCTCAGAGGAGGCAAAGCTCAGGACTGGGGTACAGGGGGGATCAGGGAAAGCTTCTGTGAGGATTGGTCTCGGGGCAAGCCTTGACGGAGAGGAAGCATTGTTTGGGGAGAGCAAGAGGGAAGTTGGTATTTGGGAGGCCAATGTGTGGTGGCTGAAACGAGTGTGGGGTGAGGAGACCAAGAGGAGGCAGGCTAACTGGAATGGAGAGTGGCAGGAGAGAGACAGTGTTGGTGAGGATGTAGTGTAGGCTCCAGGTGGGAGGCAGTAGGGAGCTACTGCAGGTTTTTGACGAGGGAGTGACAAAATAGAATCCGATTCTTTAGATGATAGTTGACAGAGCCTGCAGACCAGGAGTTACTAGGAAGCTCCTTCTGCCACCATTTAGCCAACAAGCTACGAGTGAAGCCTGGTGCTGGGTGTGGTTGAGAAGCTGAGTCAGACATGTGTCTGCCCTGGTGGAGAAGGGAGTGAGGGGTGTGTGTGTGTGTGCAGAAATGGAGAGGATGGGGCTGCGTACACGTGAGGGGAGGAAGGGACAGACGTGGCCCTACCCTTGGGAACTCTAATCTGGGGGCAGAGACATGCTGCCTCGAGGACCCCTGATCTGAGTGGGGAGGTACAGCTACACCTTGGTGCAGCCCGGTCTGAGGCCAGAGATGTGGCTCCAGGAGCCTCAGGCTGAGGGGAGCCATCCCCTATGAGAGGGGCAGTCCCCCCAGCCCCTTCTTCACATACACTGGAGGAGCTTTCCTGGGTGGCAGAGGCCTGGCCTGGGGGCGGGGCCCAGAGGCCGGGCCAGGGGGGGTCGTGGCTCCACGGCCAGCCCCCTCTGAGGTGATCACACCTGCAGAGACGAGGAGGAGCTGAGACGCTCTCTGTCTGAGTTGGCCGACCCCAACCCCAAGGTCATCAAGAGAGTCAGCGGGGGCAGTGGCAGCGGCTCCAGCCCTTTCCTGGATCTGACCCCCGAGCCCGGGGCCGCAGTCTACAAGCACGGGGCCTTGGTGCGAAAGGTGCACGCAGACCCTGACTGCAGGAAGAGTACGTGGCCAGGTGGGGAGGCCTGGGGGATAGATGGGAGTGGGCCTGTCTCAGGCCCCCCTGACTTGTCTTCCTTCCCCCCAGCACCTCGGGGCAAGCGGGGCTGGAAGAACTTCCACGGGATCCTCAAGGGCATGATCCTCTACCTGCAGAAGGTGCGGGGCCAGCTCAAGGGGCTGGGGCTGAGCTGGCTCAGGGGTGGGAGTGGGGGTGGGGCGGGCTGGGCTGGGACTGCAGCCAGGACGAGATGGGCACCCCACAGGAGGAGTACCAGCCTGGGGAGGCCCCGTCGGAGGCTGAGCTGAAGAATGCCATCAGCATCCACCACGCACTGGCCACGCGTGCCAGTGACTACAGCAAGAGGCCCCACGTCTTCTACTTGCGCACCGCTGACTGGCGGGTCTTCCTCTTCCAGGCCCCGTGAGTGCCCTCCTCCTGCCCATCCCAGACCCCTTCACTCCACTCCCAGCTTGCTCCCGTCCCTTGTCCCTGGATTGCTTCATTCCTTCTCAGGCCAGGACTGGCATCCCTGGATGGAACCCTGGGCCCAGGTCCCAGATGGCTGTGCTGTCTCCCCAGGAGCCTGGAGCAGATGCAGTCGTGGATCACTCGCATCAATGTGGTGGCTGCTATGTTCTCCGCACCCCCCTTCCCAGCTGCTGTCAGTTCCCAGAAGAAGTTCAGCCGCCCTCTGCTGCCCAGTGCTGCCACCCGCCTCCCCCAGGTACCCCCAGCTCTGTCCACCTGGTGCCAGCGGGACGGAGTAAGGCAGGCCTAGGCCGACTGCACTCCAGGCCGCTGCGTATGATACATGTAGATGTCCAGTGCACCAGGACATGGGCCATGGGGGGGCGTGCAGAGGCTGAAATACTGTTGCTTAACCCAGACATGGTGCTTTGTTCATCCAAAGGATGGGGCACCTTTTCTAAAAACTTGCACAAAGGCACTGTATCTGCCAGAGTGACCATGCTCCCCCCGCTTCTAGGAGGAGCAGATGCGGACCCACGAGGCCAAGCTGAAGGCCATGGCAAGTGAGTTGCGGCAGCACCGGGCTGCCCGTCTGGGCAAGAAGGCCCGGGGCAAGGAGGCTGAGGAGCAGCGGCAGAAGGAGGCCTATCTGGAGTTCGAGGTGAGCCTCCGGCCCGGCACCTCTTGGCTCCTTGCGCCACCGCTGGGACCTCTGTGTCCCCATACAGAGGCTCAGACTAGTGATTCATGGCATGGACTCTAAGAGTGGGACTAGCTGAGTGACCCTGGGCAGACTGCTTAATCCCTCTGAGCTGCAGTTTCCTCTTCTGTGGGACAGGGACAGCATTCCATCCCCACTAGGGAAATGAAAGGAGATGATGTCTGTTAAGTGCTCAGTTTTGCCAACTCTGGTAAAGGCTCAAGAAACATTAGCTGTTACAGTTGACAGTCTAGAGAGAGCCCAGAGGTCACCAAACTACCCAGGAATCATGTCACAGTCAGTCCTTGGGGGCTTTTGGGGCTTCAGAGGTAGGCAAGAATGTGGCATCTCCTAGCCTTCTTTGGCATTCCCTCCCTGCTCCAGACGGGGGTGGGCTGGGCAGATGGCGGACAGCAGGCTCATCCCTGCCCCTCTGCCTCAGAAATCTCGCTATGGCACATATGCAGCGCTGCTTCGGGTCAAGCTGAAGGCGGGCAGTGAAGAGCTGGATGCGGTAGAGGCAGCACTGGCCCAGGCCGGGAGCACGGAAGATGGACTCCCCCCTCCTCACTCCAGTCCCTCCCCGCAGCCCAACACCTCCAGCCAGCCCCGGGCTCAGTGTCCTGGCCCAGAGTCTCGCGCAGGGGCAGGCAGTGGGCGGTGGAAGCCCTGAGTTGTGGGTGGGAGTGGGGGCGGGGGTGGTGCCCACCAGGCACCTGCATGACAGGGCCCTGCCTGAGCCCGGGCCGGCCTCGGGCCACCTGGGAGGGCCCCTCGGTCCAGGGCCTGACCGCGCCGGACGCGGTGTCCGGGGCAGGGCAGGGCTAGGGCACGGGCCTCAGGAGCCTTAGGCTAAGGGCCCCTCCGAGACCCCCCTTTTTGTGATAATGTTTTGCACTTTTTCGTACAGGAGACTGGGACAGGAGGGGCCAGGGTCCCTGGACTTTTGATGCTTTTTTTTTTTGTGGGGGAGACCTGATGTTTCTGCTGAGACACCCCACCCCTGACACCAGCAATCGCCCTCCACCCTGGGGCCTGGCTCAGACAGAAGCCAGGAGTTGGGGCTGAGCTGGTTTTCCCTCCCTCTTCCGTGAGGGCTCACCCGCTCTTTCCAGAGGTGGCGGGTGTCCATGCTGAGGCCCTATGCACAGGCTGGGGACAGCATGGCCTTGCTTTCCCTCCTTCAGTGGGCCCTGCCCTTTGTATAGCCTCCACCTCCATTAAAACTGCTCTAGACTTGCTGGCTGGGCCTCCTCCTCTCTCCAGTGCCTGGCCTAAGGCCAGGATAGGCATTTGGTTCCCAGGAACAAAAGTCACACACATCAGGGGCTGCTCTAAGTTGGGGAGGAGGCCATGCCCCCTCCCTTTCTCATGAGAATCTTTTATTTGCCCCAACTGAAGGGTGGGCACGGGGTGTTAAATAAGAACTGGAATAGGTGGGGACGCTGTACAGAGGGGCCCAGGAAGGGGGCTGGTGGGTGGGCAGCAGTTCAGTGCACCTGAGGCTGGGGATGTCCGTGGCAGAGCCCTCCTGGTGGCTCAGGAGGAGGGCCCAGCTTCTCTGCTTCCTGTTCCACCGACTGGCTCCCATATGCACTGTCCTCCTTTACCTCTGCTGGGGGAGTGGGCAAGGACATAGGGAAGAGTCAAGGCCTCAGGCCTCCCACCCTCCAAGCCCAGATCCACCTTTCAGGTAGGGCCCCTTTACCTGTGCTAGGCAGCTTTTCTCGGGTCTCAGGACCCCTCAGCAGCCTCACTCCCTCCTCCAGGCCCATGTCAGACAGGGCATCCAGCAGGCCCGCCAAGTCCCCACCAGCCAGCTGAGAAGAAGGAAGAGGCATGAGACTTGAGTTATGGTTAGGGTGTGGTGTCCCCAAAGAAGCACCAGAGATCTGAGACTGGGGCATGGAGCATGGGATGGGGACCGACTGACCTTGTAACTGCGTAGGAGACTGCCGCTGGGTGAGGCCGTCTTTCGATACGTGTCCACCAGACTGCGCAGACCCAGCCGTTCTGCCAGCTCTGCCCAGCTGCCCTGGGCTCCTGGCCCGTCTAGCAGATGCTCCAGGTTCTGTAGGACTGTATCCTCGAGTGGCATCTCTGGTCCTGAGGGGGACACACACATGACATGTTAGTTGCCCCCTGGAGATGGGCAAAAACACAGCTGAATGCCACCTTTCTCACATGGTAACCTGATAGATAAGGCAGGAAGGGCCACTGGGGGCAATGGACGGAGGACAGGGATGGAGAAAGGGAGACCTCCTTGAGTGGCCCTGAAGGAGAAGAGACCTCTGTGAGCAGGGGTCGGGGGTCTGGCAATGGGTGGGGAGATCTCACCTGCAGGGCTAGGTGGGGTCAGGGGGGGCGCCATGGTGTCCTGAGCAGCATTTAGCAGCAAGGTCTTCACCTGGGGAGACAGCCTCAGCCTTGACTACCTCCCATCACAGTCCTTAAGCCCAGGTACCAGATACTCAGGACCCATCTATAAGCCCAGCTGCCCCATCCCCTGGTACTTCTAGTTCCAGGCTGGCCTCACCTTGCTGCTGCGAGTGAGGTCAAGAGGTGTGTGGCCCCGAAAGCTGCCTCGGGTGTCCCTCTCAGAGCCCTCAGAATCTGAGTCACTACCAGAGGTGGGGGGCGAAGGCAGTGGGCACAGGGGCTCCTCGTTCTCTGCATGGATGTCGGCACCTGGGTGAGGGGATAGTCATGGAGAGGTACAACAGGAGCCCACATTAAGGATGCAAAATGGGGGGACTGGGAGGTCCCCCTTTCCTTCCCCCCCAGCCCTGTTCATATGCCCCTGAGAGTGAGACTGACCAGCCTTCAGAAGGAGACGGGTGAGGGTCGGGGATCCCAGTCCAGCTGCCAGGTGTAGGGGCGTGTTTCCCGCAAAGGTACGGGCATTCACGTTGGCCCGGAGCTGTGGGGTGCAAAGGAGTGGTTGATCACAGCACCGACTGATTGTCCCTCCGCCACACCCTCCCCGTCCCTAGTCCCTCCACACCCTTGCTCCATGCCTTCCACAATCCTCAGTCCCACCTTGGTGACCAAATGGGTGACCAACCCCAGCTCCTCCATTTCTGTGGCTAGATGCAGGGCTGTTCGGCCCCCCTGCCGCTCTGCAGCCTCCACTTCAGCCCCGTTGTCCACCAGCAGATCCAGGCACTCGGGGCTTCGGGCACGGACCGCCAGGTGTACTGGGTACAGCCCTAGTGACACAGGATGCTCAGCTTGCAGCTATGCCCCCAATGTGACCCCTTGACCATCTGACCTCGATGCCTCATGTCCACTACAGGCACTCACCAGGTACCCTCCCTGGTCCCCACCCTTGCCCGCTGGTCCAGGTGATGAACTCACCTTCGAAGTCTGGCACGTGCAACAGCTGGGGCATGCTGGGAACCCCACTCCGCAGCAGGGTGCGCAGCAGGTCGGGGGCACTGGCACGTGCCCGGAGTGCCAGGTGCACGGCTGAGTCTCCATGCCGATCCAGCAGTGCTGGATCTGCGCCCACCTGCAGCAGGAAGCTCACCACGCTGGTCTGCCCGGTGATCACTGCCAGATGCAGGGGCGTCTGGGGAGGCAGGCAGAGTGAACCAGGCCTGCTCCTGGCCTAGATCCACCTGACTTCCAACCCCTATCCCGTCACCAATAGATGCCCCTCACCTGGTGCAGGTGGTTGGTGAGATTAACAACGCCGAGGTGCGGGGCGTGGTAGATGACGTGGGCTATTTGCTCAATGACGCTGGTCTGCCCGTGGATGATGGCCAAATGCAGCGGCCTGGGGGTTGGGGAGTGAGACTCTGGCCTAGCAAGCCCAGCAACTCAGCATCCTTCACTCTCAAAACCCCGCCACCTCCACAATCTCTCTCCTTCGGCCCTGTCCAGCCCAGACATCTCCAAGGACATCGCTGCACCTGAACTTAATACTTCCGAGCACCTTTTGCCTTAAGTACGTACTATTATTGTGCCCCTTTAAAACTGAAGTGTGCAGAGATTAAGTATCTTGGACATAACTACAGCATAGCGAGGCCAGGCTTGAAACCGGGTCTGTCCAACTCCAGAGCCCTGGCTCTTTTTAAGTCTCTTTCCCGCCCAGCACCCCACGACCTTCCACCCGCGCCAAGGCCAGGACCCCGCCCGCCCGGCCGCCCGCCCTCCCACCTACGTGTCTCCGTTCTCGTCCTGCGCGGTCAGCAGGTGGCGCTGTCCCGCCAGCAGCGCGCGCGCGTCTGCTGTGACGCCGTAGTCGAGCAAGGCTCGGGCGCTGCGCTGCGCCAGGCCGAAGAGGCGCGCGTTGTATTCCCGGGCTGGGGGCGACAGGGGGTGTGGGCGTGGGCTAGGTCCCCACCCGCAGCGTCCCGACCGCCCGGATTCCCGAGGCCATACCTCGATGCAGCAGCTCTGGGGCCTGCTGTTCGCGCTGGAGGGTCCCGGAGGGGGCGCTCGGCTCTGCTGCTTCCTCCCCAGCATCCACGCTAGGCGCCTCGGAGGCCATCTGCGCCCCGCCCCCGCCTCCCGGGTAGCAGCCCATTGGGGCCGCACCGGACTGGTAGGGGCTGTAGGCCAAGGAGGAGGAGAAAAAGCCGAGGCTGCCACCTGTGGACACAGGCAGGACTGTGGGGAGGGGGCACCAGGAGGACTCTTCCAGATTTCTTCCCCCACAACTTTTCTCCCCTTTACCCCTCCCTCATTCATTCCCCTTCCTGCCACCAGCACTCACCTCCTCCTCCAGCTCCTCCATAACCCCCAGCCGGGCCCCCAGAGCCTCCACCCATGTGGGAGCCACCCCCAAAGGGCTGGGAGAAGGTGGGCAAGGCTTTCCTCCGCTTCCGCTGCACCTCCTCCTTGTCTGGGGGGAGAGGCAAATGAGATGTTAAAACCCCAACTCACGCCTTGCCTCAAGAGCCCTGTCCCATGTTTGGTAATGGCCTTTCCCCTGAAAGCCCTCAGGCTGGCTCCTAGGGTCACCTCTTCCTGGGACCTTCCCTACTCCTGATTTGACTCATGGGTCCCCTGATCTAGTTCTTGGGACCCTCCAGCCAAGCCCCCACCCTCCAGCCCCCGTGGGATCTTCAGCCCAGCTCCACCTTCCACCAGAGGATAATAGGTGAACTGTTTGGAGTCAGAGACATCCCCCCCACGCTTGCGTTTCAGTTGCAGGAACACGGTTACAGGACGCTCAATCTTCATCTTGTGATAGGGAGGTGTCCGGAACACAATGGCATACTAGGGGGAAGGAGAACATAAGGTGTATTAAGGCCTTGGCCTAGTTTGGGCCCAGGCCCAGCCCTGGCCCTAGGGTACCTGTTTGTGAACATCTGTGGGAGAGAAGTCCCCGAAGGCCTGCCATCCATTCTCATCATCCTCGTAGAACCGAACCTCAATGTCATCTACAGGGGAAATTGAAGTTTGGCCACAGCTCCTAGTAGAATCTCCAGGGCCATTTGTCCTGAAGCTGTCCCGGTCCCCAAGCTTGATACCCAACATCCCTAGCTCCCAGCCTAGGCTCCAGCCTCACCTTTCTGCACCTTGTCACAAAGCAGATAAACCTCATCTCCACCCCGCACAGAGCCAGCTGTCTTGTCCATTCGAGAAATCTTCAGGTTTGAGGCTCCAGGAGACTCTATGGAGATGGGATATCAATTACTTGAGAGGATATAATAGCCATGGTCCCAATTATGGAGCCAGGGGCTTTGTATTATCTGAACAACCCCAAGAGGTACAGGAACTGCCAGTATCTTCATTTACTCAAGATGGAAGCCATACTCAGAGAGGGGAAACGACTTGCTCAAGATCACTCAGCTCATACATGATGGGGCCAAGTTCAAACTCAGGCCTATCTGACTCCACAGTTCAAGGTTGCCCTCCATGCTCCCTCTGGCACCCAGGCCCCAGGTGATCAGGATACTCACTGCTGTCATGGATGGGCTGAGAGATAACTGGCTTCAGGGGCAGAGAGAAGGAGCCATCACTGGCTCGAAGGAAGGCAGAAAAGCGCAGCCGCACAATGCTCAGATCCATCACCTTCTTTAGTTCCTTGGCCTCCTGCTCCAGCTCCCGACGCTCAGCCTCTGGGCAGCGGGCACACGTGTGACCCCTGGACTCCTCCTCCTTCTCTACTCCTTCCATGACCACCTCCCATGACTCCCTCCATCTCCTCCATACCCGTAAGGCCCTGGGGCCTGGAGCGAAGCCGCTGTCTCTGAAGTTTTTGTATCATAATCTCCATCATGTTCTTCTTGGTCACATGCAGGACACCCAGGTTGTTAAATCTGGGTAGGGGAGGGGAGGAGTCAGAGGCAGGCAGTTCTTTCCTCCTGAGGCACCCTCCCCACTGCCAGGGCTCAGCTCAGCCTTATTTCCTCTAGGAAGCTTTTCTAGTTTTCACTTGGGGCCTTGGGTTCTAGGGCCAACCAGGGTCTCTCCCCTTGGTCAGATGCTAAGCTCACAGAGGTGGGCTGGGGCCTAGAACTGGCAAGCAATGAGGGGGCACGCCAGTGGGGACCAGGGGTAGGGGGCACCTACTGGGCAGTCATGTCCTTGGGCCCCACAGACACTGCGCAGACCCCCAGCTCGGAGCATTGCTTGCCCACCAAACTGTGGGCGTGAGCACGAGGCGGGTCACTGTGTGTTACCAGGTCCACCTCGATCTTGGCTGGTCCCTCGTAGTTACAGATCTGTGAGGGGTGAGGGCTGTCAGTAATGCCCATGAACACACTGTCCACTAGCCCACCCTCCAGCACTTTCCTGGCTCACCTTGACAGTGGGATAAGTCTTCCGACCCTTCTCGCTGGAGGCACCTGGCAGTCCCCCGTGGGAAGGGCCTTCACAGCCATATCGAAATCGGAAGCCTCGCTGAAGGTGCCAGGGCACAGGGACATTGTGACCAGGAGAGACACCACCCCCCCATCCCCCCCAGCTAGCAGTGACCATAATGACTGGATGTGTGTATCCTGAATCACAACCATACCACTGTGATCATCAGCAGCTAACCATCCCAACCCGAAGTGTGTCTGTGTCAGTTACCCTCCCTGTGGCCACCCAGCTGCAACTACCCCACTCGCCCCCAAAGCTGAAGCCATCCCACACTATCCCTTCCACTCGCTCACCTGCTTAGGCTGTTCCACGATCACCAGGTAGGGGCCATCAGCTGGGGACAGAGGGGCCTTGCTGAGCCAGGATCTCTGAGCCCATTCCCAAGGCAGAGGGCACATGCTCCTCCCTTCCCCTCCCTCCAAGACAAGGGGAGGTCAGGGGACTTACTAACCTGTCTCTGGGGCTGGCTCCTTGGGCTCCACAATGGACGGGTTGAATTTGAAATCATCATATTCAATGATGCCATCCAGACCCTAGTTTGGAGACAGACTGGGGTGGCAGCTGATTCTGAGCCACCCCCAGAGCCCTCCACCTCTCAGCTCTGTAAGCCCTCAGTAATGACTCCCTCTCCTCCCCAGGCCCATATGAAAGCTCCTACTGTAAGCAGTTTGTAGACAGACTGACTGACAGGCAGGGAGAGATAATCTGAGGACATTACAGGTGTCGGGGAGTAGATGGCACTCCGAAAGACGGGCAGACAAGCAGACAGGCACGGGGGGGCAGACGGCCGGCTTTGGGGCCAGGCGGCGTGACTCACTGGGTCGTAGCAACTGTCCATGTCTCTGGGCTAGGCCCGGCTCTGTCCCGTAGCTTCGGCGGGTCCTGTTCCCCAGAGTTTCAGGCGCCCGCCTTAGGTGGGGAGGAGTGGCGGGGGGTAGGGAGAGACAGATCAGGACGGGAGTTGGGGGAAGAGGGGGGCCCAAATTTGGGGGAGGGTCCGATCTCCTCCAGCTACCCGTCCGGGTGTGGCGGGCAAGATCCGGTGGAGGGCGAAATCTGGAGCTGGGCTGGGCCGGGCCGGGGAAGGGGCAGGAAAGTTAGAACAGCTTAGGAAAGTCCCGAAAATACCACGGGGAGGCGGGGCCGGAGGGGGCGGGCCTGGAAATGACGTCGATGGCCACGCCCCCGAGGCGGGAGGGGCGCGAGGTCTTCTCGCTGGCCTGCGGGCGCCCGCAGCATCTCTACAAGCAGAGGAGCCAGACCCAGAGAAGGCCCCGCGGGGTTGGGGGCCACCTCCTCCCTCCAGAGCAGGCGCCAGGGACTGGAGGGTCTTTCAAGGCCGGGGGAGGCTACTAGTCCGGGGCCAGGCCCGCCTCCCGTCCCCTTCCCCTCCCCCGTCCTGGAGCAACCTCGGGATTTTCTACTCCGAGAGAGGCCACGGCTGATTCACCCGGGGGGTTTTGGGGGGATATTCCTACTGTAAGAAGGCCTCCTCCCCGACGGCCTGTAGGCGGGGGCTCTTCCCAGTCGGGGGCCCCGGGGTTCTGCCCCGAGAACCGGTCTCTGGGGCCACGGGGCGGCGGGAGGAAAGGTGTCTCCTCCTTGGGATGGGTTCCTGTATTCCCTCTTCCCGAAACATCTGTACAGCCGTTGATTCCCACACCGCACCTGCTTTGGGGGCCCACGCCCCCCCCACAGTCCCATAGCCGTGTGTAATGCATGTATGTGTCTGCATCACAGGTGTACAAGTGTGTTTCGGCCCATGTGTTTGTGTGTGCATGGTGTGAACATGCGTGTACAGGTGAGCGTCCTTAAACTAATCAGTGTGGACACATGTCTGAGCATGTATGTAAGGGCACAGGTGAACATATCTTTGAGTTTCTGCGTGAAGGGTATGGGTCCTGGCACCTGTGCACGGGTGAGTGTGTTTTGCGTGTGCATGTGTGTGCGAGTCTGAGTGCATGGACGACCCTGTGCACCCGCCGTCATATGTGTAGATGTACGTACGGGGATATTGTACAGGGATATTGATGTGTATCCGCGTGTCTTGTTCGTGTGCGTGCTCTCTGGAGTGTGCAGATGCCGCTCTTAAGCTCTGGGGCTCGGTCAGCTAAGGGCCCTCCTCCTGCCCTTCCCGGCGTCCCGCCACCCAGGGGTCTGAACCCAGCCACTCACCGCGGCGGCGGCTCCGGTTCCGGATTCTCTCTTTGCCCGACCCACCTCGGACGGGTCGCGACACCTCTCCAACCACCAGGACTCCAGCCGGGAAAGCCCCTTTTCGGCCCCCGGGAGGGGGGAATTCCCGTGACGTTTCCGTGCGTCACTCGCCATGCCCTTTTTTATTGGCTGAAAGTTTAAGTCCCGGACTCGCGCAACCAATCGGGAGTGACTGAGGCAGCCTTTAGAGGAGAAATATTCGCGCAGCGCGGGAAGCAGGAGTGAGAATGACTCTCAGTTAGGCGCTGCCTCTAGCCTGGGGACCAGTCCTCTGCGGGATCCGCTGACCGAGTGCCATTCCCCAGTCGAAGGACCCGGCTCCAGTCTCTTCACCCACCCAAGCCTGTCCCAGCCGGCTGGCAGCCCCCGCTGCTGCTCGGCTTTATGGTGCGCCTAATGCTTGGCC
This sequence comes from Physeter macrocephalus, assembly GCF_002837175.3. Lineage (NCBI taxonomy): Eukaryota > Metazoa > Chordata > Mammalia > Artiodactyla > Physeteridae > Physeter > Physeter macrocephalus. The sequence goes on from NC_041233.1 coordinate 58,138,786, forward strand.
ACTTCTGAAGCCGAGGAACCCCAAGGGGAAGCTGGTTTGTCTCAGCCCTCTGGTCCCCCGCCCGGAGCGGGGCCCCTCTGCCGGGAAGACTTAGGGGAAGAGGAAGGAAGTTGATCTTGCAGTCGGTTCCAGAGTGCCATCTGGTGGCCCCTCTGGAGCCGCGAGGAGACTCCGTAATCCTCTCTTAATCAGTCTTCCCTGGAAGAGACAATCTGTACCTAAAACTTGTTCTATAAATGGCAGGTTAACAGCTGGCCAGGCTTTCAGACCTGAACTCAGGTCTGCGCAGCGTAAGGGAAATGAGTTATTTGGGAGACTCAGGCCTTGCTCATCGATCACGGAGGTTTGGAATACTAGAATGGAAAAGGCATCCAAAATTAATAGTTCAAACTTTCTCCGATGTAGGAGATTGCCTTTTATACAGTTTCCAATGTCCGCTTCGACCCTTCTAGTGGCAGCAAGGTCAGTACAGAATTTCACAAAGTACTGAACTCCGAGGCTGGACATTTCTGGTTGGTAGAATTTCTTTTTAGGAGGTGCCATGAGTAATCTCCATTCTTGGAGGCGTCCTCCCTTTGGCTCACCGAGGTAGAACACAGGCTGTTGTTTCAGATCTTTCCTGCAACTTGCCCCTGACCTTAATAATGGAATTACAGGCCTGCAGTAGCTCTGCGTAAAGGGAGACTATTATGGCCCTTGATTTGGGCTATTTCCTGTCACTTCCCCCTCTTCATGTTGCCTGCAAGTGGAATGTGCCAGATACTGTGTTAAGATACTTTAGTATAAATTCTTATTCTTCCTCCCAGCAGCACTAGGAGGTAAATATTACCTTTACTGATAAAGAAATTAAGGCTCAGAGAGGTGAAGTAAGACAACCAAATACACAGCTAGAAAGGGACAGAGTGAGAATCAAACCCAGTCTCTTAACTCTAGGACAAAGCTCTTTCGCCTAAATTTGTATAAAACAAAGCAGGCCTTTCCACCGCACTGTGGGCCTCCAGATAATTTGTCAAAATCCAGGGATATTGTCTACTACATTCCCCCGGTAAATCAGACCCAAAACCGTTAAATTAAAATGGAATGAGGTTAGATTGGTGTACTACAACTTAGTGAACCTGTGCTGGTTACCATTGATTACAACTGTCCTTTCAAAGTGCTCATAAACCAACAGCTGAAATTGGCATGAACACTTCTAGTCTCCAAAATGTCTCTAAAAGCAACCCTAGGGGTTGAGCTATTCTTTTGTATTTTATTTATTTATTTATTGGCTGCGTTGGGTCTTCCGTTGCTGCGCGCGGGCTTTCTCTAGTTGCAGGGAGCGGGGGCTACTCTCTGTTGCTGTGCAAGGGCTTCTCATTGCGGTGGCTTCTCTTGTTGTGGAGCACAGGCTCTAGGCACGCAGGCTTCAGTAGTTGTGGCACATGGGCTTCAGTAATTGTGGCTCACGGGCTCAAGGGCTCAGGCTCAGTAGTTGTGGCACGCGGGCTTGGTTGCTCCGCGGCATGTGGGATCTTCCCGGACCAGGGCTCGAACCCATGTCCCCTGCATTGGCAGGCAAATTCTTAACCACTGTGCCACCAGGGAAGCCCAAGGGGTTGAGCTATTCTAATTATAAGATTCTGAGCTGTAATTTCTTTCTATTTATTTATTTATTTGTTTGTTTGTTTATTTTTGGCTGCATTGGGTCTTCGTTGCTGCACGCAGGCTTTCTCTAGTTGCAGTGAGCAGGGGCTACTCTTCGTTGCAGTGCACAGGCTTCTCATTGCAGTGGCTTCTCTTGTGGAGCATGGGCTCTAGGTGCACAGGCTTCAGTAGTTGTGGTGCACAGGCTTAGTTGCTCCGTGGCATGTGGGATCTTCCCGGACCAGGGCTTGAACCCATGTCCCCTGCACTGGCAGGTGGATTCTTAACCACTGCGCCACCAGGGAAGCTGTAGTTTATCTGAAGATTTAAAAAAAGAAAAACCTTTATCATAGAAAGTTTCAAACATATATAGTGGAGAAAATAGTATAATGAATCCCCATGTACTCATCAGTCAGCTCCAACAATTCCCAGTGTTGGCCTGGAGATTTTAACTGACTCAAAGTTTATTGTTAGTTGCTATAGCCTCATCTATCTGGACTTAAGAAACCTCTTCATTGTTTGTTTCACTAATTTCCAACCTAATGATTATCTCTGTTTCTGTACGCAGGCCTAGCACTACTGCTGGCCCAGAAGACAGGCACCATAAATTCACTCCATTCATTCACCAATAAATAGGGAGGGCCTATTCTAGAAATCAGTGTCCCTGTTTGAAGACAAAAATCAAATGGTTGTATAACATGTCAATTGGTGATAAGTGCTACAGAGAAAAATAAAGTAGCAAGAATATAGAGAGTGACAAGGGTTTTCTGTGTAGCAGTCAGGGAAGTCTTCTGTGATGAGGTAACATTTGAACAGTGACTTGAAAAAAGTGAGGGGGTGAGTTATGTGGATATCTGAGGGAAGAGCATTCCAGGTGGAGGCACCAGTAGTGTAAAGGTCTGATACAAATGCGTTTGGTATATTTGAGGACCAGCAAGAAGATTAGTTAGGTAGGTGAGAAAAAGTAAGAACTTTGGATTTTATGCTGAATGAGATGGAAATCCATTTGAGGGTTTTGGGCAGTGGAGTGAAAATGATATGACATGCGTTAAAAGTATCCATTTCGCTGCTGTGTGGAGAGTAAAGGGTAGAGAGTATGGGACTAGAATGAAGGAGGGAGACCAGTAGTCCAATAGATGGTTTCTTAGACTTCGGTGGTAGTGGGTGAGGGTGGGAGAAGTAGTCACATTCTAGATAGATTTGAAAGACAGAAGCAACAAGACTTGCTGAGGGATTGGGTGTGGGATATGGGTGGTGGGGTGTGGGCATTGGTACAAGAACCTAGAAGAGATGAGGGGTAGTTGTACATAAAGTCAGAGTGATGGATGGTATTTAAAGTTTCGACAGGGAACATCACCCCACGATTGAATGTGGAGAAAAGAAGTTGACAAGCACTGAGCCCTGGGGCATTCTTTTTTTTTTTTTTTTTGGCAGCATTGGGTCTTCGCTGTTGCGCGCGGGCTTTCTCTAGTTGCAGCGATTAGGGGCTACTCTTCGTTGCGGTGCACTGGCTTATCATTGCGGTGGCTTCTCTTCTTGAGGAGCACGGGCTCTACATGCACGGGCTTCAGTAGTTGTGGCGCATGGGCTCAATAGTTGTAGCACGCAGGCTCTGTAGTTGTGGCTCGCGGGCTTAGTTGCTCTGCAGCATGTGGGATCTTCCAGGACCAGGGCTTGGACCTGTGTCCCCTGCACTGGCAGGCGGATTCTTAACCACTGTGCCCCACCACTACTACTTTTGAGCTGAGGAAGTGTCATAGGAAAGACCATGCGGTTTAGAGTGAGACAGACCTGAGTTTGAATCCCAGCTCCCTAACTTCCCAGGAATTTGGCCTCTCTGAACTTGTTGCCTCATCTGTAAGAGGAGTAAATACCTCTACAAGGTTGGGTAAGCAGTGCACTTAATATTACATATACTGCTGTTCCAACAATGTCACTTCTCCATGTTAGGGTCTTAAAAGTCTCTAGCTTTTGGGCTTCCCTGGTGGCGCAGTGGTTGAGAGTCCGCTTGCCGATGCAGGGGACACGGGTTCATGCCCCGGTCCGGGAAGATCCCACATTCCGCGGAGCGGCTGGGCCCGTGAGCCATGGCCGCTGAGCCTGCACGTCCGGAGCCCGTGCTCCGCAACGGGAGAGGCCACAACAGTGAGAGGCCCACGTACCGCCAAAAAAAAAAAAAAAAAAAAAAAGCCTCTAGCTTTCCTCTGGACTTTTTGAAATCTGCTATCCTAGAGTTCTTATAGGAGACATCATTAAGACCAGCATTTCCCTTCAGATTATTCTATTACTTTCCCACAAGTTTTGTCACTTCCACATCAGCCATTCTTTGTTGGTCAGAATTAAGGCCTGAATATTAGTTCTTCTTGTAGTTTCCCTTGCCTGACAGAGACAACACTGTCAACAACACAAGTCACGTATGTGTCAGTTAATCTTTCTATAACAGAATGAGACTTCTGACAAATGTTTTTCTTTGCTTGCCAGCGGGGAAGGGTTCAGTTTGTAATTACTCCAGCTTCTTTCCTAATATTTGCAGACCGAGGGATACAGACTTTTCATATTCCTTTGTTCATAGGATGGCCTTCAGATTTCTATACAGTAGTCAATGTTGTTTCCCCCATAGGGAAACAGAAGCTTCTGAAGGCAGAGCTGTGGGGCTCAGAAGGGAGAACAGAGATATTATAGCTGAAGCCAATAGCCCTAGTGTTAACCTGACTGTAGTTCCGGGCTGTTCTGCACTAATACAGAAATGTGCAAAGGAGGAGTGCAGTCTTACTCCTAATTTTCCCAGGGTCAAGGCTTCTAGTTAGTGTGGAAAGCAGGCATGGTCTGGACTACTTGCAGAAGGAAGGGAAGAGGGAGAAACTAGTGTAAGAGCTGCAGGACTCATGTCAGTATTGTTCCACATCAGGCTGTTTCCATTTCCAAAGCACCCGAGGGAGGCACTTACAGACATCCAGACCCAGCAACATCCACGTGGTTGTGCTGAGCAAAGGGTAGCCCAACGTGCTGAACGATTATATAGACACCTGGGCCCAATGAAGAGGTGAGTGCCCCTAACTCTCCATGAGGGAAGCCAGCTGGTAGTACAGCAGGTACCACTCTCTGCCCTCCCTTCCCCCGGGGGAAGAGACCATGGTGAAGGAGGATGCCAAGATGATGGAGATGCTTCACTTGGGAAAGCTTAATAGTATTCTGCATCGCACCCACAGTACCTCACCCCTGTAGGGGCCACAATACCTGCCCCATACACACTCCCACTTGTCTTACCCTGACGCAAAGGGAAAGAAGGGGAGGGGTTCTCCAATCATGCTGCAGTGACTGGGGTAGATGGAGGCTGTGGGATGGGAAGAAATTTTCCCTCCTCAGTTCTGGGCCAAAATGAATGTATGCCCTGGGTCCAGAAACACATGATCACAGCTATGGGCAAGATAGCCTCCCACCTCCTAAGCCCCATGGGCTCCTCTGTGCTCCTGGGACTATGAGGCACATCTGAGGGAAGATTTCTGAATAACTACAGCTCAGCTCTGGTTCACCTTCCCTTTGACCCCAGCCTAGGCTGTCACGGTTATCTCCGATGGAGCAGTTAGGGAAGAGGACAACTGCCAACCCCCTAGCGCATCCCTGGTGCTAAGGGGGCACTGCTGTGATGGCGATGGTGGGGCAGCAGCAGTGAAGGAATCCTGACTGCGTCCTGGCGTCTGGCTGGCTGGTGAGCAGGGGCCACGTGGGCCAGACTGTTGGTACGCTCGGTCTCATTTCTGTTCATGTGATGGCCTGGGTATCCCAAAACATGGTACCCACAAGCTCAAGAAGGAAACCAGAGGGAAAGGCAATGATGTTGGTACTAAGACATTTATTACATCATAAAAAATCCATTGTTGTCCTGTTTTTCCATATGTACATGCTCCTGTGGGCAGTCCCTCTGTCTAGCCCCACCTGCCCACCCTCCATGGCGCCAGTCAACTCTCCAAACTGACCAACGAATTAAAAAAACAGGAAGAACTAGGGGAGGTGGCCCAGGGCTGATGGGAGTGGGGTTGGGAGAGGGAAACAAAGTGCAGAGTGGTTGGCTTGGCTCTCGATGCCTGACCACGGGCAGGAGAAGGACAAGGGCGGGCACTGCAGGGTTGGTACAGTGATGCCTCTTCGAGCTGCCAGGCTGCAGGTGATACCTGAGTGTGCTCTCAGGTTGGACTCCCAGAAATGGAGAGCAGAGGAGGAAGGTCCCACACACTGACTGGGGGTCCCAGGAGGGGCTATAAAAGTTCTTTTTCAGGTCCCCATCCAAGTAGCAGTGATAGCAGCTTGGGCTGGGACTGAAGAATATGCGGCCCCTGGGACAGCTGAGAGGTGGGCCAGGGACAGCCTGGTAGGAAGTACTGGTCCTGATCGCTGAGGGGCCTGCATTAGTTGACCTCAGAGGTGGGCAGGGGGTCTGTGGGGCGGGGTGTGGCCAGGAGGGGCACAGGTGAGGTGGCCTCGATGAGAGCGGGGTTGAGTATGATAGGCAGAGTCATGGGGGGCACGCCCACCTGCAGTGGGGAGGCCAAGGGCTGCAGGATCAGTGGGGGCTGAGCCAGGGGTGGAGGCCCATCCGGGGTAGGGCTCAGTCTGCTGGGGCTGGATGCCACTGGTGATCCAGAGGAGCTGCTGTTGGCAGGTCGGGGACCCTCGGGCTTCTCAAAGTCTAGAGGGAAAGCAAGGTGGCTGCAGTCAGACGCCCTCACATTCTGCAGCTAGTTTACCAAACTTCTGCTCCTCCCACTCCTGTAAGCAAAATGACTCCTCCCAGTCTACATAGTTGAGAGTCTCTGCTCAAAACTTATTCCAGTGTCCAGCTACCTTATATCTACCCTTTATCTCCTTTGCTGTACCTCAGTAGGTTAATTTTTGGTCTGGTCTTTATTAGAATTCCTGAAGGGCAACCTCTGCATACTCATTCTAAGTCCCTGATCCAGCCTCCTTCTCTGAAGCCTGAAAATCCCAGGCAGCTAGCTCATCATAGCTGACCTGGCCCTGCCATTTCCCATAAGAAGAGCAGGTGAACAGGATCTTCTGGTTCTTTCCTTCCCCTGGCTCACAGCCCATGCTCAGCAGCAATCTCAAAGTACCCCGGGCCTCCCTGACTTCCTGTTTGACATCCAGCAAACTCGCTCAGAGGGACTCACCACAGGTCCCCAGCTCACAGTGCATCTCTGGGGGAGGTGGATGGCCAGGTGTCCTGGTGTCACCAGCAGCAGGAGTCAGGTGGGCTGAGGCCAGAGGTTTTGGGGCATGAGGCTCCATGGGGACAGGGTCTGGGGAGGGTAGAGAATACAGATGGTGGCTCTCGGTGCTTTCTTTCAAGTAGAGTCCTGGCTACCCACTAGACTTCCCACCCACCCCGAGCACAGAGAACTAATTATTAGCTCCAGACTCTCTTTGATGAAGTTGGTCGGAGCCCCCTACCCTGGATGACAGTCTGCTTGAAGAGCTCATCTCGTAGGTGGGGCAGGAAACAGTCAATGCGCTCCCAGGTGATCTCCCAGAGGGCTGAGGGGTTGCCTCCTCGGGCATCCGCACTGTGGAAAATCTCTGCTGTGTCCATCACCAGGAGCATGTTCTTCAGAGACTCAGGGATGGCCTCTGACTGCAGGTGGCAGTGGGGCCATGAGAATGGGAAAGAGGGTATGGGGGGATATGGTAAGGGGAAGGCAGCCACCAAGGGGGAAACAGCAAGTCTTCCTACAAGATGGGAGAGGAAGTAGGCAGCTGGAGTTGGGCTGAGGCAGAACGTACCAGTAAGTCACTGGAGCCTGCGTGCATGTACTTGTCCATGAAATCCAGGATGGTCAGCCAGAGGGCCGCAAAGGTAGAGAGCGATAGCAGTGGAGACAGGTGCTGCAGGAAGACCTATGGCCCCCAAGCCCCTTTCAGCCAAGAGTAGGGTAGGAGCCTTCTGCACCCCTCTCCAAGGGTGGGAGGCAAGCCTGCCCTATCTTGTGTGGGAATCCTGGATCAGAGACTCCTCTGAATTCCAAAATCCTCCCAGGTCCCTGGGTCCTGCTGAGTCTCCATAGCTGGGGGTCCTAAGCACCTACATTACATCTCTAGGTCCTCCCCGCAGCCTTGGCTTCCCTGCTTGTGAAGAGGCAGGTGTGGGGAGAGTGGGTGGGTGTAGGGTGGTGAGCAGTACCTTAGAGAGCAGGGTGGAAGCCCTCATCCGGGTCTCCTCCATCCCGCCCACATCTGCAGGGCTGATGTTTTCCAAGAGCTTGGTCAGTAGAGGAAACAGCACCTGGTGGGTAAGAAGCCAACATCTCCCTAGCAGGGTCAGGTGGAAGCCTTGTCCACTTGACCCTGGGCTGCGGTGGATGGGTACAGAGCAGGAGGGAAGGTCTGATACAGGCTGAGGATTGACATCAGGGGCTCTTCAAGCTACTTGGCTTTCCTTGTCTTTAGGATTTGCACTTTACCTTAAGACCAGAGGGAAGTCCTACCTTGTTAAAACAGGACTCCCATTCCAGGGCATCTAACTTTTGCAGATCATGAACCAGTAGTGCTCGCTGCAGATAGGTCAGTGCCTGCATCCGCACCTGGCGCCGGGCATCACAGCATAGGCAGGCAATGCCTGAGAATGAGAACAGGCTCAGGATCCTTTGGGCATCCTGATCCTGGTACTTCCCAAGCGCCAGCTCCACCTCTGCCCCTGCCCTGCCTGCTCCCCTGAGGTTTACCCTGAAGTAAAGGGCACCAGCAGTGGGCCCAGAGGGTGCGTGAATCTGCTTCAATCTTCCGGCCTCCTGTGTCCAGGTGGCGCTGCTCCTCCGCCCATGAGCTGTAGATAGAGGCTGCCCTTGTGTGTAGGGTGTGCATCAGGTCTAGCAACTGGGGTCACAGGAGGGGCAGGACATGAATGGGGTTAGGTCTGGTGGATCCCCTCCTCACCAGCCCACTCCCACTGTCCCTGACTGAGTCCTCAAGGGAGTCCCTAGTACCGATCACACCATACTCCACCCCCTCACCACTCCCTTCTTCTCAACTTGATGAGCTGGTTGTCCTAGTCCTGACCAGTGTTTCCCAAAGATGGGTATTACTCCTAGTAGTGGGGACTTGAGGAGGTATGTGGACTAAGTATTTAATAACACAATTACACAGTGAGAAAGGTACTTTTTCACTTCTTTTTCACACTTTCTGATGATAGATAAAACCTCATCTTGTTAATCTCATTTTAAAAACAGCAAACCTCAGGCTCAGAGGCTTTGATAGGCAAGTGTCTGGCCAGATTTAAAAATTTTTTGTTTTTGGGCTTCCCTGGTGGCGCAGCGGTTACGCGTCCGCCTGCCGATGCAGGGGAGCCGGGTTCGCGCCCCGGTCTGGGAGGGTCCCGCGTGCCGCGGAGCGGCTGGGCCCGTGGGCCATGGCCGCTGGGCCTGCGCGTCCGGAGCCTGTGCTCCGCAACGGGAGAGGCCACAGCAGGGGGAGGCCCGCATACCACAAAAAAAAAAAAAAAAAAATTTTTGTTTTTGTTATTTTTCTAAGGTTATTCTATTTAAAGCAATTAATTCTCCATTTATTTAGTGATGTAAAGTCTGCTCATAAAATAAATTTTATATGTCCTGAATAGACAACAGAATAACTCTGGAAGGATAAACAAGAAACTGATGGCAGTGGTTGCCTCTGGTAAGGGGAACTTAGCAGCTGGGGACAGGAAATGAATGGGACTTTTATCTGCTTACCCTTTTGTACCTTTTGAACTCTCTACTATGTGCATTTGAATTACTTATTTCAAAAACAAACTGTAATTTAAAAATGAAGCAAACAAAGACTTACAGGCGGTCCTGGACAGGGGGGCCCTGTGGGGACGCTGGCTGAGGCCCTGGCTGGAACACAGGCCCTTCCTTTCCACCCTGGCTGTCCCTGGCCCCACCAAGACTCCCAATGTCAGGTACCGGGAGAGGAGAGGAAGTAAAGGGTGCCATACTTACGTCCTGACTGACCTGTAAAGACACCGTATGGTAGCTGGCAGGCACACCTTCGTCCTCATCGTCATCACTATGCCCGCCCCGAGTGGCATGTTGGCTGGAGGTTCGAGGCCGCCGAAGCATCGAGCCTTCCTTGGATTTCTTCTTGAAGCGGTTCCCTTTGCTGTCATACTTGTGACTCTTGCCACGTTTCTCCTGGGACTTGCACCCTGAGCAGGGCCAGACCCAGGTCACACTTCCATATCCATGGGTACAGATGGCCTGCTCCTCCCTTTCCCCCGTAATTCACATGACTACTCCCCAACTGCCCCTTCATCAGGTGACCCACCGCCATTCAGACTGGCCTCCACAAAGATGCGGAGAGTCTTGACACAGAGTTCAAAGTTGTCAGGTGTGATGTGGGCAGCGTCACGCACGATGAAGGACAGGGACTCCACACACTTGAGCAGGGACTTGGTGTCATGTGGCCCGAGGTCCAGCCCCACTGTTAGGCTGTACTGATTGACCAGGGGTGAAGGACCTGGCCAGCTGGTTTCAGGCCCTGGCTTGGAGTTATCGATGTCATCCTTCCCCACCTGTAAAGTACAGAGGAGCTGAGAATCCAGGCTTGACCCTGATCTTCCCCAAGCTGCCCTCTCAGAGGGCCAGGAATCTTTCCCACAGGCCAAGAGGGGAAGACTCACCCGCTGCCCGTATGCTCACTCACCACTAACCAACCGCTGTTGACCACATCAGCATCTGTGGCTGATCGGTGAATCTTGCCAGGCCTGCCATGGTCAGTGTAGACCTCCGAGTCAGAAGTGTACCCTCGGTCCAGGCTCACATCATTTTGATGGTAGGATGGGAGTTCACTATCTGATTGGGCCCCTGAGCCAGCAGGGAGAGGGGCAGAGTCAGGGTGGGGATGGGGAAGTTGGGATGAGGGATAGTTTCAGCTCTCAGAAGAAAGGTGCTGAAGCCTGGCCTCTCTTTTCTCTTGGTCTGGATTAGTTTCAGCCCTGTCACCAGAGGGCTGAAGGATGGCCTGGAGAGCTTCTCTCTTGACCAAATGGGGCAGCAGGCTAATTTGGGCTCCTGATGGCATCTAGTAGCAGCTGCTGGGGAGGGAGGTGGCAGTGAGGACAGAGTTTCTGAGAAAACAGTCCTCAGGACAGTAGGAAGCCTGGCTTCATAGCCTTCTCCATTGCCTACCTGCCTTTATGCTGTTTAATCTGTGGGTAATGGGGAGAGGCCCGTTAGGCACAGGAAGCTCTGGAAGCAGATGGCAGAAGCCAGGGGTATTTAATCTGCTGAACACAACAACCTGCGTTTTGTTTTCCTGTCTCAACCACTGGGGCCATAATTGTTTATCTGCCAGTGTGGGTCTCTCTGGGAAAGGGCTTACCAGCATCAGGTGCATCGGCCCTGGCTGTGGCCTGCAGGGCAGCTGGAGGCTTTACACCTGAGCCAATGCACTCCAGCAGCGTGAAGAGGGTGGCCCAGTCATCACTTGAGTGGATGTTGGCTGCGTTAGTCTTAAGGAGTTCATGGAGCCCATAGGCTACCTGGTGACTGACTCGGGACAACACGCTGGGCTTCATTAGCAGCAAAATGCGCAGGGAAAGCAGTACCTGGGGCAGGAGACGGGAGCAGGAAGTGGAAAGTGGGCACACGCATCTTGTCTAGCCTCCTTCCCCGCCAGCCTCCCTAGGCTAGTGAGGATAGTTTTGGCTAAGACCCAATTTAGGGTACTCTGTGGACAGATGGCCAGGGGCTAGGAATGGGGGCAAGAAAGAGGCAGGTGTGGTTATAAAAGGGCAACACGAGGGATCCTGTGGTGTTGGAACTATTCAGCATCTTGGCTAGTGGTGGATACACAAACCTACGCAAGTGCTTAAATTGTGTAGAACTTAATACACGTATGAATACAAGTAAAACTGGGGAAATCTGAATAAGATTAGTGAATTGTATCAATGTCAGTATCTTGGTTATGATACTACACTATAGTTTTTCACAATGCTACCACTGGGGTAAAGTGGGTAAAGTGTACAGACAGCCCCCAACTTATGATAATTCAACTTAGATTTTTTTGACTTCACAATGGTATAAAAGTGATACACATTCAGTAGAAACCATACTTAGAGTTTTGATTTTTTCCAGGGCTACTGATATGCAGCACAACACTCTCTTGTGATGCTGGGCAGTGGCAGGGAGCCACAGCTCCCAGTCAGCCATGCCATTATGAGGGTAAACAACTGATGCACTTAGAACCATTCCGTACCCAGACAACCATTCTGTTTGCCACTTTCAGTACAGTATTCAATAAATTACCTCAGATATCCAATACTTTATTATAAAATAGACTGCATATGAATCTATAATTATCTCTATTTTAAAAGTTTAATTTTTAAAAAACTGAAAAAAAACCCAGTAACACTATGCAAAACTACAGCATATCATAACCAGGATACCGACATTGATACAATTCACTAATCTTATTCAGATTTCCCCAGTTTTACTTGTACTCATACGTGTATTAAGTTCTACACAATTTAAGCACTTGTGTAGGTTTGTGTATCCACCACTAGCCAAGATGCTGAATAGTTCCAACACAATAGGATCCCTTGTGCCCTTTTATAACCACACCTGCCTCTTTCTTGCCCCTATCCCTAGCCCCCGGCCATCTGTCCACAACTTCTAAAACCTCGTCAATTCAAAAATGTCATATAAATGGAATGATATAGTATATAACCGTTTGGGATTGGCTTTTTTCACTTAGCATAATTCCTTGGACAGTCATGCAAGTTGCTTCATGTATCAATAGTTTGTTGCTTTTAATTGCTGAATAGTATTCCATGGTATGTATGTACTACACTTTACATTGAAAACCATCTGGGCTGATTCTAGTTTTTGGCTACTACAAATAAAGATCCTGTGAACATTCATGTATAGGTTTTTATAAAAGTAAACTTTCATTTCTCTGGGATAAGTGCCCAAGAGTACAACTGCTGGATTGTGTTGTAACTGCATGTTTAGTTTTATAAGAAACTGCTCTATCATTTTACATTCCTACCAGCAATTTATGAGTGACCCACATCCTTGTCTGCATTTGGTATTATCAGTTTTTCACTTTAGCCATTCTGACAGGTGTATAGTGGTATCTCATTGTGGTTTTGCATTTCCCTGTTGGATAATGATGATGAACATCACTTAAGCTTCTTCATGTGCTTATCTGCCATCTGTATATCTTCTTCGTATCTTTCACCCATTTTCTTTTCTTTCTTTTTTTTTTTTTTTTTTTTTTTTTTGTGGTATGCAGGCCTCCCGCTGCTGCGGTCTCTCCCGTTGCGGAGCACAGGCCCCGGACGCGCAGGCTCAGCAGCCATGGCTCACGGGCCCAGCCGCTCCGCGGCATATGGGATCCTCCCAGACCGGGGCGCGAACCCGGTTCCCCTGCATCGGCAGGCGGACGCGCAACCACTGCGCCACCAGGGAAGCCCTTTCACCCATTTTCTAATTGGTCTGTTTTTTTTTTTTTTTACTGTTATGTTTTGAGTTCTTTTATATTTTAGGTATTAGTCTTTTTTCATATATTTGATTTGCAAACATACACTCCTTGTCTTTACCTCCTTTTCACACTGGGCTCTCATAGAGTAGAATTTTTAATATTGATGAAATCTACCAGTTTTTCCTTTTATGGATTGTATTTTTGGTGTCAAGTCTAAGAACTTTTTGCCTAGCTCCCAAAGATATCCTCCTATTTTTCTTTCTAAGGTTTCACAGTTTTACATTTTACATTTAATTCTATCATTCATTTTGAGTTAATTTTTCTATAAGGTATGAGGCTTAGGTCAAGGTTCATTTGTCCCCTGCCCCCCCACCATGGATTTCAATTGTTCCAGCAATTAAAAGGATTATCCTTCCTCCACTGAATTGTTTTTGCACCTTTGTCAAAAAATTAGTTAGGCATCTTTGTGTGGGTCTATTTCTGGTTTCTCCTGTTACACCGATGCATGTGTCTGTCCCTCCAAAAATACCAGTGTTGATTACTATAGCTGTATAGTAAGCCTTAATATCAGATGGAGTGATCTCTCCCACGTTTTTTCTCAAAATGTTCAGCTATTCTAGGGCCTGTGCTTTTCCATCTTAGAATAAGCTTGTCTATGTCTACCAAAAAACCTTGCTGGGATTTTCATAGGAGTTGCATTAAACTTACAGATCAATTAAGGGAGGAATGACATCTTCACTACGTTGAGCCTTCCAATCCATGCATATGGTATGCCTCTTCATTTATTTGGGTCTTCTTTGATATCTTTCATTAGCATTTGTAATTTTCAGCATACAGATCCTATACATGTTTTGTTAGGTGTATAGCTAAGTATTTGATTTCATTTGGAGCACTTGTAAATGGTTTAATTTTCTATATGTTCATTGTTAGTATAAAGAAATGTGATTAATTTTTGTGTATTGATCTTATATCCTGTGACCTTCCTGAATTCATTTCTATGCTGTTTGTCTTTTATAAATTGGGTGAAGAGATCTCAGGAGGGTCCTAAGCATGAGAGCCGGGAAATCAGGTATGGGGCTGGGACTGCCACAAGGCAGCAGCCGTCCAGCCCTACTGAGCAGAGGTGTTGAGTACTAGCTTCATGCCTGAGGCCATTCCAGGTTCACTCCCAATGTCCCTGTTAGATTCCCCCAGCCCTGTGGTAGGTTACTGGGCTCATGCTATGGGGCACTAAATGAAGTCTCTGTCTCAGGCCATATCCATAACTGATACTGTGGCTTTAGTCCCTTGTATACCTTCCTGCCCTCCCAGCTGCACTCAGCTTACCTGGCCACTGATCTCTTCTCTCCGGAGTAGCCGAATGGCTAGGCGCAGCAGCCCCACCACTGCCCGCTCCACAAGGAAGCAGAAGTCCTGTGCCTGGACACAAAGGTGGTATAGATGGTCTCGAACAGTCTGCCACACACAGCCCACACGGTCCCTGAGAAACATAAGTGATGAGGATAGTCTCAGCTGTAAAGGCCACTGGGCAATAAGCCTCTTTTTCTGATTGAGGCTAGGTCCTTCAGGGCTCAGTGGTATTATACCCTAAGCAGGCAGCTATAATGAGCAAGCTTCTCCTCTACTGCCTATAGCTTCATGTGCTTCTTGTCCCTAGAGCCCACTCTGCAAGATTACTCCAGGCTTCCATCCCTTTGGCACAAGCCCAGTATGAGGCCTGCCTAAAGACTGCCTTCTACCTGTTCTCCAGCACAATCCTCAGCAGCATCTCCAGGCAGAAAGCAGCATCCTCTTCATCATAGGTCTCTTCATCTGGTGTCACTGAGACCAGAGCCTGGAGGAGAATAATAGCAGGAAAATAGGCATGGAGGAGAAGCCAGACACTGGCCCACCCCTGACAGAAACTGAGGCATATACCACTATCCCTGTCTCCCCTGCCAGACCCAGCCAGCCCTTTCACCCCTCTTCTCTCTTCCCTCTGTACCTTCATGAGCTCCTGCAGTGACTCCAGCTGGAGGAATTTGCTTTCTGTGATCATCTTTTCTGGGTCACATTGCTAGAGGGGGCACAAGAGATGGGTTATTGATAAGGACTAGAGGGAAGAGAATGTTCCCAAGAAGTCAGGGAGAGAGGGCAGAAGGAGTCAGCTCTGGTCACAAACCCTAGATGACCCTATTCTTCAGTTCATAGGACAGTGTCTATCTAGTAGAGAAGGGTCAGGCTTGTTCACCAGGGGTAGGCAGGGGCAGTTACCTTGATACAGTCCAAGGCCATTCTCTTGGCCTCTTGGTTCTCAGTGGATGGGCCCCGCACGCTAGACTGCTCAGTACCACTTAGTGTCAGCCAGCTCACGAAGCTCAGCACTGTCGACTCTCCTCTGTAGAAAAAGAGTACAAGCTCTAGTGAGCTCCAGAGTTCTAATCCTCCCTCTGCAAGGTCTCCAGCCTCTGATTTCCCCTCACCGGTTTGATGGTGTCTCTTCCCGTTGTAGAGAGATCTTGCCATTGGGATCCACAAAATCTTCTACCTGGAAAATCAGGTCAAGAATAATTTCTTTCCACATGCCCTCTGCATTTCCTGCTCTGCCATGCAAAGTTTTCTGGCTTTCTTCCTGTTGCCCTCTGCCCTCCAATTGATGACTGGCAACTTCTACCAGCCTTCCTTTACAGCTATCCCCGTGGCCAAAGATATGTGGTCTTACATTTGAGGCATTCCTGGTAAGTTTCAGCATGCATCAGGCCCAGTGCTACTCTCAACCAGTTCTATATGCAGACAGTACGTAATCTTGGAGCTCTTGCCTTATTATTATTGATTAGTCTCCTACCAAGAATTACCTCCACCATAGCCTTGGGCAGCAGCTGGGCTCGGAAGAGCTGCAGCATGGCCTCCATGATATTCTTCCAGCCCTCCCGCAGGATGTCACCATGACGATGGGCCAAATGGAATACTGTCTTGGCTGCAATGTGGGCTTTAGGGTTGCTTCCAAACACAGTGGGCAGGTTCTCAATGGACTGGAAAGGAAGATGAGATGAGGCTTAGGGCCTGGCAAATGTCCTGAAAGGAGATTCTCTTAGGCCTCTACCTATGGTTCCTGAGGGTCCTTCTGCTAGTTCTGCTTCAATCCCCCATAATACTGGTGGGAAGGGCTACCCTGGCTAAGGCCTTCTCCACTATTGCATCTCCTCTCTCATCCCCATTATATGAGGTAATGCTATTCTCATCCTAGGGTGTGTCAGACAGAAATGGCTAAGCTCTACTGTAGTCCAGGGGTAGTGAGAGAATATGCTGATGGAAACCAGCTCCACAGATAAGGGTAGGTCTATGGCTAAAAGAGAGGTCTTCCTTTGGAACTCCAAGTACACAGTTCCTGTCCCTGCTCACCTCACTGCTGAGAGCTGTGAATTTGCATAGAGAGATGATGAGATTGTCAAACACATCACTGAGGCCATAGTGGGCGGAGATCATGGCGCACTTCCTGTAACGTCACATACCAGATACAGTCACTGAAAGGCCAGGCAGCCCTTCCAAGTCCCCAAGGAGGCTTGCTTGGGATTCTTCCCTAATCAGTCCCAGGAAGAAACTCTTTTTTTACTCTCGAGTCTGTTTAAGACTGAGCTTTCCCAAGCTTCAGCCTCCCTGAAAAACTCAGGAGGAACCCATTCTAAGGAAAATAAGAGTAGGAGTCAGAGAGGCATGGAGGCAACCAAGTTAACTCAGAGAGGTGGAAGGAGATCAAGACCAAAGTCAAACTCTGGCTACCTGAAGCCTGAGATGGCTTTTTGGATGATTGTCTCCTCAAGGCTTTTGTCAAAGACATAAGAAAGAGCAGCAATAGTGGGGCCCCAGGTCATGGTGAAGAGGTCAAGATCGTAGCTGCCAGCAGGCACACGTAGGAATATGCCTTCTGGGGTGGCACCTCGATGAAGCAGCACATTCCATACATAATTCTCCCGAACCAGGCCTGTCTGCTCCTCAGGCATCACAATTTCCTCATTCCTGTCAGGAGGTAACAAAAGGAGTAGGTGCACTGCTCTGAACCTGACTGGTTACAAACTAGGACAAGGGGCTTTCTGCCCATTACTGACACTTTCCTTCAATGAGAGGTCATCAAAACTGCAGCTCAGTGGTCTGCTTTCCTCCCCACCAGTGACACCAAGGAGAAAGAAAGGAAGCATTCCATAATCTCCAAGCCCCACCTCTAAGTGGGCCTTTAGTTCTATAGTAAGATCTCATATTCTTTCTGGGTATGAGAGGATGAACAATTCTACCTTTTCCGATTTACAGTAAAAACCTAAGTGTCCTAAACCTCACCCTCTAGTACCCATATTGGGTTCTCTACTAGCCCCATAATGCATCTTGCAAGCTAGACAGGAAAACCTAGCTTCTCTGCGTTCGGAAAATGGGGCGATGACATTCCACTTAGCAGGGGCAGTTTGGATCCTGGCTCAGAGTGCTAAAGTTCTAGTACTGTTCAGGCTTCTTTAAGGAATAAATCAGTTGGGGGAGAAGGGGCTGCCCAGATAAATTACGATGCTAAATCCAGGGCATATGAGTCACTGCAGTCTGATGTGACTCCAAAATCTGGAGAAGGAAGTAGCGTGCTTCTCCTTAACAGAGATGCTACACCATTCTCTACGCGTACTCACTTGACGGCATGGTACATGTCCTCCAGAATGTCTTGCTCAAAGTCCTTGCCTCCATTCACACCTTTTAGATTTTTGCGAAACTCCTAGAGACAGGGCAATAAGCTTTACCCCCCATGTGTCAATGCTGAAGCCCCACTCAGGGAACTCCTGGGTCTGTGGTAAATAGGACTTTAGGAAACAGTAAGTGACAGAATCCACTTCCCTACCCCAGTTCCTCTTCTGGATTGGCCAGCGCCCCCTGACTCCCTTGGACAGAAGCTTGTCCATTGTGCCCACTGGAAAACCCATGTCCTTCCTGCTACCTCCAAAGCTGTGCTGGAACTGCTCTGCCATGGCTGGGATCCAATCTTACCTCCAGAGTCATGGGTGCATTCTGCTTGCGAACGTTGTGGTTGTGCTGGTCAGTATTAAGCATGATGACAGCATAGGCCAGGGCAAAGCAGGCATCGCTATTGGCAAATGGGGAGCCATTACAATTCTGAAAAATCAAAGACCCCACCTATGTCAATGCCCTTCTCTGGCCAATCAAACCCTCACTACCAACCCACTGGTCAATGCTGATAAAGAGAGAAGGTACCAGCCAGAAAGAGGCCCATCTCTCGCCAACTCCTTGATGGAAGCTGGCCCCTCTATGGGAAAGCTCACTGACATTGCTCTCAGCCTTCTTAGGAGACAGCAACTGGGTCCTTAAGTTGAAGCCATAGAAACCCTTAGTCAAATTAATTTGGGATGCTGGGCTCAGCCCCTGCCACTCAAACTCACCCTCCAATGTTCTGTGAATGCCTCTAGCAACCTCTGGATGACCGGTGCTTCCCCGGGCAAGCGGAAGGCTTCCAGGTAGAGACGGAGAGCTTCGTCCAGCCGCAGACCCTGAAAGCTGAAGGTGCTACAGGGAAAGAAAGAAGGACTAAAGGCTTAAGATGTATAAGCTGCAAATGTTGGGTGCTCTATTAGCTACAGTCCCACTAAGCTTCTCCT
This sequence comes from Physeter macrocephalus, assembly GCF_002837175.3. Classification (NCBI taxonomy): domain Eukaryota; kingdom Metazoa; phylum Chordata; class Mammalia; order Artiodactyla; family Physeteridae; genus Physeter; species Physeter macrocephalus. The sequence continues at coordinate 58,157,484 of NC_041233.1, forward strand.
ATTGGAACAAAAGAGGCTGAGAGCTCTGGCAAAGGGGAGGTATCTCCTGGTCATCTCTAACACAGAACCAGAATTTGAAAACCCCTAAGCTTAGTACTCTTCACATCAGTGTGCTGCTACATAGAAACCTCATCCCTGGAATCCAGAACCTACCCTGTGCTCAGGAACCCTACTCCACCCCTTTGCAATGTTCTCTATGTAGAATGGAATGGTGCCCAAAGCTTTCTTGCTGGAGACTCTTTCAGATCCAACAGATATAAACCTTGGGAAGAGGAAGAGTGTATGACCTGGGTCACCATCAGGAACTGACTGGTATTGTTTTGAACTGTCTGTCCCCCCAGGCTGATCATCAACTATGTCCCAGATTTCTTGCAGTTTCCTCACCTCACAAAGCTCTCCAACAGGTCAATGTTTTTGCGGTCACTCACAAACTCTCCAATCATTTTCTTGTCTAGCCGAGGGTTCTCTCGCAGCCACTGGGCTACCTCTGTGTTGTCCATTGGGATGGTGAGGAGACCTTTCTCTTGCAGAAACTGGATCCCCTTCTTTGGTTTCTGGTTGAACTGCTCTGTGCCAGTGATCAGCAGCTAGAGAAGACATACAGGAGGTGTCAAAAGCTGCTCTGCCCCTAAACCAGACAAGGGCAGGTCTCCATCACAGTCCACAGCTGGTCACCTACTGGGCTCCTAGGACACGGTTCTAAGTCACTCCAGAACTAAGTGACTGTGCTGAACTAAGGCTGAACCATATTGGCCCCTAGCTTTCCCCAATCTCCATGTTTAACTAGAAGTGGCTGAGGAGCTCCTTTTTACTCCTTTTCTGAGTGCTAAAGATGCATAGCACTCTCCTCCAACCTGAGAATCAGAGAAAAAAAATAGAAGAAAGAGACTAGAGAAGGTTTTCTTTTCTCTCCAGTATTAGAGCCGTTCCTGGTATCTGTTTACAGACTAGCTTGGATTCCCCTTCTTTCTTTGGCTTCCTAGCTCTTAAGGCCCTGGGGTTTGAAAGACAAGGTGAACTAACTGCGATGATAACTTTTTGACTGTCTAGTCACAGCCCTGCAATCAAGGGCACACATAAACCAAAGTCATTTAGGCTGGCCTTACGAGGAAGAAAGGGTTAAATAGAATGTTTTCTTTGTGTTAGAAAACCAAAATGTACAGTTATCTGAACTTTACTAAAAAGCACCAGAATAAATGTCAATTCCCTTTTATTGCTAATCACCACCCCAGAGCTCGAGATGACCAATAACCTTCAGTGATCAACAGGATACCAGCTCCCAGGGCTCTTGTCACCACAAGTAACACTTGACTCTCAGCTAGGGCAGCATTTTCCCAGGAGCACACAATAGGAGATACCGATTACATGGCTTAGGAGTAAGGAAAGGGCTTCAAAGGAGATTGGGGGGTTGCTGAAGCCCCAAGAAGCTCAAAAACTAGCCTTGGGAAGCTGTTCAGTGAGCTTAGACTCTCCCTCATTCTCTGAGACAGAAACCCTACAGAGAACACCCAGTCCGAAGTGGGTAGAGGCTGAGCTCTGGGGATATCTATATATACCTTCTTTTTATTCTTAATTTCAATCAACTCCCGTGGATCTGGCAGGAGACAGGAAAATCGAGGTGGCTTCCGGGTAAACTTTTTGTCAGCTAGGAATGGGAGGAAGAGAGGGAAACACCAGTAAGACCTCTGTTACCAGGATAATGACTTTTGGAAGGATGCTGATATACTCTCTAGTGAAAAAAAGGATGCCTCAGAAAATTTCTGGTCCTCATCAGTCTTCCACTTCCTTAGAAGTCCTATCTTCTAGGGCTCCAAATGTTTTCTTTCCTCTCTCTGGGTCTGAAGGCATGGTGAACAGCCAGTGTTCAGTCAGGTACTACCCTAGGGTCTTTCTGCTCCCCTCCCCTCTGTTCTCTAACAGGCCTTCCAGTTGAGGGGGCTTAGGATGATGGATACCCAGTACCCACCCCCAGAGTCACCAGCTTCCTCCAGATCACTGCATCCTGGTTTCCCATGTTCTGCTGGCAGCCGCCCTCCACCTGGCACATACAGGCCTGCGATGTCTGGGGCCATGCCTATAGCCTTCCCATCGCTTGCTGCTCTCTCAGCTGGTAAGAGAGAAGAAGGTAAATGAAGACTGATGGTGTAGGAAGCCAAGCAGAGCTGCAGGAGAATCGAGCTTCAGGCCAAGGAGACCGGCATGTTCCCACATAGGTCACCAGCCCTGACAGGACAAACCCAAGCCCAAATAAGTAGTCACTATCCCAGGTCAGCCAAGCATTAAATTCTACAATTTAATAAAGAGATTACCCAATCACTTTCCCTGATCTTCTGCAACCTCAATCTCAAGGAAAAGTCAGAGAAGATTAGAGTGGAGGCAGGCACTGGGGGCAGGAAAAGGTAGGGCCTGGAGCTTTTAGGCACAGAAGTCCTATACTGTTTAATCTATATTCTCTTTTCTCCCCATAAAGAAACAACAATTCTGTAAAAATTGCTAAAGCATGGAAGAGGAGAAAGGGAGAAGTCCATGAGTTCTGCTAATGTGCCAGCCTGGTCTATGATTCACATCACCAAACCTCGGAAACACAGAATTAGGAGTACTTTGGAGGAAGTGACATACGGGTAGGAGAAAGGATTCAGTGAGTAGAGAAGGGATAAACATAGAACCCTGGGATCCTCAAAGAAAGAAATGCCTCTCACTATTGTTGGCTTCTCGAGTGCCATCTACTGCCTCACAGCCAGGTCTGGCTGCCTCTTTCTTTTCTTGCTGGGTAAGGTTGTTGAGGACTTTGGCTTGGCAGTGGGCCTCAGTGCTGTCAATCACTGTCAACAGGGCATCGAGAGACAGCAGGTGTGTTGTATAGAGCTGACCAGACACAGGGAAGGCATTCTGGAAAGTAAACAGATCCAGGAGACTTGGGGTTAGAATACTTTTCCAAAAATCCTAAAACCGCCCATAACTTCTACATTGCCTTGAGATGATACCCTTCTTCTTCTTGTTCCCCAGCTCTCAAGTGTTTTGTTCCCTATATGTAGCATCCTCACTACCACCAGAGAGATCTCCTTAATAAAGTCGTCTTTCTAGAGGTCAGTAATAATGCTCAGCACCTTGGACAGCAGCTTGGTGAGATCTTCAAAGAGGTTGGAACAGTAGTAATCACAATCATAGTTGATATAGAGCTCAGTGACAAAGCTGGGGATGTGCCAGAGCTGCACAGTGGCCTCCAAAGCCATCTCCTTCATCTCATAAGGCATCTTGGGGTTCTCCACAGTGATGATATCCATGAGCTTTTTGATGTACATCTGACAGTAATCCAGGAATTGCCATTTGGGTGGGGAAAGGATTCAAGATAGGAAGAGACAAATTGGACAGGAAAAACATTAAACAGGAAGCAGACGCCTAGCCAGAAGGTATGCATTAAGAGACACTTAATGGTATTCGATCCCCTAAATACATCCCCCGCTTTGTCCATGATGCGGGAGGCCTGGCTCTCTACCTCGTACTTGATCCAAAACAAGTTGCCCATTGCCCTTTTTGTGCTCTCTGTGTGAGCCTGATTTGGTCCTATTCAGAGTTCCCTTTTGCAATTTAGTGGCGAAGCTAGCTTGACTTGCCTGCCTGTGTTGCAAAAGAACTGCAGACAGAAGAGTTGTACCCACTCATGGTGTGGTTACCTGCCAGTTCTCATATTCGGGTTCTCCCATTTTATAGCCAGCCAGGTTTCTCTGGGCACCTTTTAATTTCTCCACTAAAGAGGAGAGCCAATGAACCAAACTATGGAGGCTAAAAGCACTCTCCTCAGAAGCCACCAAATCCCACTCCTGCAGCATGACAAAGCTGACCCGAATGAAGGTGCCATACATTTTCCTATTTTTTTTCCAACTTCAAGAAACTCACCTCTAATTGGAACTTGAGGTGCTCCCTCATGCTCTCAAACAGTAGGAAGCATACCCGCAGGGAAGCAGCATAAAGGTTCAGTCGCTCTACGCTGAGTAGCTGGAGATCACAGTAGGATGGGCTATTAGGTTTCTGAACCTGACTGTGGCTCAACCAAGAGAAAGCAGGACAGCAAACTGTGGGAAGTTGTCACTAAGGTCATGTGCTCTGAAGGCACTCTATATCTGGCCATTCCTATGTTTCCCTTTGGTTGCCAGAGTCCCCGGGGAACTACTGGAGTCCTCTTGACTATGACTACTGGTCAGTAGGGGAGGTAGGTTCTTTCCTGGGTCCTATACTCTTCACATGAATCAGCCAAACCTCCTTGTATTCCCCTGGCCCTTGAAAGACCCTGAAAAAAAGCCAGGTGTTCGGAGTCCCTCTAGAAATCCAGTCTTACCTGGAATAAGTGGCGGCACATCTCATCCTTGATGAGGCCCAAGAGGGTTTGGCACTGGGCTACAGGGGCTGACTCAAGAGCCACTGTCAGCAAATGCAGTCCCATGTGGATCATAACCTCTGAGTTGTGGCGGTCGTGTGGGTTGGTGAGGGAGATGAGGAATCGGAAGAGCTCACGGATGCAAGGAAGACCATAGGGGACCAAAGCTGTGCCTGGGAAAGGCCAGGAGGGAAGTGGGACTGCTAAGAAACAACTGGCTTGATCACTTGGCCTACCCTGCTCTGCATTATACAGGCAATTTCAGATAAGTGATTCTCTTCAGGAAAAAAATGTTTCTTTTTTTTTTCTGGGGCAGGAAAGAGACTAGTCTCACTTATTGAAGGGAATCAGAATTGATGATCCCACCTTTCTGTTAAAAGTCCCAAGCTTTCTATTCTTCCCTCTCACTTCCTATTGTCCACCAAACTCCCTCTCTGTGTAAGCTAGGGAAGGGCTGCTCCATCCGATAGTCCTCTTGCTTGATTCCATTTCCCGACTAGAAAATGGCGTAGGACTTGGACCAGCAGACACCTTGGGTCTAAGACGGTTTAGGCTCAGACAGCTTAGTGGGTAGGATGGGGAAAGAGCCTGCCTGAGAGTACTCACCTTCTTTCTGAGAGGACTGTGTAAAGCGCACACCCCGGGGGTTGACGTAATCCATGTCATGGACAGAAGCAGAGTCAGAGTGGTCAGCAGGAGATGTGCACTCCTCTAATACTTCAGGGATGGATTCCACGGATGTTGATTGGGCCTTTTCCACATGGGCCCCTTCCTGCTATGAGCAGTAGTGGGGAGGATACAGGAAAAGAGATGAGGCAAGAGCAACTGGGAACTTATTTCTCTTAAGTATCTGTCCTCCAAGCGTTTCTAATGGACTGCAGGTGTAGGGCCAGCTCAGTGGGCTATGAATCAATGCAAGATGGTTCAGGGAAGGAGTATGATGAAGGACTCAGGAAACATCACCTGAGGCATCAGTGACCTACAGTGACTAGAACCCCAGAGGCAACAGAGGCCCTCAGGAGCTTGGATTTAGATAATTAACTTCCAGAAAAAGCCATGGCCAGCATCCTCACCTTTGCCAAGTACTGCATGTATGCACAGCTTGAAAATCCTGTGAGCTACCTCTCACAGTGAGTCATGCTGTGGTTTTTCTAGGTAGCACAGCTAATTCTAGGAAACAGGGAAGAACCCCCTGCCCCAACCTTCTTTTGAGCCAAGGCCTGGATAAAGAGCCAAAGGATCAAGCCAATTCCACAGGAGAAGACTAGACAGGGGTCTTTAGAAATCAAAGCCGTACCTGGGGGTCTGGTTGCTCAGGAACCCCTAGCTCGCTGCTGCCAGGCTCTGCAACTGTGCTGTACCCTGGAGAGCCAGGTTGCTCCAGGTCAGTGAGGTCCTCTTTGGAGGTGGTCTGGGAGGAGAACTCCAGGCCACTGTCTGTAGAGGGGCTGACCACTGCTGAGGCAGCTTCTGAACTTGCAGAGGAGATGGGAGTGGGTACATCAATGAAGGGCATGCCACCTGCCAAGCAAAGTGAGTGAGGCTTGAAGAAAAGAGACTCTGTGGGAAACACATACCTTCCATGGTACCGTTTGTTTGTTTGTTTTTCCTAGACTGCATATTAATTTCTGCATATGCTTGGTCTCTAAAGTAGTCAGAGTCCCAGTGGTAGGAGAACAACCTTAAGTCACTGCAAACTGCTAAATGGTCACAGTTTGATCTGATCTGGAGTCTTCCCTTTTTGCTCTCAGTAGAAAGACCACAGCCCCTCAATTAGTTGGTCTTCAATGTCAAAATTCCTGAGAGAGGAAGGAACTTTTCTTCTATGTATTCTAATCAGAAGAAGCAGCTCAGGGTACTCACCAGTGAGGTTAGAGGATAAGGTGGTTCCACTGGGGGTGGGCAGCTCTGAACCTGGTGTGACTTTGGTCATATGGCGTGGGGGCCGGGGAGATCTCTTCTGTTTCTTCCACTTAGATGAATCACTCATGCCTCCTGCTCTCATTTTCAGCTGGAAATATCACACCTCATTAGCACTGGTATTCAAATTAAGATTGTATCCCTAGAAATCTCCCTTCTTTTAGTCCTACTGGTCCCTAGAAAATAGTCTATACCCCACATCTGTGCCACAGTAAGAATCTAGACCATTAGAGCACAATCCTACTCCTCTAACTTGCCTTCTACTCTTGCCACTTTAAAGGTCAGCCTGAGAGCCTCTAAGTGGAAGGTGACATTCTGGTTTTTAGGCTGGTCACTGATAAGGCCAGCCCTCACACATCACTCTGCTTCGCTGAATACTGGGTGGCAATCCTCAGTCCTGTAGATGGTGCCTGACCCTCTTGCAGAAAGCGTAAGGGCAGGGGGTCCTTTGCCCAAAGCTGCAGATCTTCAGGCCCTGGATCCCTGGGCTTTCCTCCTCAACTACCTGCATAGTAGCCTCCTACTCCTAGTTCTTATCCAACTGTGAGAGTCTACTCCTTCCCAGCCAAACTCTTAGCTTTCCTATTACTTCATGAACTGGGCCTAGATCCTAACCATATCCCTTACTGTGGAATGTCTACATCAAATTGGTCAAAGGTTCATTCCTTGGAATTAAGGAAGGAGTGGCATCCCAGTTGATTTGTGGAGTTAAGGATGAAAGATCATGTCATGCTGCTGCTCTGCTCTCTGCTGCTCCCAACTTTGGTATATAAATGAGACCTCTTGTCCTTCTCACTGTTGGTCTTTCTAGAAGCAACTTTATGCTTTCAGATGGTAAGGCTACTGATTTCTTGGACTCTTGCTCTATTCCATTTCCCTTCCTCTTGCTGCATTTCTCTCTCTCCTATAGCTTCCTTTTAGTCACAAAGGAAAATCTTTACTCCTATAGCTTCTTTTTAATCACAAAGGAAAATCTTTATCTCCTATTGACTACTTTAGGGTATAAGTTTTCATGCATTTTCTCCACCCTAAGTTCACAGCTACTTTGTTTAAGCCCATTTCATTTTCTTAATCCTGATGCCTTCTCAATTACAGTTTGCATCCAGTCCTTCTACAGTTATATCAAACTAGTCCTAGATTGATAGACCATTCCTGGAATGGGCAACAGCAATTCTCTTCTAGGAACCATTAGAATGACTCTAAAAGAGAGTAGAAACAGTTTTTCTCCCTGCCTCTTTCTAAAAGCTGAAAATACCCATATTATCCTTGGCCTATTCAATTCCTTCTGCTATTTAAAGGATAAGCCCCCCTTCCTCCCCCAAGCCCTCCAGAATCTGGACAACCTTTGAGCCTTTGCTTAGAAATCACATAATTCTTTCTTCCATACTCATATCTCCACCCATAAAGGAGACAGGCCCAACAGCTGAGTCCCACCTCCAGCTCTTAGTAACATAGCAACAGCCTCGCATTGGATTTACACTTTTTGTCCCTGCATCTCCAAAATGCCAGCAGTCATATGCCTAGAATAGAGCTTCAAGTGCTCTGAGCACTGTGGTTAAGCAGGAACCAGGATGCTCCCTCCAGAAACCACTGAAGCCCAAAAGAAAGTTCTGGGGGTAAGAGTCAGTTAAACATGCAGATAGGCCAGAAGTCCAAGAGATCAATGAGGGAAAAGAGGAACCTCCTGGTTTAAACTGGAAACTGTCACTGAGCTCCAAAAAGCACTCACATCTGGACTGACTTGTGTGAAATATCTTTTCTCTCCAGATGGCTCCCCAATATCAGGAATTCCAGGTAGTCCTACTTCCATGGAGAAGCCCAGTCATTGAGATTCCTTCCCACACTAGGATCAGTCCTTCCTGTTTCCTTCTCTATCCTCTGCAGAGGTAGCTCTAACCTGATCATTTCAATGAATGCTCTCTGCCTCCTGGATGGAATAGGAGTTGAGAGGCTGCCAGTTCTTACAAGTGTCTCAGTCCTTTAAAAGTATAGCTGTGCTCCCTGTTCTAAGATCCTAAGGTGGGGGGAGGGGTGAGCAGTTCATGAAACTCTACATCACCTTATCCGTATAACTTTTTATTTCCAAAGGACAATATAAGCTTTATAAAGAAAGGGCAGGTCCTAGGTTAATAATCATGGCAAAATGGTGGGTAGCCACTGAAGAGAGCTGCAACTTGAGACTAGGCAAGCACACAAGTGAAACTTGAGACAAGGCATGCAAAGAAAACACAGGCCTATGGACTGTCTAGTACATACACACACACACAAAACGCACACAGTTCTTTTTATCTTCAATGACCTGGATGTCCACAGCCAAACCTCTAGCATGCACACTGTTATGAGAGCTTAGATAGCCCATACCTCCTTCTCTCCCTCTTCTTCCTAAAGCAGGGATATGGGGATTAGGGTAATCTTTAGCTTGCACCTCCGTTCTAAGTTTCCTTACTTCTAAAGGACAGAGGTCACCTTTGCAGATCCCAAAGTATTGCCAGTGTCCTGGGCTAACCTGGGACCTGGCTCCTTTTCATCCATCTAGAGTCCTAAACCTTAGAATGACCCCTTTAATGGTAACCAAGAAAAAAATGACCCCAACTAGACAGACTACCCTTTCCCTCAAAACCAAGTTCAGGCATCCAGCTAGAATCAAAGACTGTGCTTAAGCTTTCTAATGCCAGCTCTGAGACAGGGAGAGGGCAGAAAAGGGAAGGGTCTTGTTTGACAGTTCCTCATAGTTCCCCTAGAAATGGTAGATATTAAACCTCCCCACAAGACGTCAGCAGGACCCAGGCTCTCTTTCTAGGCTTACTACATAACGTATTAGCAGTTCAAGGCTTCCTTCTGCCTTCAGGCAGCCAGATGCCCCATGAAAATTCCCAACACTGCAAAGTTACAAACACATGCAGCTCTTCCAAAGCCGTGCTGTGTTACTAGGGAGGGGTAAATTGTGCTCTACACAGTGGATATGGAACCCAGACGTTACATATAAAAAATACACATTTAAATAAATAAATAAAAAGGGGGTAAGGAGAGGGAGAGGAAGAGGAAGAGGGAGAGGGAGAGGGAGAGAGACCTTGAGGTTCTTAAAGAGCAGTACCCTCTCTAACTGGTTCAGGGCTTTGGTCTGCTCCCCACTACTTAGCTCCAGTTTGTTGAGGAGACATGGAGAAATCTGTGAAAGACAGGCAAACGAACGATTTAAGCAGAGTGAAATAAACTCAAACACACACCAACAGGGCACAGGGCAGGAATGGGGATGGATGGCAGGGGAAAAGGGAAGGTTATGTGCATGCACCAAACAGCCAAGGGTCATCTCCAAGGGCAGAACCTCTTAGGGCTGCAAGCAGAATCCTCATCAGAGGCCTGTGAAGTCCAGGGCTTCAGTTCAAGATAGAAAGAGGCCATTCTTCTGAACACCCTTCTTCTAGCAGTTTGAGAACCTTCTGATCTGGAGTCAGACTTGATTCATCTTGTCAACAGAGGCTAGCCCAAGCATGAGCCCAAGTCTAATCCAGTATTAGGATGGGATTTGAGTTATAGCTTCTCTAGGCCTCCTACCTGCTGATAAGACTGGGCCCTGAGGGGAAGGCAGGACTTTCACCTTTATCAACATACATTTTCAGCCCAGCCTGATGGGCCTCACCCAGTTTCCATGAAGGACTCACTAGCTGACATGGTGGGTCAACAAATATAGGCTGGAAAGGAAAGGTTGGGGAAGGAGAGGTACCTGGGAAAGAATAAATTTCTTGGTAAAGGAGCAATAGCTAGGGCTTCCCTGGTGGTGCAGTGGTTGAGGGTCCACCTGCCGATGCCAGGGACGCGGGTTCGTGCCCTGGTCTGGGAGGATCCCACATGCCGTGGAGCGGCTGGGCCCGTGAGCCATGGCCGCTGAGCCTGCGCGTCCGGAGCCTGTGCTCCGCAACGGGAGAGGCCACAACAGTGAGAGGCCCGCGTACCGCAAAAAAAAAAAAAAAAAAAAAAAGGAGCGATAGCTATTTCTAGATTCCAAGCAAACCTGTCTAGGCGAAAGTATGTTTTTGCTAAGCAAGGGTATCCAGGAAAATCTCTATAGTACAGAATTTGGGAGATCGAGTTTTGGATGAGGGATAGCAGGTCATACCTTCTTCATGTTGGTCCCCATATAGTTCTTGGGTTCTTCTTTAAACTGAGGTAACCTGTAAGATAGAAAATCCCATGGACTGTAATTAAGTATAATAACAAATATTCCCCTCCATGCCAGCCACAGCCCAAAGATGCCCTGGGCCAGAGCATGCTATCTCTTAGGAAAAGCCAGGAAAAGAAGCAGGCTAATTTCACCCATTTTGGAGCTTCACTGAAGAGCTACAGAAATTGAGGGACCTGTGACACAGATACTTTCTAAAAAAGAAGGCAGTCATGAGGGAAAGGTGACTAAGTACCCTTGGAATGTGGAGGCTCTTTTCATCTTTAAACTGACTCCTTTCTGCTTGTATTCACTAAGTAAGTATTGCTGAAAGCCATGATATGGGGAGAGGGCAGTCTATCAAAACCCCAGGAGACTGGGCATAGGGTGAGAAGTAAAAGGCAGGTGGAAGTTTTGAAATTAGAAAATTTGAACCTGAGAAGTAAGAAACAATTTGCAGCAGGGTCCAGAGGCAGATCTAGTCTGTAGATAATAAGGATTATTACCCCTGCCCCCTGCACTGGCAGCACAGAGTGTTAACCACTGGACCGCCAGCGAAGTCCCTAATAGACTATTTTTAAAAGCAATCTTAGGTTCACAGTATACTGATTTCTCATATAACCCTTGCCCCCAACACATGCATAACCTCTTCCATTATCAATATCCCCTAGCGGAAGCTGAAAAGCCCTCGCCTCAGCTCTTCTCAAAGTTAGTCTACTGAAAGGAAGTACAGAAAACAGGGTGTTAGGCATAGTATGAAAAGGTCTCCTAGGCCCTAATTTGAGGGTCCTGATGAGGTACAACTGTTTTGGTTTGTGGGGATGCGGGACTTTCACTGCTAAAATTGGGACAGTTGGGCAAACCAGGATTGTTGGTCACCCTAGACTTGGTCCTTCCTCACAGAAATCGGGCTGAACTCTGGGAGCTCAGCAACCTGTTCCAGGTTCCCTTGAGTTTGGCTTCCTCTCTGGGTTCCCTTTCCCAGCTGCTACCTGCACAGAAACAGACACAAGTTTGGGAAGCAGAAGTTCTGTCAGCCTAGATCAAATAACCCTCTGCTTCCCCCAGAGGCCAAGCCAGCTCCCCTCCTCTTTCTCCCTTGCTTGGTAACCCTGGTCCTAGAGAACCACGCCCATCCATAATCTCAGTGGCCTCTGATGTGGCTGTGGGGTTGGCCAGGTCCCTGAAGTGGCTGTGTAGAAGCAAGCAGGCTCAAGAGGCCTGGGCAGCCGGGCTGAAGCAAACAGCAGCAGGTTTACCTTGTGAAGAGCAGCTGCACCATGTCTACGAGAGTGTGCTCTGCGGATTTTCTCAATAACTCTGCACAGGCAAAAACAAATAACACAGGTGTCATTACTTGCCATGCTATTATCAGGAGGCTTCTCAGAGCAGACTCCCCTCCAAACCTTGTTTACTAAGGATTATACCAAACTTATTAAAACCAGCTCCAGCTCAGTCTGGCAGCCAGAACATCACTGGCCCACTAGATGGCACTACTGAGTCAGGATAAAAAGGGGGAGCAATGATGTGTTCTCAGGGGTTGCAGGCTGGTGTCAATCCCAGAAATCTCAAGGGAGGGAGATTTGGTTCTGGGCTGAGTCATTCTGGGATCCAGCCCAATTCCTACCCTGGCACAAAAAGCTAAGGTCTCTATTCTAGCTGCACAACAAATTGTCAAGTACAGAGACTCCTAGATCCCTATGGCTCCACAAGGTAGGTGATGGAGAAGTCATGAGTTTTCCATCTCTCTGGGACTGAGAGACAGCATCCTGTATTCATACAGATACTGGCCCCAGGAATGGTGAAGGGCCCAGTATTCAAGCACCTACCACTGAGCCTCATTTCAAAGCAGATCCGGAAGCAAGACTGCATAATCTCACACACAGATTCATTGGTTAGGTGGGCACCTACTGGGGTCAGCAACAGAGTCCGCAGTACCTACCAGGAAGAAAAAGGAGAGACCATGATAAACATGGCAGGCTGGGTGAGGAAGGGTGTACATGAGGGGAGAGAAGCTGCCTCCCGTTTCTCTAAGTCTCCTACAGAAGCACTCAGGGGTGAGAAAGAGGTTAGTAAGAGCTGACCTTGCTTCAGTTTGGTGGGGGGTCTCCCAGGAGCTTGTCTTAGGAACTGTGTCTTTACTCTGCATGACCCCAACATAGTTCAGCACTCATTCCAGCCCTAGCCCACAAGCCCAACGGATGGATGGCACAGATACAGTCTGCCAGAGGTACAAGCCTATTAAGGGTTCCGGTATTTGATATCAGTTCATTTAAAGCTTTTAATTATTTTCCTTAGAAAAAGCTTTTACTTTGGGTACCGGAGCTGCTTGTTTGGAAACAAAGTAGCTCTCTAAGCCCCAGTGGAGTCAAAACATAGATTCAAGCTGCCATCAGGCTCCAGTAGGTAGAGCCAGAGGCACCAGCTCCTGGCCATTAGCCTAATTGCTCTTCCCCTCCATTTACCTGAAGGATTTTCATCAGGACAACCTCATCGCTGGCAGGATCTGTGCCCACAAAACGGGCGTGGGTGACAGCATCTGCCATGTTCTCCATGCCCTCTGCCGTGCCCTCATGGGTGGGATCTGTTCCAACAAAAAAGAAAAGATGTGTAGAGGAGAGACAGAAAAGTCAAGACATCCTGTCTAGAGACTGTTCTGAGAGACTTTTGGTTTTCTCCTCTCCCAATTCCCTAACCCATGGCTTCTTGAGCTACCTGAGAATTGTTGCCCATAACTGGCTTTAATAAGCATCTCAGCACAAACTCCACTGTGTGAAAGTGGTTCTCAAACTTAAACATATATCAGAAGCACTTGGAGAGCCTGTTAAAAATAGAAATTGCTGGGACTTCCCTGGTGGCGCAGTGGTTAAGAGTCCACCTGCCAATGCAGGGGACACAGGTTCAATCTCTGGTCCAGGAAGATCCCACATGTCATGGAGCAACTAAGCCCGTGTGCCACAACTACTGAGCCTGCGCTCTAGAGCCCGTGAGCCACAACTACTGAGCCCACGTACCACAACTGCTGAAGCCCATGTGCCTAGAGCCCATGCTCCTCAACAAGAGAAGCCACTGCAATGAGAAGCACATGCACCTCAATGAGAAACATGCGCACCGCAATGAAGGGTGGCCCCCGCTCACTGCAACTAGAAAAAGCCTGCATGCAGCAATGAAGACCCAACGCAGCCAAGAGTGAATAAGTAAAATAAATAATAAATTTGTAGAAGAAAAAAAGAAATTGCTGGGCCCACTCCCAGAATTTTTGATTTAGTAGGTCTAGCGTGGGGCCTGAGAATTTGCATTTCTAACAAGATTCCAGGTAAAGTTAATGCTGCTGGTCAGGGGACCACACTTTGGAAATCACTGGAGTAAAGCTACTCATTTCATAGAGGAAGGGCCTGGAAATTTGAGGTTTTGGCCCAGAGCAAGGACCAAGTAGGGCCAGAGCTTTGAATGCCAAGGTTGCAGCCTTTCTCTTTTCAGATGTTCTCTTTCAACACATCTCTCTCTGATTGCTTTTGGAATGTTGTGTTCAGGTGTAACTGAGGTAGGGGAGTAGGGGGAAGAAATGGACAGTCACTGCTGCCAATACTCATATTTGGGTGCCCATTACAGCAAATCAGAGAACTCTTCCTGCTTTGGTTTCATTCTTATTTAAAACAGTATGTCATGGACAAGAATCCTGTAACTAGCTTAACTAAAGATTAAGGAGAGATAAGGGACAAACTAAACAGGACTGGAGGCTGGCTAACTGGGGAATAGGAGGGAGGGAGACTTTCAGCTGTAAGAGGGGAGAAGCTAGCTCTGACAATCAGCACCATGCTGGAAGCTAACACAAATGTTGCCAAGGAGGAAACTCTGCTCCCATTCATGACTTAAATATCCACAAGGAGGACTTCCCTGGTGGCACAGTGTTTAAGACTCCGCCTGCCAATGCAGGGGACACAGGTTTGATCCCTGGTCCAGGAAGATCCCACATGCCGTGGAGCAACTAAGCCCGTGTGCCACAACTACTCAGCCTGCACTCTAGATCATGTGAGCCACAACTACTGAGCCTGCATGCCACAACTACTGAAGCTCATGCACCTGGAGCCCATGTTCCGCAACAAGAGAAGCCACCACAATAAGAAGCCCACGCACGGCAACAAAGAGTAGCCCCCACTCGCCGCAACTAGGGAAAGCCCGCGTGCAGCAATGAAGACCCGATGTAGCCAAAAATAAACAAATAAAATAAAATAAATAAATTTATGGGCTTCCCTGGTGGCGCAGTGGTTGAGAGTCCGCCTGCCGATGCAGGGGACACAGGTTCATGCCCCGGTCCAGGAAGATCCCACATGCCACGAAGCAGCTAGGCCCGTGAGCCATGGCCGCTAAGCCTGCGCGTCCGGAGGCTGAGCTCCACAACGGGAGAGTCCACAACAGTGAGAGGCCCGCGTACCGCAAAAAAATATATAATAAATAAATAAATAAATAAATAAATATCTACAAGGAGTAGCCAAAGAAGTGACCTCCATCAAGGCCTACAAGGGTCCTGCCGAACTGCCTGGATTGTTCTTGAAAGGCGAGCAAAAGTAGGAAAAAAAGATAGGAACGTGACAAAGCTTTGTGAGTGACAGAGAAAAATGCTCCAGAGGTGGCATGGTGTAAGCTAGGAGAACCTCCTAGTTTTAAGTGTGGGAATTAGAAGAAATTCTTACTATTTTCTCTTTCTTGGTACCTGAAATTAATGGAGTTCCTGAGTTTGAAGCTCAGCAGATGGCTGAGAAACCAGAACATTTCTCTTGCCACAATGAGCCAGAAAACTTTCATCAATTTTGAGTGGTTTTCATTTGTTTTCTTTTTTCTCTTCCATCCTGGTTAGTCTCTGACACCTAATCAGACTCTCTTTGCCCTATTTACTGCATGCCACTACTCAGTATCATGAGTAGCTACTTTAGAGGTCATGCAGAAGGAAGCCAATTTCATGATGATCTACCGTATAGGAGGTGACCCAGCTCCTTCTATCACACCAACTCTCCATGTTTCTCCCAATCAACACGGAAAATCCTATACTCTCAAGGCTGTTGCCTGAGTCCTCTCTCACAGCTCTGCTGGACGGGGTCCTTTATTCAGGCCTCCAGGGTCCATAGAAGGACCTTTCTTTGTTCGGGAAATCCAGGACCTTCTCAGTGCTGTGTAGTGTTTCAGAGTTCCTAGTGAATGGCAGCCTTGCTCCCAACTCCTGGGGGTCTATTTCTTCCCCTCTTTCAGTAGTCTCCCTAGGTAAAGTGGTTGCTACTGATCTTTTTGTAGCTCTTATCCTCTGAGCTTGAATGAAGTAGCAAAGTTAATTTTCTAAAAAGGTAGGTATAAGTGACAGTTCCTTAGAACCACAGGCAGGGCCTCATAAGCCAGGCAATCAGAGGCACAAATCCTGATCTGGCAGCTGTGTGGGGCCAAACAAAAGGCTGGTCTTTGGAGTAGGATCTAAAATAACCCTAGACGCCTTGGGTCACAGGGCTGAGAGGTGGAGGGCAGTTCCTTCCAGAAGGGCTGCCTAAACAGAAGATTGGCTCATTTAAAAGACCTTGTCTTCCCCAGGACCCCTTCTTTAGAATCTTCTCCTTTCCTGGCCACCCTGGAGAAGACTGCAGGGAAATCTGCCAATCTCATCTCCTTTGCCTTCTGGCTTTCATACACTCCTTCCCATTCCTATTCTCATGCCCACTGCACTCTCTTTTCCAGCACTCTCTTTTCCCATCACAGGAAACTCCAGTGACCAGCTGGCCTGAGGTCTCCAATGACCAGCTTGTCTGCCAACCCCGGAAGGGGGAGAGAGTAACACTGACGAAAGAGCAGAGGGAAACGACATAGAGGGCAGCTGCTGGAGGCCGTGAAGAGAGATGACCTGCAGGTGGTGCTCAGGGCAAGGCTGTAAGTAGCTGGGCCTGATTTTTGCTTAGGAGAAGTATGAAGTTAGGACTAGGGTGCCTGGAGAAGCTCATGCACCTAGAGAATCTAGCTGGCACCCAGGATACCTGCTCCCAATCCTGAATGCTTCAACTAAGCAAATCCAACTTTCTAGTAAAGATAAAGGGTTTTCTTGCCTTGAACTGAAGGTCATTTTCCTTTCTTGCTAGCTACAGCCTGAGCTTCCTCTTTTCCTGTCTCCCTACTTAGAAACAAGGACAGCTGCCTGTGTTCTATGTTCCTCACCCTTGCACACGGGCAGACAATAGGGGAAAAAAATTCAGTATTCTAAGTGACAAAACCAACTGTAAAGGAATCCAAAAAAGACATCATAAACAAATTTAGAGATAAACAATAGACTGGATAAAATATCTGGACTAGATTGGGAGAAAATATTTATAATACTGTGATAGACAATAGGTTAATATACACTATACAAAGAACTCCTACAAATTGATAAGAAAAACAAAAACAACTCAATAAAATAATAGGCAAAGGAGAACAAATTCAAATGTTCAGCCTCAAGGAAATATAAACAACAAAATACCAGTTTTCACCCATCAAATTAGCACAAATAAAGAATATTGATAATATTCAGTGCTGGTGACAGAGTGGGGAAATGGAAACTCTCAAACCTTACTGTTGGACGTGCAAATGATTTTAATCTTTTGGGAAAGCAAACTGGTAGTACATATAAAAATGTAATTTGCACATGGCCTTTAAACCAGAAATTTCAAGTTCAGGAATCTGTCATACAAAAGGAAAATTAATAATAAAGACATATGAATAAGGATGCTTATTTCAGCATTATTAATAATGGCTTGGGGCTTCCCTGGTGGCACAGTGGTTAAGAATCCGCCTGCCAATGCAAGAGACACGGGTTTGAGCCCTTGTCCGGGAAGATCCCACATGCCGCGGAGCAACTAAGCCCGTGCGCCACAACTACTGAGCCTGCGCTCTACAGCCTTCGAGCCACATCTCCTGAAGCCTGCGCACCTAGTACCTGTGCTCCGCAACAAGAGAAGCCACCACAATGAGAAGCCCGTGCACTGGAATGAGAAGCACGCGCACCACAACGAATAGTAGCTGCCGCTCGCCGCAGCTAGAGAAAGCCCACGCACGGCAACGAAGACCCAACGCAGCCAAAAATAAATAAATAAATTTATTTTAAAAATAATAATGGCTCAAAATAAGAAACAACCTAAATATTAAATATTACTCAATAAGAGAATGATTGAGTGAACTGTATTATATCTATACTATGGAAATTATACAGCTACCAAAAAGAAAAAAAAAAATCTTACCAGGGACTGAGGGGCAGGGGAAATGGTGTATTATTGCTTAATGATTAGAATTTCTTTTTTGGCGTGATGAAAAAGTTTGAGAAATAGATGGTGGTAATAGTTGCACAACACTGTGAATGTAATTAATGTCACTGAATTATATACTTTAAAATTATTAAAATGGCAAATTTTATATTATGTATATTTTATCACAGTAAAAAAAGAACATACAAACTTCCAGTTATAAGATTAATAAGTTCTGGGGATGTAGTGTACAGCATGATGACTACAGTTAACAATACTGTATTATATATTTGAAAGTTGCTAAGAGAGATCTTAAAAGTTCTCATCACACACAAAGAAAAGTTTGTTTCTATGTGAGGCAATGGATTTAACTAAACTTATTATGTTTATCATCTTGCAACATACGCATATATCAAATCTTTACACTGTATACCTTAAACTGATACAACATTATATACTTCAAAAAAACTGGAGGGAAAAGAATAAATCAAATGGATAATTATATCATGTACACCTAAGTTAATACTATTAAATGAGAAAATACGTAGCACATAATCCTATTTTTATTTCTTTTTTAAAAGAGGTGGAACTTTATATATATTTATACACATGTAGAAAAAGGTATAGGAAGATTCAAACCTGCCTGTTAATATTATTTACCTAAAGGAGGAGAAACATTGAGAGAGACCATTAATTTTTCTTTTAGACACCTCTTTATTGTTTATCTTCTTAAAATAAGCATGCATTATATTTGAAAAATAACTTAAAAAATAAACCAAAATAAATCAAACCTCCAAGGGCACTATACCCTTAACTGCCTCCAGAGCACAAAGAAATCAGAGTCCCAAGGAAACCTCTCATTCCCCACTCTGCACAACCTGAGTCAATTAGTGTGATGAGTAACCAATAAACAATCCTATTTCTCTTCTACAAGGAAACGGATGGCTGGGAAAAACTTTCCAGTATCACCAGATCATTGCCTAAAGCCTGACCACTCCAGGAGAGGCAAGAAATGAAGAGCTGTGGTCATCCAACAGAGTCTGAGCTCTTACCTATGAGCGCATAGGACAGGAACTTGTTGACAGAGGTGAGTGCTAGTCCAGTGATAGGGCCAGTGGTATCTTCAGAGCGAATTACTTCCAGAAATGGACGAAGGAATACATTGGGCTCAATTTCTGAGAGTTCTGCAAGAAAAGAAATGAGAATAAAGAGATGCCATCTTACAAAAAGCTAAACCCTAGAAAAAGGCCCTTCTTAACTGTGCCACGAGGCTAGAGTTCTTAATTGCTGGGACAATCTTCCTCCCTCTGGATTATCTTGAATCAAACCCCAAACACTATGTCATTTTATCTGCAAAATTTTTAGTTTGTAGCTCTAAAAGATTAAAAAGCTTAAAAAACCACAGTATCATTACTATGCTTAAAAATTAACAATAAAATGGTTAAGATGGTAAATTTTATGCTTTTAACATACTTATGTATGTATACATATTTTTAAACCACAATTTAAAAATTAACAGTAATTCTTTAATATCATCAAATATTGCTGGGTCAATTACCCATGTCCATTTCACCAGCCTCCCTAGGGGTGCACAGGTAAACCTCATCTTGAGTACAGCCAACGTGGCCAAAGAGATCCCAGGATGAGCTGCTGTCTTAGGTCTTTTGTTGTTATAGTCAAGGTCACTTCTCTTAGAGATAAAGAATGCAGCACATTCCAGGAAGTTGAGGGGGAAACTTGAGGTTTATAGTCCCTTGCTGAAAAATAAGCTCAAAATGAACAAAAGGCTGTGTTGGAGGCAGTTTATAATCTTGCAAAGGTCCTAACCACTCTCTAGCCTCCTTTCTGTCTACAGTAAGCAGAGGGCTAACTGCCTTGAGATGAAGAGGCAATTCATAATCTTTATTTTACAGATAAGAAAAATAAGGCTCAGATAAGACACATGATTGGCCCCAAATCACACAGCTAATAAGAAGCAGAGCTGGGATTTGAACCCAGTCTATACATATGGTTCTAAAACTTGTAAAACCATTACATCTATTCTACTGAATTATCAGCACATACTCCTAAATTTAGAAGGTTTCATTCCAGGTCTAAGAAGCTACTTTATACTGCACTTGCTCTGTACCCTACTAAGTGCCCAGGGTTTAAGTTTTGTTTTTCTGCTGTGCTTTCATATCTCAGACACTAGCTCCCTAAAATGCTTCCTAAATAGGACAAAAAGATTCAGGGACTGGATAAGAGCTGCCCCACCTTTAGAGACAAAAGGAAGCTGGGTTTCCTAAGCACCTTCATTTTCATGCAAATGTAGGGAGCTTCCCACTCAAGTCCTACCACCCTCCTCTTCTGGTAAACATTCCCTGGCTCCTCAGATTAATGCTTTAATTAATTGGCAGATTGGGTAGCATTTTCCAAGCTTGTCTGTACAGTGATCACATCAGCTGTATAAAACCTGCTTTTCATCCCCCACTACCCCCACCTAGAGATGTACAATCTGCAGAAAAAACCTAAAGAAAAATTTTTGTGTGTGTTTAAGATGGTAAAGGGTTGAGGTGTAAGGAATAGATATATTTGGGAAAGCTGAAATAAAATACCTTTAAAAAGCACATTGAAAATACTAAAGTCATCTAGTCTTGCTGCTTTAGAAACACAACTGTATTACATACGATTTGGTCTGTCATTTAAAAAATAGTCATGTTTGGTATATTTGAGATATGAAAAGTGTTAGATGGAAGACAAATCTTTGAGAGGTGGGATAGGGAACAGATTTTCTGAGCATTCACCCAGTTGCTATACCTATACTTGCTTCATAGTCAAAGACTAGGTCAATTTTACACCCACCGTTTGACACTTCCAGGGCCAAGTGCATTCTGCCTCTTTTTGTTTGTTTTTAAAATTTTTTAATTTGGTAAAACTGACTCTTTTTGAGTCCTATAAATTTTAACACACACATAGGGTGTGGGCTCTCAAAGCCAAATGACTTAATGTACCAAAGCAGTAGTTTCTCTGCTGTGTTCAGTGGGCTTGAAATTGATGGAAGTGTGATCTGTCTCTGCAGGGCTGCTTCAACTGAAGATTTCTTTTCCTTTTTTTTAAAAAAAATAAATAAATTTATTTATTTATTTATTTTTGGCTGCATTGGGTCTTCCTTGCTGCACGTGGGTTTTCTCTAGTTGCGGTGAGCCGGGGATACTCTTCGCTGTGGTGCACGGGCTTATTGCAGTGGCTTCTCTTGTTGCAGAGCACTGGCTCTAGGCACACAGGGTTCAGTAGTTGTGGCACGTGGGCTCAGTAGTTGTGGCTCGCAGGCTCTGGAGCGCAGGCTCAGTAGTTGTGGCACACGGGCTTAGTTGCTCCACAGCATGCGGCATCTCCCTGGACCAGGGCTTGAACCCGTGTCCCCTGCATTGGCAGGCGGATTCTTAATCACTGTGCCACCAGGGAAGGCCCTAACCTTCTGCTTCTTAAGAGGAAAGAGTTCAACATGGCACTGAGAGACTCGGAGGCGGCAGGGGTGATACCATACAGACGCTTGGACAAAGTCCCACAGAAAACTCTCTGGATGCTCTGGATGTGACCCTCACATAATATACAATCCAGTCAATGGACAAGGAATCATTAGTCTCACTCCTACTAATAACCACACATATGATACCCAAGCTCATCTGTCAAATTAGATAGTTGGAATCTGACTGTTAAACTACATTCATTCCAGCACTTCCATTCTGTGAGTCAATGCCTTATGGAAACTTAGTGATGGAAAACTAGAAGGGCTGGACTTTTTTTTTTTTAATTCATTTATTTTATTTATTTATTTTTGGCTGCATTGGGTCTTCGTTGCTGCAGGTGGGCTTTTCTCTAGTTGCAGCAAGCAGGAGCTACTCTTCGTTGCGGTGCATGGGCTTCTCATCGTGGTGGCTTCTCTTGCTGCGGAGCACGGGCTCTAGGCACGCGGGCTTCAGTAGTTGTGGCACATGGGCTCAGCAGTTGTGGCTTGTGGGCTCTAGAGCACAGGCTCAGTAGTTGTGGCTCACGGGCTTAGCTGTTCCGTGGCATGTGGGATCTTCCTGGACCAGGGCTTGAACCCGTGTCCCCTGCATTGGCAGGCAGATTCTTAACCGCTGCGCAACCAGGGAAGCCCAAGTGCTGGCCTTTTTTTTTTTTTTTTTTTTTGTGGTACGCAGGCCTCTCACTGTTGTGGCCTCTCCTGTTGCAGAGCACAGGCTCCGGATGCACAGGCTCAGTGGCCATGGCTCATGGGCCCAGCCGCTCCGTGGCACGTGGGATCTTCCCGGCCCGGTGAACCCGTGTCCCCTGCATCGGCAGGCGGATTCTCAACCACTGCGCAACCAGGGAAGCCCAGGGCTGGACTTTTTAATGAGCCCACCAGGAACCTTCACTTTCACCCTCACTCCCCTACCCCTCCAAAAAAAGATGATGGTATATAAAATTAACTTTCCCACGAGAATTTGGTCTAGGCAGAACTGGAGTTTTGCCCTCTAGGTTCAACTGCAGATTCAACTCTACTGCTTCCTACGAATCCAGAAAAGAAAAATTTCTGGTGTTCTACCTCCTGGCTTAGCCTGCCTGGGGACAGAGATTCAACTGTCTAGATCTTCTTTGGAAGAGTAAGAAGAGCTGCCCGAGTCCTTCAGGGAAAAGATGCCATGATGCTGCTCATAGTGAGCAAGCTGAGTAATTTCACAACCAAGGAGACATCTGACACCCCTGCCAAGCAGCCAAAATTCCCGCCCTGGAAGGCTGTCAACCTCAAGGCACAAACAGTTCAGTAAACAGAGACTGCAGATCAGGTAGAGGGGTGCTCTGAAGGTGACTGATTCATGTTCTAAGATGGGAAGTAAAAAAAAGGAATGGGTACGAGAAGGAGGGGAAATTCAACTCCCACTGGAGAAAGAACACTTGGGATCCTTCTAGGACTAGGCCACCTGCTGCTAAAATCAAGTCCAGGTCCAACTTCTGGCTAGTCAGTGCCCAATAAGAATAATCACAACAAGACTTATTATCTGGAGAAGCTGTAGGTCACTTCAACACGAAGCCAAGTGAAGCTCTTCAGAGATTTCTTGGTGGTGTTCTGCTCATACTCTGCTCAACATCAGTGAACAGGGCTCTCAATTCCCTATATTGTGACATTAAAACAGGTAAGTCTCAAAGTGACTTTTGGCCTAAAGTCAGGTTGAGAATCTGCAGATGTCCCCTAAGTCTCCTATCTTCTCAGATGATGAGGTGACCTGTCCAAAAGGAGATGAACACTGACACTGTTTTCTTTTTTCACATCAGAGCTGCCACCTTCTCTGACAATCTATGTCAAAGGCCTCAACATGTGGCATCATGCACTACCCTTAGACAAAAGGGAACAATCTCTTCTCAGCATACAGGGGAGCACTCACCATCCTCCCGGGAGGCTTGTGTTCTCCAGCCTGCAGCAGCCTTTTCTCATTTGGCCAACATTGGGCTGGCACATTCCTGAGCCAAAATGCACACATAAGCTGCTTTCCCTGGTAGCAAGCTCTTTACTCCTGAGTGACTCTTATCAGGGGCGGTTGGGCATTCTCAATTGGATTACGCTGACAAGGAAAAAGTCCTGTGGTATATTATTTCAACACCATTTGGCTTCAGAAATGCTTGTCTCGACCCTTTTGCCCTCAGAGGCTACTTCTCCCTTCTTGCTTTCTAGAGGGTCACCAGCCTGCTCTCATCCTAGCTCTTCATCTTGCAAATATTGGCTCATGTTCCTGGAGACAGAATATCATCATTCACAAGGTAAATCATGTATAACAGACTAATAAATCAGAGCATGATAAAAATATAAGTCTAGTTCATTTACCCCACTTGACATTTCTGTATCCAGAGACACAGTACAGAATTATTTGAGCATAAAAAGCTCTTTGGTTTTGGGCTTTTATGTCTATGCCTCCACATTCCATTTTAGGAGAAAGTGTTAGGTCCTCATATTCCCTTTTCTTTTTTTTTTTGGCCGAGCCATGGGGCATGCAGATCTTAGTTCCCCAACCATGGATTGAACCGGCATCCTCTGCAGTGGAAGCTCGGAGCCTTAACCACTGGACCGCCAGGGAAGTCCAGGTCCTCATATTCTACTTCTCTGACTATGCTATACCTAGGAATATTTCTTGTAAAAGTCAAAGTAAGATTGAGAATGAGCTGCAAATGGAATTTTTGAAATATTGTTCCGTAGGAAAGAGCTGTACTCTTGGTCACTACAGGACATCAGGAGTAGTGGTCCAAAGGATGAGACAAACTAAACTTTGGTGTAGCCAGAAGCCTCTGGAATATCTGCCACACCTTTATGTCCAGCCTTGAATGGTCAGGTGGGGATTTAGGCTTGATTTCATGAACTGGCTTGAGAGAAGGCTGCCAAAGGGCAGCTCTCAGAAAATTATCTAGTCCAGGCTTAAGGGTTAAACCCAGACAAGCCTTTGCAACCCTGCCCTATACAACAGGAGAAATGAAAAAGAGAAATGCACTATGCCCAGTCTTGGTCTGTCACTAATTATGTGACCTTGGGCAAACACTTCCCTTCTTTGGGCCATAGTTTCCTCATCCACAGGGTTTTCCTGGGGAAGATGGTGGTGGTAGTACACAGTTTAATGAAATTCAAGGCTCCCTTTAGATCCCCAAAATTTATTCTAAACGCAAAGTACAGTTTGGGAGTAAATAAGCATGAATGCAGACAGTCTGTTACAAAGGTAGCCTGGGGGAAAAGCAAGCCCAGTTTGTTTGTCTAAGCTCCTGACAGTGGATCCTCTTTTTTCAGCTATCACCCAATAGTTTCCCAGATCTGTTTCCTATTCTCAAACAAATGATTAGTTTCTCAAAGTGCCTTTAGACTGCAGTGGGGATGAGGAGGGGGATTATCTTTGATATTATGACCCTTTAAGAAACAAAGTATGGTGATAACTTAATCACTACCACATCCAGGTACAAGGTGAGTTCATGGGTCCACCTAGGGCCTGCAGTAGAAGATAATGATACAAACCACCTTACACAAAGAAAGGCAAATTAACACTTGGTCCTTTAAAAACCCTTTGAGAAGTATTCATTTTTTAGGCTGATTTCTCCCTCAAAGTCCAACCCAACCTGTTTTTATGAATCAAAAAACCAAACCTTAACTCTTACTCTAATTAAACATAAGCAAATCCTGAACTTACACATCTCGGGGTTTTACTGAAAGTCTGAAAATCCCAAGGATTAGAAATCATAATTTTATATCTTCCCCGAGCTGTCTTAGATAAGTAATTTGTAGAAGGTCATGTTCATGAGGTCCCAACCTAAGCCAGAGATGACATAAAAACTCCTCTCCTCCTCCGTAGATATCTGGCCCCCAAATGTTCAAGATGACCAGAAAGAAAAGAGTTTTTGGCATTTACATATGTTCTCTGGCTCAAACACCTTTTCAGGACCTGGGCTACCTCTGTCCCTATAGCAGGTCCGTCTCTCCTAAGAGAGACAATAGAAAGAAGATGTATTTTTTTCAGATTGAAATCTCTGATATCATATAGAGCCCATAGCAGGCTGCTTTCAGGCTGCTCCTGAAATCCTCACTTTTATAATCTCCTTGTTGAGTAGGACCACCCTAATCTGCCTGGTATCAGATTTAGCCTACACTTTCAGAAGATAAGACAGGGACTTAAAGGCAGCATACACATGGGAAAATAGGTTGTTTACTGCATGACTTTCTCCAATATGATACATAATCCTGATTGGAAGAGAAATGAGCTTCCCACCTTGGGCATTTCTGCTAAACAGCCAGTTTAGCTTGCTGCTAGGAGCTGCTATCTACCACCCTACAAGAAGAACCCCATTCCATTGCTCAGGACAACAACCTTAACTGGCCTCTGCCATCAGCAACAGCTACATACTAAACTAATTATCATATGTAGGTTATTTATTTTATCTTCCCAGTAACCCTGAGAAATAATATTACTGTTCCCATTTTATAGATAAGAACACCAAGGCTCTATGAGGTTAAGTGACTTGCCCAAGGTCATGCAGTAAGTGGAAGAGGTAGAATTTAAATCTGGGTCTGTTCTGGATTATGTTCTTAAATATTATACTATGCTATTGCTATGCGTTTACTATTAGATATATTAACTGCATGACATGGATGGCAAATAAAAATTTAAAACTTAACTATCCTAGAATTAAAGTTTCTTCTGCACCCTTCCTCTTCCTAGCCAATGACTAAACACTGTTAGTTACTGATTTTAGTACTGCCATATAAATTAAGCTTCAGGTTTGCCCACGTTCCTTCCTAATCCAACAGGGAAGAATGAGGCCCCTTTAACAAGGCTGGCAGGGCTAAATGAGGCCCATAGGGACCAGCCTCAAACATATCGCAGAGGCCCAAGGATAGACTGATCCATCTGTCTTACTGAGAGCACAAGTTTGATGCGTATCAACTCTAAACACCAGTTCTCTTCCTTGTAGAGGAAACTGGCACATATTGAAAGAAAAGCAATTAGGCTGTAACATACAGGCAAACCAGAGCTGCTGTGGTCCTTTACTCTACCTTGCCGTTTTCTGCATTCATTGTATAAGACCAAGACCAAACTTAAGCAGGCAATTTGAAAGCCCAGGAGAAATTAAAAACTTCTGTTGCTATACTTTAAAATAGGACACTCACCCCAGCTTTATGCAGTCATTACACTTGGAGCAACTTTTTCAATACAAATTCCCCTCATAGTCTAGTAAAATATTTCACTGTTCGATGGCAGCAAGAAGACAATTATAGGTTTATCACCAATTACCACCCTGTCAGGTCTCCTCTAGGGGCCCTGAAGGGAAGTGAAAGGAAATAAAAAAGAACTAAATTCTGAATTGACATTAACAAAGTCTAAAGATGATGGAAAAGACTGAAGGGTTAATAGCCAAAGCTTTTGGAGAAGAGTAAGAGAATCCCTAAAGAATATCAATTACGGGACTAGTAAGCAACTCTCCCTGTTCCTTAAGTGTACAGAATCCTATTTATTCACATTTATCCAGAAGCTGGAAATGCTTCTTTACAGCAGCATATCACAAATTCTTAGTGACAATTAAGTCTGAGGAATCTTATTCAGCCTCAGACACCCTTTGTGTTAACAAGCTCAAGAACTTTATGATAAGAGACATTTCCCATCTTACTGATGGGGAAACAAAGGCATCAAAAATATAACCAGTAAGGGCCAGGACAAGTACTCTCATCACTTGCCACTGCTGCCTCTAAACACATGACTGTAAGCTGGAGAATGAACAAATAAAGTTTATAGGAGCAGCAGTACTCTGAGAAGTCATATGTTATTTGCTCTGAAAGGTGCCCAGAGAACCTTCAAAACAGCTGCATCTAGAGGAGCAATCCTGAAAGGGCTGGGAAACAACTTTAGAAAACATGGGACACAACCCGGGTTCAGCCAACACCTGTTTCCCCAACAATATCTGTCTCTATCTGTCTCTCATTTTATCCCAACCGCATACAATACAAAAGCTGTATTATTCTGGTAAAGTTGCATTCCAGCCCAGAATGCACAGTTAATGTTTTTTACAGCCCACATGCCTCCTTGTGATGGATGGCCACTTTATAATGAAAAACTTTATGCTCAATCAACTTACAAATAATGAGTGTTCCATTACATTGTATTAAAAACAAACCCCAAATCAGAAAGACCCAGAAAGAAACAAGGAATAGGAACAAAGGTGATTGCTGGAAAGCGAGGAGGAACTCAAGAGAATTCTCTGTAACTCCTTCAATCCTAAAGAAGATACAGTCCTAAGGAGAATTTGATATCGAAAAAGGCATTAATTTCAACAAATGCTGTTGGGACAACTGAACATCCATATGCAAAAAAAAACTCCTACTTTCATCTAAACCTCACATGTTACAAAAAAATTAACTAAAAATAGATCATAGATGTAAATGAAAAGCATAAATCTGCATACCTTTTAAAAGAAATTATAGGAGAAATCTTTGTGACCTGGGATTAGGCAAAGAGTACTTAGATATGACACCAAAAGCACAGTGCACAAAAGAAAAAAATTGGTACACTGGACTTCATCAAAAATAAAAATGTCTGCTCTATGAGAGATACTGTTAAGAGATTGAAAAAACAAGCTACTGAAAAAACAAGCCATAAATAATTGTATAATTATAATTGTGATTGTAAGAGGACTTGAATCCAGAATACACTTCTTTAAGTTTCTAAACTCAACAGTAGGAAAACAAACAACTCCATTAAAAAATGGGCAAAAGACTTGAACAGATGCATCACCAAATGGTGTTCGATGTCACTGGCCATTAGGGAAATGCAAATTTAAACCACCTTGAGGTACCACTACCTACCTACTAGGATGGCTTAAATAAAAGTACTGAAAATACCAAGCACTGGAGAGGATGTGGAGGAACTAGAATTCTCATTTCTGGTGGGAATGTAATGTGGTACAGGACTCTGGAAAACAGTTTGGCAGTTTCTTAAAAAGCTAAACATACACTTACTCTTTGACCCAGAAATCCCACTCCTGGGTGTTTATCCCAGAAAGATGAAAACCAATGTTCTTCACACAAAAACCTGTACACAAACGTCTGTAGCAGCTCTATTCATAACGGCCCCAAAATGGAGAAGCCAAACGTCCTTCAGCTAGTGGATGGATAAGCAAACTGTGGTACAGACATGCAATGGAATACTACTTGGCAATAAAAAGGGAACAAACTATTGATCTAGGCAGCAGTTTAGATGAATCTCAAAGGCATTATGCTGAGTGAAACAAATCAGTCTCAAAAGGTTACGTACTGTATGATTCCATTTATATGACCTTCTTGATAAAACTATAGTGAGAGAATAGATAAGTGGTTGACGGAGTTAGGGGTAGGGGGAGGGTGTGACCACAAAGGGATAATAGAGGGAGTTTTCTGGGGTGGTGAGACTGTTCTGTATTCCAAATGCCACAGTGGTTACATGGATCTATGTGTGTGTTAAAATTCACAGAACTGTATACTAAAAAAAGTCAATTTTACTATATGATAATGAAAAAAATTAAGTATTGAATCTTAATATACAAATCTCAGCCTAGTTCACACCAAGAATGGCATTCACATGATGCAGACCAATATCAGGCCCTGCCTTCTAAGACTGAGGTCTGAAGATACTGAGATTATGTTTAAGGGAATGTCCACCTATGAATGTGGTCCTGAATTCAGAAACGCCCTTTCCCCTCAAGGGTTGTGGAAAGGCTAGACTGGCATGGGGAGCCCATTTCTTCTCTCCCTGGGCCCTTCTAACCAATAGTAGAAAGAATTTGTTATTGGAACTTGTTCTTTTGAAATCTTCAAGTTGAGAACTTCCCTTGTGGTGCAATGGTTAAGAATCCGCCTGCCAGTGCAGGGGACACGGGTTCGAGCCCTGGTCCGGGAAGATCCCACATGCCGCAGAGCAGCTAAGCCGGTGCACCACAACTACTGAGCCTGCACTCTAGAGCCCGCGAGCCACAACTACTGAAGCCCACGCACCTAGAGCCTGTGCTCTGCAACAAGAGAAGCCACCGCAGTGAGAAGCCCATGCACCACAATGAAGAGTAGCCCCCACTCACCTCAACTTGAGAAAGCCCGTGTGCAGCAACGAAGACCCAACACAGCCAAAAATAAATAAATAAAATAAAATAAATTTAAAAAAAAAGGAATCCACCTGCCAATGCAGGGGACACGGGTTCGACCCCTGGTCCAGGGAGATGCCACATGCTGTGGATCAGCTAAGCCCGTGTGCCACAACACTGAGCCTGCGCTCCATATCCCGCGAGCCACAACTACTGAGCCCACGTGCCGCAACTACTGAAGCCCGCGCGTCTAAAACCCGTGCTCTGCAACAAGAGAAGCCACTGCAATGAGAAGCCCACGCGCCACAACGAAGAGTAGTCCCTGCTTGCCGCAACTAGAGAAAGCCCGCGCACAGCAACGAAGACCCAACACAGCCAAAAATAAATAAATAGATTTATTTAAAAAGAAAGAAAGAAAGAAATCTTCAGTTGAAGCAGCCCTGCAGAGACAGATCACACTTCCATCAATTTCAAGCCCACTGAACACAGTAGAGAAACTACTGCTTTGGTACATTAAGTCATTTTGCTTTGGGAACCCACACCCTAACCTTCTGTTCCTTGCTTTAACCCTTGGCCCACGAGAATTAGTTCCCTAAGACCTAGGTAAGATAGAGGCGTTAAAAATATAGAGAAAGGGGCTTCCCTGGTGGTGCAGTGGTTGAGAGTCCACCTGCCGATGCAGGGGAAGCAGGTTCATGCCCCGGTCCGGGAAGATCCCACATGCCGCGGAGCGGCTGGGCCCGTGAGCCATGGCCGCTGAGCCTGTGCGTCCGGAGCCTGTGCTCCGCAACGGGAACTCATTTATATCTCTATCTATATCTATATACTTATATCTACCTATATCTATATCTAGATAGATAGATAGATAGATAGAGAGAGAGAGAGAGAGAGAGAGAGAGAGAGAGAGAGATTTAACCAGGGCATACTTTATTTCCCATAATATTTGATACACAGGATACCAAATCCTACCTGGCTAAAGGCCCTTGGCAATATTAATGTTACTAAGGGAACTGCTGATTTCTACTGCATTCAGCTTCAAGGAGAAGAGATGGGGATAAAAAGCAAGGATGGGAAGGGACTTTCATCTGCCACGAAGACTAACTACCCCATGCTCAAGAAGCATTTGGGCCACCAAAGGCCCCTCTCCTACATGATGATGTTCATTTACCTGCTTCAAATGTATCAAAATGTATCAAGTCACAATACATACATATTACATAGCCATGTCCTGAAAAATGTCTAATCCAGCATCCATTAAATTAGGTCTGAATTCTGCTGGCCAAGCCCCAGCCTCTCAGGGGGCTGGCATCAAATAGGGAGGCTGGAGTAGGGTTTCAAACACCTGTTTCAGCCTTTTAAGTGTCCGATTCAGGCCACTGTGCTCTGGCAGCAGGGACCCTGATGATGTGGGTTCTCTTCTCCTGCCAAATCGTCAATTTAAAGAGCCTAGCCCCCCAGAGGAGGAAAAGATAGACTGGTGGGGGGGTTATAGCTACTTTGAAGAAATGTTTCTTTTAAAGTTAAACACACATCTACGCTATGATCCAGCAATTTCACTCAATTATTTATCCAAGAGAAACTAAAATATACGTTCACAAATAGACGTGTATTATGTTTATAGCAGCCTATTCATAACAGACAAAAACTGGAAACACTCCAAATGTTCTTCAATCAGAAAATGAGTAAATTCTCTTATGGTTTACCATACAATTCAATATTACTCAGTAAAACAGAATGAATCAAAACCAAAAAAAAAAGTGATACATGCAACAACATGGATGAATTCCAAAAACATGCTAAGTGAAAAGAAGCTAGAAACAAAAGAGAATATCCTATATGATTCCGTTTATAGGAAATCCAAAACCAAAACTAATGCATGGTAATAGAACACAGAAAGTGGTTTTGTGTATGTGTGTGTGGGTTAACTTAAATGGGGCATAAGGAAACTTTCTGGGGTGATGAAAATGTTCTCTATCTTTTTTTTTTAAGGTGGTTACTGAATTTACACAATCATCAAAAATTATCAACTGAACACCTAAGGTCTGTGTATTTCACTATATGTTAATTACACCTCAATTTTTAAAAAAAAAGAGAACTGAGGGGGCCTGGGGTCAGCCTCTCCTACTTGGCATTATTTAGGAGAATGAAGATACAGAAGAGAAGAAACAAATTTGCTTCCCAACTCACCATTCTGGGAGCAGAGGCTCAATAGCCAGCTGAGCTGCCACCTCAGTGCCCCTTGGGCAGCCTTTGGGGAAAGAAGAGATTTTCAGGTGGTAATTGATATACCCTTAATGGGGCCCTGTTGTTCCCCAAAGGGGTGTCACTGAAATGTCTTCAACAGTGTTTACTTCCCCATTGCTAAAAGTATAATCAGGGTTCAATTTAGAAGAAAGTTCACATGTAACAAAAGTTAGGCCCTCAGTACTTAAAATTCAGGGACTTCCTTGGTGGTCCAGTGGTTAAGACTCCACACTTCCACTGCAGGGGGCAAGGGTTCAATCCCTGGTTGGGGAACTAAGATCCCGCAGGCTGCAAGGGTGCAGCCAAAAAAACCCAAAAAACAAAAAACACACCAAAAAAACATTCAGACAGTCTTAAAAAGCATTACATTATAACTATAGTAATAGACAAGTCAGAGCTCTAGTTCCAGAAATGTCACCACTCTGTCATGATGCCTTACACAAGACATGACCTCTAAGCCACAGATCCTTCTCAATAAAATGGGCCTGGATGACCTCTATGTTTCACTTTAGCTCTGCCACTGTCTGATTTTACTACTCTTATAAGTTCATATGACCTCCAGGATCAGATGGGGAAGGGAAGCCTTGTAATCCTTCTCAGCATTGTTACAGAGACTCATCCTTTATTTTAATGAGGATGCCCCCAGAGGGATTCTGCATTTCATATGAAATGATTTCTCCCCTCTAACACACAGAGTTAGACTCAAAGAGAACAGCTTACAGCTTAGGATGTGAGGCGCTGCTTACACGGCAAACCCAAGGTGGCACAGGATAAAAGAAGAGTAGGTATCCTCAAAATCCAGTGGGAAGATTGAAGAAGAAAACAAACATATATCAAGTGCCTCTTATATGCAAGGTATGCATTGTACTAGATTCCTTGCATACATCATCTTGTTTAATCCTCACAAGAACCCTGTAAGACAAGTTTTTAATCTCCATTTTACAGATGAGAAATGGACTTGATCAAATAGGTCAAGTAACTGCCAAGACAATCCAATAGTAGGGATGGGATTTGAACCCAGGTCTATTCAGCTCCAAAAGTTATGCTTTTTTCCACAACCATTTGGCAGGAAATAAGTTGGAGATCCTACATCTCCAAGGGGCCCTATCACTTTCTCCTTCTTGTAAATAACACATTTCACACATCTCACATAGCCCTTGGCACTATACAGAAGAAAGGGTTAAACCTACAGTTAGGAAGAGGAAATTCCCTGGAAAATTGAAACACATGCTGTGGCTCTGACTAAATTTCACACCCGTTCTGTTGAGCAACATCCATACTGTGTGAGAAAAGATTCCTTCCCCCTCACCCCAACCCCATTCTTTATTCATTCTATCACCTGCTGCCTTCCTTCAGACTAAGCTGAAGGGGAGGAAGGGAGGAAGACTATACATCTTTGCTTGGTGCATATTTAAGCCAGAGGTTAGTAAACCCAGGGTAGGAAGAAGTACTGTGTGAAAAAAGAAAAGGAAAAACACTTTCTCACTTCTACTTGGACTAGTATAGGAGGGAGCTCTTACGATAGGCCATAATGAAGAAAGGGGTTGGACTTCTGCTGGGGAGGAAAGGGGAGGCTGTTCTTCCTGGAGAGCAGGCAGAATTCAGGAGAACAAGGCCAATTTACACCTGTCCCCTTGTCTGGTATTTCATGCTCAAGTGAACACTGAATTTCTGTCCATGAGAGTTATGCCTCACCCAGGAGAGCAAATGGAAAGGTGGAAACAGTTTTTTTCCCTCTGCTACCCCCTTCAACCAGATTCCTACTTCCAGTACCAAATAACAATGGGTATAGTTATTTGGTACCGGAAGTTGACTGGATATAAGATACTTGTGGGAATGTAAGAGCCTAGGGTAGCTACTTGGTATAAAAGAAGGAAGAAAAGAAAGGTAAGGACAAGTGAACAAATGCCATTATGATAATCTCCAAAGATAGTCCCATACAATGCCACCCCTCACATGCCCTTCCTCCAGTCAAGAGGTAGAGCTTATGTCTGTTCCCCTTGAATCTGGTCTGTGACTGCTTTAACAGATACAATGCAGGGGAAGTGACAATCTGGGACTTCTGTGCCCAGGCACTAAAAAGGCTTTGAAGCTTCTACTTCCTCCATTTTGGTGATCTGAACTGCCATGTATTGTACAAAGTCTAAGCTACTCTTAAAGAGAGAGAAGTCATGAGGGAAAGCCCTGGAGACTGAGGCATCATGTCAAAAGAAGCCACGTGGCACCAAACATCTAAGCCACAGTCATAGCTGACTGCAACCTCAGGAGGCACCCTAAGTGAGACCATTAGAAGAACTGGCCAGGGCTTCCCTGGTGGCGCAGTGATTGAGAATCTGCCTGCCAATGCAGGGGACACGGGTTCGAGCCCTGGTCTGGGAAGATCCCACATGCCACGGAGCAACTAGGCCCGTGAGCCACAACTACTGAGCCTGTGCGTCTGGAGCCTGTGCTCCGCGACAAGAGAGGCCGCGATAGTGAGAGGTCCACACACCGCGATGAAGAGTGGCCCCCGCTTGCTGCAACTAGAGAAAGCCCTCGCACAGAAACGAAGACCCAACACAGCCAAAAATAAATAAATAAATAAATTTTTTTTAAAAAAAAGAAGAACTGCCCAGCTGAGCCCTAGTCAACCCATGGAATTATGAGATATAATAAAATGGTTATTGCTTTAAGACATGAAGTTTTGGAGTGGTTTGTAATATAGCAACAGATAACTGAAACAGCTGGCTTTTGTTAAAAATGAAGCTAGTAGTTCTTTTGTCCTGGGTATATAACATAAACTGTATTGCAGAAATAAGGAAAATCTAGCCAGTTTTAGTTAAAAGGAATTTATAATGGGGGGAAATCTCATTCCACTAGCAATTGAAAATAAAAAATATCTAATAATAAACTTAAGAAATTTACATAAATGGGGGAAAGAAGAACCTACAAATTTTACTAGAGTCACAAAAGAAGTCTTGAATAAATGTGGAAGACAAAATATGTTCCTGGATAGGGAGGCCAAATATATTATAAAAATGTCAAGTCTCTCCATATTATTACTATTTTTTTTAATTAATTAATTTATTTATTTTGGGCTGCATTGGGTCTTCGTTGCTGTGTGGGCTTTCTCTAGTTGCAGCGAGTGGAGGCTACTCTTCATTGTGGTGGTGGGCTTCGCATTGTGGTGGCTTCTCTTGTTGCAGAGCTTGGGCTCTAGGTGCGTGGGCTTCAGTAGCTGTGGCACGCGGGATCAGTAGTTGTGGCTCGCGGGCTCTAGAGCACAGGCTCAGTAGTTATGGTGCACGGGCTTAGCTGCTCTGCGGCATGTGGGATCTTCCCGGACCAGGGCTCGAACCCGTGTCCCCTGCATTGGCAGGTGGATTCTTAACCACTGCACCACCAGGGAAGTCCCTGCCCATATTAATTTACAGTTTTAAATCAAAATCCCAATGGGAATTTTTTAAAGAACTTGAGTAAGTGACCCTGCACTTCATGTGAAAGAATAACCAGATAAGGATAGCCAGAATATTTTTAAAAACAACTAATGACAGAAAATATGCACTATCATTTTAAAATGACTTATAAAGCTATAACATATAAGCAAGTATAATACTAGCAAAAGAATAGGTAGGACAATATGAAGTACATAATATATGATAAAAGAATATTCAATAAATGGTCCTATAACACATGGTTAATTATCAGAGAGTAAAAGTTAAATTCCTGTTTCACTCCACTTGACAAAATAAATTCTATCTGATTAAAGGAAGACAATAATTAATTCACTGAACAAATATTTATGAGCACCAACTGTGTGGCAGTCACTGGGCTAAATAATAGAAACGCCCTCATGGGGTTTCCTGTGTAGTGGAACAGAAAGACATTAGGGCTCGCATAAATATTATGAAGCCAGGTGCTAAAGACTGTTCAAGAGTTAAATATAAAAACTGAAACATATAATAGGTAGAATAAAGTGACCTTATATGAAGGGAAAGGAAAGTAGTTATAAGATTCATCAACATATTCTTAGCAGAAGAAAAGGAAATGGAAGTAGAGCTGAAAAGGCTGCATACCAAGTGCCTTTAGAGGGAAGCACCAATGAGAAACAAGCTCTGAAATGGAAGCACCAGGTGGAGGGTGAGAAAAGAGGAGGGAAGAACAGAAAAAAATGGAAGAAGAGGAAATCACTGAAGAACTAATATAAGATCATCTCCCAAATGATACGATTTTCCTAGATCAAAAGGACCCTCACTAAGGACCTAGCACAATGAATAGGAAGACATCCACATCAAGTGTTTTAGAACACTAGAACAAAGAGATTGCAAAAAACTTCCAGTTCAAACACAAAGGACTGAGAATCAACATGGCATCAGACTACTCAAGAGCAACACTGGAAATGAGGAGACAAACAGGCAAAGCAGGGGTTGAGTCAAGATGGCAGAGTAGAAGGACACGCAGTTCGTGTCTCCTTGCAACCAGGGCACCTGCTAGGTGCTGGAGGGGGACCTCGGACACCTAAGAGGATGGGAGGATTCCCCACATGACCGGGTAGGACGCTGGGGGGGAAGGGGGGGGGAGGAAACATGGAGGCAGGATGGGACTGGTGCCCCTGAGGGGCAAACGGGGGAGAGGAGGAGCTCCCATGCTCAGAGGGGCCCACTCATGGCGAGGGAATCAGCAGGGACAGGGAGAGACCTTCAGGGGATCGGGGAATCGGAGGGGAATGAGGCCAGCATCTCTCCTTTCCCACTCGGACCCCAGGCCTGAAACTCTGCCTTCTGGGGCCCCCTCTGGGCCGTTAAGTCTAAGCTCCCCGCAAAACCCCAGGCCAGGGCCTTTACCAGCCTTTTTTTGTTGTTGTTGTTGTGGCTCTGCTTTGCTTTGTTGTTATTTCATTTTTATTTTTATCTAACATATTTTTTATTTTTCTAATCTTATTTTATTTTTTATTCTTTGTTATTGTTCTGCTCCTTTTTGTTTGTTGCCTTTTTTTTTTTTTTTTTTTTTTGCCATGCTGTATGGCTTGTGGGGTCTTGGTTCCCAGGCCAGGGATCAGGCCTGAGCTCCTGTGGTGGGAGTGTTGAGTCCAAACCGCTGGACCAACACAGAACCTTAGGCCCCAGGGAATATTAATCGATGTGAGCTCTCCCAGAAGTGCTCATCTCAGCACCAAGACCCACCTCCATCCAACTGCCTGCAAACTCTAGTGCTGGATGCCTCAGGCCAAACAACCAGCAAGACAGGAACTCAGCCCCACCCATCAAAAACAATGAGATGACAAAAAAATACCTTACAGACGCAAGGTAAAAACCTACAAGACCAAATAAATGAAGAGGAAATAGGCAACCTACCTGAAAAAGAATTCAGAGTAATGATAGTAAAGATGATCCAAAATCTTGGAAACAGAATGGAGGCATGGAGCAAGAAAATACAAGAAATGTTTAACAAGGACCTAGAAGAACCAAAGAACAAACAGTGATAAACAACACAATAACTGAAATGAAAAATACACTAGAAGAAATCAAAAGCAGAATAAATGAGGCAGAAGAACAAATAAGTGAGCTGGAAGATACAATGGTGGAAATAACTGCTGAGGAGCAGAAAAAAGAATGAAAAGAAATGACGACAGTCTCAGAGACCTCTGCGACGACATTAAATGCACCAACATTCGAATTATAGGAGTCCCAGAAGAAGAAGAGAAAGAGAAAGGGCCTGAGAAAATATTTGAAGAGATCATGGTCAAAAACTTCCCTGACATGGGAAAGGAAATAGCCACCCAAGTCCAGGAAGCACAGAGTCCCATATAGAATAAAACCAAGGAGAAACACACAGAGATACATATTAATCAAACTAACAAAAATTAAATTCAAAGAAAAAATATTAAAAGCAGCAAGGGAAAAGCAACAAATAACATATAAGAGGATCCCCATAAGGTTATCAGCTGATTTTTCAGCAGAAACTCTGCAGACCAGAAGGGAGTGGCAGGATATATTTAAAGTGATGAAAGGGAAAAACCTACGACAAAGATTACTCTACTCAGCAAGGATCTCATTCAGATTCAATGGAGAAATCAAAAGCTTTACAGACAAGCAAAAGGAATTCGATTAATTGCTCCAACCAAAAGACATATACTGGCTGAATGGATATGAAAACAAGACCCTTATATATGCTGTCTACAAGAGACCCACTTCAGCTTCCCTTGGCACAGTGGGTTGAGTATCCGCCTGCCAGTGCAGGGGACATGGGTTCGAGCCCTGGTCCGGGAAGATCCCACATGCCGCGGAGCAACTAAGCCCTTACGCCACAACTGCAGAGCCTGTGCTCTAGAGCCCGTGCTCTAGAGCCCGTGAGCCACAACTACTGAGCCCACATGCTGCAACTACTGAAGCCCGTGCACCTAGAGCCCGTGCTCCGCGACAAGAGAAGCCACCACAATGAGAAGCCCATGCACCACAACGAAGAGTAGCCCCTGCTCACTGCAGCGAGAGAAAGCCCACACACAGCAACAAAGACCCAACACAGCCAAAAATAAATAATAAATAAATTTTTTAAAAAAAAGAGACTCACTTCAGACTTAGGGACACATACAGACTTGAAAGTGAGGGGATAGAAAAAGATATTCCATGCAAATGGAAATCAAAAGAAAGCTGGAGCAGCAATACTCATATCAGATAAAATAGACTTTAAAATAAAGGATGTTACAAGAGACAAGGAAAGACACTACATAATGATCAAGGGATCAATCCAAGAAGAAATTATAACAATTATAAATATTTATGCACCCAACACAGGAGCACCTCAATACATAAGCAAATGCTAACAGCCATAAAAGGGGAAACTAACAGTAACGTAATAATAGTGGGGGACTTTAACACCCCACTTACACCAATAGACAGATCAGCCAGCCAGAAAATAAACAAGGAAACACAAGCTTTAAATGACACAGTAGAGCAGACAGAGTTAATTGATAGGACATTCCACCTGAAAGTGGGAGAGCACACTTTCTTCTCAAGTGCACATGGAACATTCTCCAGGATAGATCACATCTTGGGTCAAAAATCAAGCCTCAGTAAATATAAGAAAATTGAAATCGTGTCAAGCATCTTTTCCGACCACAATGCTGTAAGATTAGAAACCAATACAGGAAAAAAAATGTAAAAAACACAAACACATGGAGGCTAAACAATAAGTTACTAAATAACTAAGAGATCATTGAAGAAGTCGAAGAGGAAATAAAAAAATACATAGAAACAAATGACAATGAAAACACACCACCCTATGGTGGTTTTGCTGCAAACCTATGAGATGCAGCAAAAGCAGTTCTAAGAGGGAAGTTTAACAGCAATTCAATCTCCCCTCAAGAAACAAGAAAAATCTCAAGTAAACAATCTAACCTTATACCTAAAGGAACTAGAGAAAGAAGAACAAGCCAAACCCAAAATTAGAAGAAGGAAAGTAATCATAAAGATCAGAGCAGAAATAAATGAAACAGAAACAAAGAAAATAATAGCAAAGATCAATAAACTAAAAGTTGGTTTTTTGAGAAAAAAAAAAAAAATGAAAAAACTTTAACCAGACTCATCAAGAAAAAAAGGGAGAGGATTCAAATCAATAAAATTAGAAATG
>NC_041233.1:58196680-58217118 GCF_002837175.3 Physeter macrocephalus
ACAAAAAAAAAAAAAAAGAGAGAGAAAAAAGAAAATTACAGGCCAATATCACTGATGAACATCGATGCGAAAATCCTCAACAAAATACTAGCAAACCAAATCCAAGAACACATTAAAAGGATCATAGACCATGATCAAGTGGGATTTATCCCAGGGATGCAAGGATTCTTCAATATATACATATCAGTCAATGTGATACACCATATTAACAAATTAAAGAATAAAAACCATATGATCACCTCAATAGATGCAGAAAAAGCTTTTGAAAAAATTGAACACCCATTTATGATAAAAACTCTCCAGAAAGTGGACACAGAGGGAACCTACCTCAACATAATAAAGGCCATATATGACAAACCACAGCAAACATCATTCTCAACGGTGAAAAACTGAAAGCATTTCTTCTAAGATCAGGAATAAGACAAGGATGTCTCTCTCTCTATGTTGAACTATTATTCAACATAGTTTTGGAAGTCCTAGCCACAGCAATCAGAGAAGAAAAAGAAATAAAAGGAATATAAATTGGAAAAGAAGAAGTAAAACTGTCACTGTCTGCAGATGACATGATACTCCACATAGAAAATCCTAAAGATTCCACCTGAAAACTACTAGAGCTAATCAATGAATTTGGTAAAGTTGCAGTATACAAAATTAATGCACAGAAATCTCTTGCATTCCTATATTCTACATATGAAAGTATATGACAAACCACAGCAAACATCATTCTCAACGGTGAAAAACTGAAAGCATTTCTTCTAAGATCAGGAATAAGACAAGGATGTCTCTCTCTCTATGTTGAACTATTATTCAACATAGTTTTGGAAGTCCTAGCCACAGCAATCAGAGAAGAAAAAGAAATAAAAGGAATATAAATTGGAAAAGAAGAAGTAAAACTGTCACTGTCTGCAGATGACATGATACTCCACATAGAAAATCCTAAAGATTCCACCTGAAAACTACTAGAGCTAATCAATGAATTTGGTAAAGTTGCAGTATACAAAATTAATGCACAGAAATCTCTTGCATTCCTATATTCTACATATGAAAGATCAGAAAGAGAAATTACGGAAACAATCCCATTCACCACTGCAATAAAAAGAATAAAATACCTAGGAATAAACCTACCTAAGGAGGTAAAAGACCTGTACTCCAAAAACTACAAGACACTGATGAAAGAAATCAAAGATGACACAAACAGATGGAGAGATATACCACTGTTCTTGGATTGGAAGAAACAATATTGTGAAAATGACTCTACTACCCAAAGCAATGTAATCCCTATCAATGTAATCCCTATCAAATTACCAATGGCATTTTTCACAGAATTAGAACAAAAAAATTTACAATTTGTTTGGAAGCACAAAAGACCGTGAATAGGCAATCAATCTTGAGAAAGAAAAACGGAGCTGGAGGAATCAGGCTCCCTGACTTCAGGCTATACTACAAAGCTATAGTAATCAAGACAGTATGGTACTGGCACAAAAACAGAAATATAGATCAATGGTACAGGATAGAAAGCCCAGAGATAAACCCACGCACCTATGGTCACCTAATCTGTGACAAAGGCTCCCTAACACCACACACAAAAATAAACTCAAAATGGATTAAAGACCTAAATGTAAGACTGAACACTACAAAACCCTTAGAGGAAAACACAGGAAGAACACTCTGACATCAATCACAGCAAGATCTTTTTTGACTTACCCCCTAGAGTAATGAAAATAAAAACAAAAAAAAAAAACAAATGGGACCTAATTAAACTTAAAAGCTTTTGCACAGCAAAGGAAACCATGAACAAGATGAAAAGACAACCCTCAGAATGGGAGAAAATATTTGCAAACGAAGCAACTGACAAAGAATTAACCTCCAAAATATACAAACAGCTCTGGCTGCTCAATATCAAAAAAGAAACAAACAAAGCAATCAAAAAACGAGTGGAAGATCTAAATACACATTTCTCCAAAGAAGACATACAGATGACGAAGAGGCACATGAAAAGATTCTCAGCATCACTAATTATTAGAGAAATGCAAGTTAAAACTACAATGAGGTATCACCTCACACTGATCAGAATGGCTACCATCAAAAAATCTACAAACAACAAATGCTGGAGAGGGTGTGGAGTAAAGGGAACCCTCTTGCACTGTTGGTGGGAATGTAAATTGATACAGCCACTATGGAGAACAGTATGGAGATTCCTTAAAAAACTAAAAATAGAACTGCCATATGACACAGCAATACCACTACTGGGCAGAAATTTAGTCATTTGTAGAGATGTGGATGGACCTAGAGTCTGTCATACAGAGTGAAGTAAGTCAGAAACAAAAAAATATCGTATATTAACGCATATACGTGGCATCTAGAAAAATGCTACAGATGAACCTATTTGCAGGGCAGGAATAGAGACGCAGACATAGAGAACAGATGTGTGGACATGGGGTGGGGGAACGGGGGGTGGGATGGGATGAATTGGGATATTAGGATTTCATATACACACTACTATGCGTAAAACTGATACCTAGCTGGAACCTGCTGTATAGCACAGGCAGCTCAGCTCGGTGCTCTGTGATGACCTGGATGGGTGGGATGGGGGTGGTGGTGGGAGGGAGGGGATATATGTATACATATAGCTGACTCACTTTGTTGTACAGCAGAAACTAACACAACATTGTAAAGCAACTACACTTCAATTAAAAAAAAAAAACCAAAAATAGAAAAAAAGGAGCAAAGCCACCATATTCTGAAAGAAAATAATTTCCAAACTAGAATTCTATATCCTGTCAGACCTTCACTCAAGTGTCAGTACAGAATATAAATAGTTTCAGATATACAGTCTAAAAAAAGTTTATATCCCAGGTGTCTTTTTCTAGGAGACTTTGGAGAATTTTTAAACCAAAATGAGAAAGTAAATCAAAAAAGAAATGGACATGGGATCAAGGAAAAAGGAGTCCAGAGAAAAGTGAAGAGAAGTTCCAGGATGACAGTTGTGCCTAATGCCTAGAGAGCAACCAATGCAGAATGGAAGAAGAGGTTAGCAGGCACTGAGAAAGATTCTCTAGGAAGAGATAAAAATGGAGTAGAAGAGCTGTGTGTTTGATCATGTGGGAAAATAGTATTCAAAGAGTTTTAAAAACTGTATTGTAGAGCTTGAGAAGAAATAGTAATACTAA
The DNA here is from genome assembly GCF_002837175.3 of Physeter macrocephalus. NCBI lineage: Eukaryota > Metazoa > Chordata > Mammalia > Artiodactyla > Physeteridae > Physeter > Physeter macrocephalus. The sequence continues at coordinate 58,199,851 of NC_041233.1, forward strand.
CATAGAAAACTAAGCATATTTTTCAAAAAAGGAGTAATACTTGACTTGGTAGTGAATAATACTTAATATCTTAATAAGGTAAAGACTGAATATTGATTTAATCAATTGGAGACAGAACTATATTGGGAGGGTGGAAGAAAGGAAATTGGGTATCAAGTAGTACTGCAAAAGTGTTATCTCTACATCTAGGAGTAGGAAGTCAACAGATATTGGTTCAAATGTTAAAAATCTATTTTTTAAAAAAAGATAGTATCAGCATATTATTTAGAAGTATAAAAGTAGATACCTGAACAAACAGCTAAAAGAATTTAGGGAGGGGACCTTAAAAGTTGTTGGTGTGGGGGAGTTATATGCCTTGCAGCACTGATTTTTTTTTTTTTCTTTTTTGGCTGTGCCAGGCGGCTTGTGGGATCTCAGTTCCCCGACCAGGAACTGAACCTAGGCCACGGCAGTGAAAGCCTGGAATCCTAACCACTATGCCACCCGGAAACTCCCACTATTTGACTTTCTAAAACCTATGTGTTACCTAAATAGAAATAAAAATAATAAAGGAAATATATTATAAGGAAATAAGAGTGATAGGCCAAGAATTGTGTACAAAGAAATTTATACTACACTGCTTATAATACTGAAAACTGAAAATAGTCTAAATAACCAACGACAGGGAACTCCATTTAAAAAAAAAAATTAATTAATTATTTATTTATTTTTGGCTGCATTGGGTCTCATTGCTGCGTGCAGGCCTTCTCTAGTTGTGGAGAGTGGGTGCTAGTCTTCATTGTGGTGCACAGGCTTCTCATTGCGGTGGCTTCTCTAATCGCGGGCATGGGCTCTAGGCGCACGGGCTTCAGTAGTTGTGGCCCGCAGGCTTAGTTGCTCCGCAGCATGTGGGATCTTCCTGGACCAGGGTTTGAACCCGTGTCCCCTGCATTGGCAGGCGGATTCTTAACCACTGCACCACCGGGGAAGTCCCCCAATGACAGGGAACTTTAAATAAAAATTCTGAAATATTCATACAGTGAATATCATTAGATCTTATTTTTGAAGAATGCATAATAATGTGGGAAAATGCCCATAATATAGGATAACAGAAAAAAGGAAAAGGCAGAAATATATAGAATATGATTCGAATTTTGCTAAAGGGTGTTATTGCATGTGTGTGTGCATAAAAAGAATAGTTATTTCTAGGTGATTGGGCTATGGGTGGTTTTTATTTCCATATCATACTCCCCTGTATTTTCCAATGTTTTCTACATGGAATAGTATATTATTACATAATTACTGAATATTATTTTTAAAAAGTTTTAAAGCTAGCTCAAAAAAAGGGAGAACTAGGCAGCCTAAATCACAGGAGTCCAATGAAATACTATCACTAAAGTTTCAGTGAAACTGACACCCAAAACTTAATATGAATATTTTGTTGTTCATGTATCCTAAGAATGATTTTTTGTTTGTTTGTTTGTTTGTTTTGTGGTACGCGGGCCTCTCACTGTTGTGGCCTTTCCCGTTGCGGAGCACAGGCTCCGGACGCGCAGGCTCAGCGGCCATGGCTCACGGGCCCAGCCGCTCCGCAGCATGTGGGATCTTCCCAGACCGGGGCACGAACCCGTGTTCCCTGCATTGGCAGGCGGACTCTCAACCACTGCGCCACCAGGGAAGCCCTAAGAATGATTTTTTACTATAATATTCTGTTTTTAGAAAATTAAAAATAATCATAAAAAGTTGGCACTTATAAGATCACTGAAACAATACTAGTCTTTCTGGATCCAAGTCCCTCACCCTCTCCTTCAATAAACACTAGTTTGCATCTCCCACAGGCCTGGCCCTATGTTAGACTTTGGAGATACAAAGATTAATAACCTATAGTACCTGCTTACAGACTATAGACTACACTAGCTGTATGATCATAGCCAAACTTCAAATTTTCTAGGTATTAACTTATTAGCTTTTCTATCTATCTATCTAAAAGGACAGAAACTGAAAATGACTATACAGCTCTGAAATTAATGACTATGACTTCTAATTATCAGGCATAGCAAGTGTTCCTACTTGTTAACTGAGGCACAGTTTTAAATCTGTAGCTCACATAGGACCTAAATGGTGGTTCTGTTCCTAATGCCTGTTGAATAGTCACTAATACTGGATGAGACCGAGTATGAAGAAAGGGGAAGGGGAAGAGGACAACTGAAATTACCAAGAAATATAAGCAGTCTGTGTCCTCACTTAAACTATACTCAGTCGAAAAACGAAGAGGTAGAGCCTCTCAAGAGTATGATCTAGGGACTTCCCTGGTGGCGCAGTGGTTAAGAATCCGCCTGCCAATGCAGGGGACATGGGTTCGAGCCCTGGTCCGGGAAGATCCCACATGCTATGAAGCAACTAAGCCCATGCATCAAAACTACTGACCCTGCGCTCTAGAGCCTGCAAGCTACAACTACTGAGCCTGCGCGCCTAGAGCCCATGCTCCACAACAAGAGAAGCCACCGCAATGAGAAGCCTGCACACTGCAACGAAAAGTGGCCCCTGCTCACCAAAACTAGAGAAAGCCCGCGCCCAGCAATGAAAACCCAAAGCAGCCAAAATAAATAAATAAATTTATTTTTTTTTAAAAAAAGAAAAAGAGTGTGATCTAAACATAGAGGTAACTGACAAGAGACTACTGTCCTCATTTGGATATGAACTGGTATGTTGTCACTTTGAAATGAAGTAGATAAAGGGAATGGCAAAGAAAATTGAGTACAAACAATAAAGAGGATTACCACTGCCCAACTTGCAATAAAAGTAGGAAGCATTATTGCCACCATGATGTGTCAAGATTCATATTCTGAGTTAGTTCTTATCCATTGGTTCAGGGTATACAAGTCTCCACTTTGATGGCAGTAACAAAACCAAGACCTTCCCAAGAGTTTAGGCCTGGCTCTCTCACTACTTACTTTCTTGATTTCAGCAAAAATAACTATCCTTAATTTCTTGCTATCAGAATTAATCTCTTCCTTCTTGGTACTTCTAGAGTGCTGTTGCTTTAGTATAGCATATTCCAGCTTATGGAATAGCTAATGGTAGTCTGTAAGCTCCTGCAAGGCAGAGAGGGTTCATGAACGTAGTGCTCAACCAATGTTTTTGATTTAGTTGAAAAAGGTCATGGGGAAGTACTAATGAACTCCATATCCCAATTTTCCTATCAAAGATTTCTTGTCATTTCCAGGAAAAACTGGTGAAAAGTAATGTTTACAAGGAATAGGGCAGCACCTGGAACAGAAGGTCCCCCCCATATGTGACCAGTGGCCGTTGGCCAAAAGTGAGAGTTTAGAGAAGTAACGTCTCTGAGAACAGCCTGCCAATGGAGGTGGAAAGCAGCTTAAACTTTGAGGTGGCTGTACTGGGAGGGGAGATGGGAGAGAAGCCATTTTGTGCTCTTTGGGGAAAATGTTAATGAGAGGTTTCACAAATGTCAGACTTGCCTGATTAAACGAAGCCAGCTAGGTAGATGTTTTTCATATTAATGCCATCTCTGCTAAAAGAGCAAAGGGGGGAAGAAAAGGAGGATTGAGAAAGGAAAATGATAAACTTCAATTATTTACAGAAGAAATTATGCTTCTGCTAACTTGGGCAAGGATATAAAAGAAGAGAACTGTTATCTGGCAGGTGTGGCTGCTCCCTTGCCCCTTTCAAAAAGAAAAATGTAAGCCCTGAAGCCAGGAGAGAAGATATGTCAGTGTGCCCAGTGCCCTGCCTAGGGTGTCTAATAATTAAGAACTCAAAGAATCTAAGCAAGTTAAGTCATAGAGATTATCTGAATAATTACTCTTAAAACTTAAAGGAAGAAAAAGTGGAGGAGGAAAGTCAATAAAATAACTGATACGTTTAAGGGACTTCTTCCTCCTTAGTTTGAGCCTATATCTTTAGAGTTTCTGTCACTTAAATTGAAGGTTAGGGGTGGGCAAGTGCTGTTGATTAGAGAGCTCAGCCTCCTTTTGCTTCTGTTTCTCCCCAGCCCAGCCTGCAATTGTGTCCCAATCAACCAGCATTAATACAGATACACAGAGGTATTTATTCGCTGCTGATTCTGCCTGGCTGTATTCAGACTCGATCTCCATGTGTATTTAATAAATCACAGTAGTTAGGTGGACAGGATTAGTTCCAAGTCACCTAATGACTATATCATGAACTGCAGCATTAAAGGGATTAATATTAATCTGAGCCACTGCAGTTCAGTGGGAAGGCCAGTCGGTTGACCAACAGGAGCTCCGGCCGGCGAGAAATCCTCAGCAAGACCAGGAAGATTAATGAGGGCTTCTACATTCTGCCTGCAAATCTTCACCTACCAGGGTGTGGGGTAGTGAATCCCAGCCCAGAAGAGCTCATAAATAACCCACAATATCACAAGTATTTGGGGCAGCTGAGCCCCAGAAGGGAGGGCCAGCCAGCGCACTCCATCTTCTCCTCCTGTAACCTACACCACCGAGATGGCACAAGAATTTTACAGGCCCACACAGCAGCCGGTTTTGTTTTCTTTCACATAAGGGCCCACACCTCGTAAATCACTTCCTTATTTCAGGAAAAGAAGAGTACTAACTGCAGTTTGGACTTGTGTGTACTCAGAAGAACATGAAGCTTCTTGTTGTAGTGTCATTTCCCTGAAGTTGGGAACATAACCTGGCCTCCACAATACAAAGAGCCTGCTTTCAAGTCATGAAATTTTTCCTTTGCCCAGCAGCACAATTCCTCTTCATTAGCCCCCACGGTATTGCTACCCTTGCCTGGGACTCTGGAGTGCACATTCAGAACTACTTCCTTGGTCCTGCCAAAGTAAGCACTCACTAGGAGGAACTATATCCACAAAACACCATAGGGAACCAGCATTTTCTTGTTCCTTGGCCCTAATTTCACCACTAGGAGACCACGAAGATGAGCCTAGGCAAACCTCGGATCTCTACAGGACAAGGCACATCTTTGCTTTAAGTGGCTTAGAAAGCAAACTAATGGTGCCAATGTGAGATGCAGACAGAGAAAGCAACATGCCACAATTAAATCCAATTCACTGGAAACCTGTTTCTTCCTCAGTGATTCTACAGGCACTTGAGGAAAACACCTGGAGACGAATTTCATGAGCAGAGTTGTTTCTGCTGGAGAAGACAAACTGAAACAGCTGTTTCTACCTTGCAGCATCACAGTTTCATAGTTTGGGAACACCAAAAGCATGGGTTTACTCCAACTAAAGACCCTTTAAACTGCATAGACAACAATGGATCAGCTGCCAAGATTCCCCTGTAATGGATGAGACTGCTAACTAGAATAGTTAGGCATCAACAAAGGTTACTGAACTAAAAGGTAAACTTCAAAAGCATTAAAATAAAAGTGAACCGAGGGCCTGGTGCCAGGTTATCCAAAGTTTATAAATGTTTTGCTAAGCAACGTAAGCATAGAGCTGACATGGTTGCAGTTGGGAAGGGAAGAGATCCATTAAGTGCATTATGCCTCAACCCCAGAGCACAGTGGGGGCAGTGAGAGATTTAACATTTTCTAAGTTTGTAAACATTCCACCATTCTTATAGGAGATATGTCTAAAACGGGGCCCACTCAAGCTCTTCATTCAGTAAAGGAGGACTTGAGGGAATTGTTAAGGCTAGGTCTCTGTTTTCCAGTTAAGATGGAAGGGAAGAGAACTCTCATTTGTTGGGAAAATGCCCTGATAAGCTAGGGAACCTATAAATTCTCAGTTCTGCCAGAGTAGTTCAACTTTGGGGAAATGCACAGGGCACAGGAACGGCTGGTTCTACAGCCAGGAAAGGCAACTAGTTCACTTGAGTGAGAACAAAAGAAAATTATGCCCATATCCACAATTCATGTTTTCCTGACAGCCAGGCTGGTTAGCATAAAGTTCCCAATGGACTGATGGAGTAAAGTGACAGGGGCTTTCTCATCACTCTTACCAAACCAAAGTTCATAAGCTTTCATCAGACATCCAAGTTTTGTTCCCCACAAGATAGACACAAAGGAAGACCAGCATGAGATCATCCTGGAGAAAAAGATGGGTACGTGCAGCAACTTTTCTTGATAGTTGCAAAAGGCTCAATTCTCTCTCTCCACCTATATTCCCTGTACCATTTCTTCACCTTCCTAGCCCTTGCAGCCCCTCTCCTGGTTCTAAGAAAATTAACCACTCCACACATGGAGTCCAAAACCCTTTCTTCATAGCTGAGTCAGCCCAAATTAAGGCTCAAGTAAGTGGCCTTAAGACAACTACAGACATTAATCAGAAGTGGTACCATGCTAAGATCACGTGTATACACCACAGCAATCTGCTTAGAGCTTCAGCCCCAATACAGAGTGACCAGGAGTATTTATAGCACTTAAGAGCTCCTCTGTCTCTTGCCAGACATTCCTGTCCTTCTAACAAATAAGTCCTCAAATCATCAGAGGAAAGATGCTCCCCAGACATAAGGAACCTATGTTACATAAGTCTGTGGGAAGGGGACTTCTATAAGCACCAGGAAACTTTCTTTCCTCAAAGCACTCTCTAAAGGAGAGCACCCTGCACAATGCTGAGTCCCCAGGCCATCATGTACACAGGAACAGGGCCATCCAGTGGGATGCATCAGGCTCCAGGAATGCTGAAGTCTACATATTTGCCATTCAACACCAAAATGGCTTTTCAAGTTCAATCAGCTATAAATGTTGCTTTGTTTTAATTTTCCACTGAACTTCCTGGAACCTATTATCCAACTGTCAGGGATGTATATTTAGCAAGAGCAACATGGCCTCTTTGCCGCTGCCCCACTGCTCATGTCACCTCTAATAAATAGAAAATCAACCCCTTCCTCAACCCCACTCAAACCCCTGTGGCTTAGGGCTGATAAAGACCAGTCTTGGTGTAGAAGCCACAAACTGACCAACCCCTCATAGTTACCTGCAAATCCCAAAATCTCTCCTAGGTTAATGCTGCTGCAAAATTTTCTAAGTCCCAGAAAAAAAACCTTAGTGCTTATAATCATCAGAATACAAGCATGTATACATGCCTCTATTCTAGGGGATGCCAGTAATAGAAATGAGGTACCTAACAGAGACCAGAAATCTAACACAGATTAACAGAATCTCAACCAATATAGGCATAGCAGACTCTGAAATATTTAATGCTAATATAACATATCTTATTTAATAGGAAAGATTTGAAAAGCCAAAATCAGGGCTAAGAAGAATAAGCAGGCCAGATATACAAGTTCAATTTCATCTCAGGAAGCTAGTTTGAAAATATAACCTCCTCTTGGTCAATAGAACACAAAGCACAACTTTTTCAACTCTGTCAAGATGCTTCTGCGTTTTTGATCTACTGACACTTTTTACTGACATCAAACAATCAAAATAGACTACCCCTGAATGAGAAACAAGTGCACCCCACCACTTTTCCAATTCACCACTTCTACCAACTATAAATGCACCTAAATCCCACAACTATCCATATGGCCTATTTCCAATTCCACAATATCCAACACAGCTCTTTAAGCCCAACAGAAGAGATGAAGCCTATATATATTTAAAATACAGGTGGTCATATTTTCTTAAGTTATACAAATGTAAACCAAGAATCATAAAATGAGTTTTTTTGATAACCCAGAAACTCAGAATAAATTGAAACTAGAATTGAAGGCAATTTCTAGGACTAACTCAGCATCACTAAATTAGCTTCTGATTAAAGCCTGATGACAGCAGATCTAGAATAGGGAGAAAATTCAGGAGAACAAAGTATGTCTTACCTTTCATTCCACAACTAATTATGAATCAAGTTCCAGATCCACAAACAACAACACATAAGAATCATAACTAGAAAGACCAAAAATTCTCAAAAAAACAAAACCAAAAACAAAAAAGCAGCCTAATCTGAACATATATAGTAGACAAGATATGCTTATCAGCCATGAAAGGTAGATAAGCAATATCTTACTTACAAATGAAGATACTGAGGCAAAAGTAAGAAATTTCACAAACTGAGCTGCCCAGAGAGACAGAGTAAGCTTCACACTTACAACTTCTGGAGACTGACTCTGACAGGGGGAAAAATCAGTATTATAAGGGGAAACAGTAGACCTCTTCTTGCCATTTCACTTTAGTTATATTACACTCATTTCCCCAAAGGCCATCTTATTAATATTGATGACCAAAATAGTATATACCTTTGCATCCACAAATTTAACATTTACTATCTCAACTATTCTAAAATGACTCTAAAGATCCAAGACAAATCATAATTAATAACTTTTCTGAGACAAAAGTTTGAATTCTGCTCTAAGTAATTTGTAACAGTAAGTTATTTAGGTAGTGAGTGAGCCTGGCTGACTGCTCAGCATCTACAAACTTAAGCCCTCCCTCGCCTTTTAGAAAACTTTTAAATTAAAGCACATAACATCATTAAGCTCAATGAATTTTCACAAACTTAACCACCCAAATAACCAGCACCCAGATCAAGACATGAACATTACCAGGATGCAGAAGTCACTATCATGACTTCTTCCAGTTACGACTCCAAAGGTAACCATTATCTTGACGTCTAATACCACTGATTTGCTCTGCACAATCAATGCAAAGCTTGTGGTATCATGTAGTATGAACTCCTTTGTGTTTGGCTTTTTTGCTCAAGGAAAAATTAATCTATGTTGCCATATGTTGTAGTTCACTAATTCTCCTTGTCGTATGATATTTCACTGTGAGACTATACCACATTTTACTTATCCATTTTATTTATTACGGACATTTGGGTAGTTTCCCCCTTTTTTTGCCTTCTATGAATAGTGCTGCTATAAACATTCCTGTACACATCTTTTGGTGAACATATGTATGAATTTCTATTGGGTATATCTCGAGATAAGAAATTGCTGGCCCCCAGAGTATTGGCGTACCAATTCATTTTAGTCGTTCTGCTCTATGTGTAGTAGTATTCCATAGTGCCTTTGAATTTTTCTAATGACTAACGAACACCTATTTTTGTTTACTGACTACTGAGATATCCTCTTTTGTGAGGTGTCTGTTCAAGTCTTTAGCTCAGTTTTCTGTTGCAAAATCTGCCTTTTTCTTATTGATTTATACAAGTTCTTATAGAGACTTTTTTATTCGCCAGGTTTGGTGATTTGTAAATATTGCTAGAAATATTCCTCTCAGAAATCAGTTTACTGTATTTCATACATGTCTCTATTGTTTGCTGGATAAAACTCAACTCCAACTAAGCTCATATTCCAATTTTTAACCAGCAGTTCCAACCTCTGATTTTATCATCCTGAGGCCCTTGGAATCTAAGAATAGCAGGAAGCACTAACATGTCAGGTCCCAATAAGAGCTGCAAATTATCTTCCCAATATAAAAGGGACAAAGTGTGGGGAAAGAGGAACAAGAAAGCAATACTTTTCCTGGGATGGAAGCCCCTACAGACACAGACCTGATTAGTAAATGGAAATTCTAGATAGCCTCTGAATAGAATCCTTTTCTACCTTTCAAATAATTTACAGCTTAATGTCAGCTAAACTTAGTAACTTCTCCCATTTGTCCATGGCAAGGAGATTGTTGGCTGGCTTGCCATGGTCATTACAGGCCCTCTCACAGATCCCTGACATATGATGTGGCCATCAAAATGTCAGCACTTACCTGTTGCCCACACTCTGGACACATGATCCAAATATCAGGTCAGTAACTGACAACATGAGGAAACAAGACTAGCTTCAGATCTGATTCAAGAACAGACACCTAGTAGTTCCCATGTTTGTTTTTTTTTTTTAATTTATTTATTTGTTTGTTTTTATTTTTGGCTGTGTTGGGTTGTCACAGCTGTGCACCAGCTTTCTCTAGTTGCGGTGCATGGGCTTCTCATTGAGGTGGCTTCTCTTGTTGTGGAGCACAGGCTCTAGGCGCGCGGGCTTCAGTAGTTGTGGCATGTGGGCTCTACAGCGCAGGCTCAGTAGTTGTGGTACACGGGCATAGTTGCTCTGCGGCATGTGGGATCTTTCTGGCCAGGGCTCGAACCCGTGTCCCTTGCATTGGCAGGCAGATTCTTAACCACTGCGCCACCAGGAAGCCCCAGTTCCCATGTTCTTGATAATATAACCTAATAATGATAATGATGGTCAACTTGATTACATGAAGAACTATCTAAAGTGACAGTCCCTCTAGAGCAATCACATAAGGGTGAAGAAGCAGCATTAATAAATAGGAGTATCCAAGCAACAAAACAGCAGTAATTCTGCTGACGAAAAAACTCCTATGCTCAGAAACCTTCAGTGATTTCCCACTTCTAACTGAATTAAGGAGAATCATAGAATTTTAGAACTATAAGAAAACAAGCACTCATCCAGCCCATTTCCTATCCCATTGTGTGTGTGTATGTGTAAAGAAAGTGAAGTCAAGAGAGATTAAGTCACTTACCCAAGATCACACACAATTATGACAATATCTCAAGTATTCAGATTTCCAGTTAGGTCTCTTTTCACTATACTAGTGGCTTTCCTCAGTTGGCAGTTAAGGTCCTCCATAACATGAATCCAACCTACCTATCATCCTTCTCTCCCACTGGATTCCTTGCTCTTCCCCAAACCCTGGATTGTCCTACCTCCATCCTTCTGGCAGGAATGCTCTTAACCTGTCCAAAACAGCACATGAAACTCATAAAATGTGGTTATTTTTGTATTCCACAAAGCACCCAAAAGTGTCTGGCATACAGAAGACATTCAATAAAAATATAGTGAAACGAGTCTTTAGGAGAGAAACAGTTGAAAGGACTTCGACTTCTACAGCTAGGAGACAAATATTGGCTAGAATTAGAAGTACAGTGGTACCTCTTAATATTATTTCACCAAGGTGACCAAGTTTAAAAGCTAACACTTCCTTAGGCATGTGGAACCAAGAATGCAAACTCATAGAGAAAAGGAAGCCTTAACACCAGAGTTGGAAGGAAACTAGTGATCACAGGACAGTTCCATCATCTTACAGGTGAAAGAAAATGAAGCACAGAAAGTTAAAGTTACCTGCCCAAGTTCATGGAGATTTAGAATGTAATAGCTCACTTTGAGATTCTGATGAGATATCAATCTTCTCCCCAGAAAATTGTGTGTGTGTGTGTGTGTGTGTGCGCGCGCGTGTAAACACACACACACAATTCTGCATATAATTTCAGGAGTTCTGTTAATCTCCTGAATCCCATTCCTAGGCGCCAGATCAGAATGTCTGATCTCAATCCTTCTTGAATCAACTTCTTGTATAAAAACTTTATAAATTTACTAACAACCACACAAGGTAGAACTTTCTCTTATACCTAATTCTAATTTGCAGATTATGTTCCTGAATTCCAATATTCCAAGATCTGGAAGTCCTTTCTTCATTTTATTTTACCCTTCTCTGAATATTTTTTCATATATATATATATTTCTTAGATGCTGCAACTAGAACCACAAATGGTATTCAAGGTGTTGGCATGCTATAATTTTGTTTTTAAAATCCTGCAGGATGAGGCCCACCATTGTAAGGCCCACCATTGTAAGGCCCACCATTGTAAGGACATAGCCAAAGGACTTTGGCTATGGAGCAAATAAGAAGCCAATGTATTCAGAAAGCAGTCTACATTCCCTTTCTGGGTCAGAATACAGACTATAAAAGGTCAATGAATCTTAAATATAGTTTAGATTTCCCCCTAAGTATATATTGGCTTAAACTTAAGTCTCATGTACCATTTTTCTGTTTGAATACATTTTTATAGTTATTATTCCTATTAGAACTCAATTTTATGTGAAGATGGGAACCTCATTATATGCTCTCTAAAGACAGTAGCTCTGGAATCAAAAAGACCTAGATTCAAATTTCAGCTCTGGTGCAACCATGGCAAACTTCTCTAAGCCTCAGTTTCCACATCTGTAAAATGGAGATTTTAAAAACCTTACCTCGGACTTCCCTGGTGGCGCAGTGGTTAAGAATCTGCCTGCCAATGCAGGGGACACGGGTTCAAGCCCTGGTTTGGGAAGATCCCACATGCCACGGAGCAAGTAAGCCCGTGCGCCTCAACTACTGAGCCTGCGCTCTAGAGCCTGTGAGCCACAACTACTCAGCCCACGCACTTAGAGCCCGTGCTCCACGACAAGAGAAGCCACAGCAATGAGAAGCCCTCGAACCACAAAGAAGAGTAGCCCCTGCTTGCCGCAACTAGAGAAAGCCCAAGTGCAGCAACGAAGACCAACACAGCCAAAAATAAATAAATAAATAAAATGTAAAATAAAAATAAATAAATAAAAACCTTACCTCATAGGCTCAGTTTGAGAATTAAATGAAATAATGTATATAAAGCATTCAGATAAGAATAGCTAAGAAAATTTTTGAAAAAACTAGGTCCTGAAAGGGTACTCACCCTGCCTATTAAAATGTATCATAAACAACAATAATACATTACTGACAGAATTCCAAGTACTTGGTAGAGAGTTGGATTAAATGATTATTAGGGTCCTCTACAATTTTAATGCCACACCTTAGCCTGGGGAACCCTGAGGCTGCACGGTGTGAGCTGCCTGAATATATGACAGGTGGAGGCTTAGCGACACCACAACAATGGTGTCCGTTCTCACTCAAGTATAGCAATGTCCATATGGAAACACCCTATGTTATTCTGAAGTAATACAGTCATCAAGATTATCTAAGACCTCAGGGAAGCTATGTAAGGCTTTTCTAGGAGAAATCTGTACAGATATCAGTCATTTTATACCAGGGTCATTTATGGTCAATTGATTTTTTTAAAAGTGAGACTTTATTTTTAAGAGCAGTTTTAGGTTTGCAGCAAAATTGAGAAGGAAGTCGAGAGTTCCCATATATCCCCTGCCCCGCTCATTCAGAGCCTCCCCCACAATCAACATCCCCCACCAGAGTGGTGCATTTGTTACAACTGATGAAACTGCAATGACACATAAATATCTACCAAAGTCCATGTTTTACATTAGGGTTCACTCTTGGTGTTGTACCTTCTATGAGTTATGACAAATGTATAATGACATGTATCTACCATTATAGTAACATAGAGTAGTTTCACTGCCCTAAAAATCGTCTGTGCACCACGTATTTACTCATCCCTTCCTCCTCCCTAACTCCTGGCAATTCCTGATCATTTTACTATCTCCATAGATTTGTATGGTCAATTGATTTTTAAAAAAATTTTATTTATTTATTTTTGGCTGCATTGGGTCTTCATTGCTGCACGTGGGCTTTCTCTAGTTGTGGCGAGTGGGGGCTACTCTTCGTTGTGGTGCGTGGCCTTCTCGTTGTGGTGGCTTCTCTTGTTGTGAAGCACTGGCTCTAAGCACACAGGCTTCAGTAGTTGTGGCTCGCGGGCTCTAGAGCGCAGGATCAGTAGTTGTGGCACACAGGCTTAGTTGCTCCGCGGCATGTGGGATCTTCCCGGACGAGGGCTCAAACTCGTGTCCCCTGCATTGGCAGGCGGATTCTTAACCACTGCGCCACCAGGGAAGCCCTGGTCAATTGATTTTGACAAGGATGCCAAGACCATTCAATGGGTAAAGAACAGTCTTTTTAATGATGCTGGGACAACTAGATATCCACATGCAAAAGAATGAAGTTGGACCCCTACCTTATACCATATACAAAAATTAACTCAAAATGGATCAAAGACCTAAATGTAAAAGCTAAAATTATAAAACTCTCAGAAGAAAACATAGGTGTAATTTTTACACCAGGACTTCTCAACCTCAATACTAATAATAGTTTGAGCCAGATAATTCTCTGCTGTGGAAGGCTATTCTGTGCATTGTAGGATGTTAAGCAGCATCTACCCACCAGATACAAGTAGCATACCTCCCTCCCCAGTGTTGACAACCAAAAATGCCTCAAGATATTGCCCAATTTCCCCTGGGAGGCAAAACTGCCTGGTTGAGAATCACTATTTTAGACTAAATGATCCTCCTTATCCTCTTCCTTTCCAAAATTACCAATGTCTATGTCATGATTACCTGAATGGTTATTTGCTTAGTGGATGAACTCTAAGAACTCTTCAGAAAAGTCATTTCATACTCCATAATCTAGCATGTTGGGATGATCTCAGGACCCTGCCTAAGTGCCAATAGCTCCATTTTGAAAAGTTCTTAGTCCAACTCCTTCCATTAAAAGGTCACATATCATATGATGATTTTTTTTTTGAATGGCATTTTTTGGGTAAAAGTTTTATTGAGATACAATTCACATGCCATATAAATTCACCCCTTTAAAGTGTACAATTCAGTTTTTTTTAGTATATTCAGAGCTGTGCAATAAAGCACAATGATTTTTGAAAACACTGATCCTTTTATATTTTAAACCTTTGTCCCAACCACCTACTCAGCATATCTACCAGGGAACTAAAACCAAAACCAAAGCAAAACAACAGGCTAGTCACCTTGACATTGTCTCCTCACAACACAGAAAACAGTAATGCCTCTCATAGCAATCAATGATTTAGCCACATACATATAGTAAAACACGCTATGAAAGAAGCAAACTAAATTTTAGAACTTTGCTTGAAATTTACTGTCACTGTTGTAGAGAAATTAGGAAAAAACAAGCCACTCCTAAACCAAAGCCCTGTACCAAGAACCACAAACATTCCTTTTTTTTCCTGCTTCCTGAATTCCAGTGTAATTAGCTAAAATGAATATAATTCACAGATCAGTAAGTGCTAGTAAGACTAGAAAGTAACTAGTACAGCAGGTATTGTAAGACTGGAATCCTTTTCACTATCAATTCAACTTGTTTTGATTCAGGTTCTGAACTCTTGTACAAGACAACCAACCTACATGACGGAAAGGTCAAGGTTTCACTTTAGAGCCTTTGTTTCACTGCTTAGTACAACCACAATACCACTTCGACCTTAACGTTTTTTTAGCTCTTGAATAATGCTTGCCCTGCTGCTGTCACTGTCTAATCCAGAGACTGGCTGGCAAGAGGAAATGGCTCTGGAAGACACAGCTGTTATACAGACCAGCTACCATCTTCCAAGTGTGAGAGCCACTTCCAGCTTCTTCTTTGACCAGTTTGCTCAAATCAAAATTTCAGATCTAATCTGAAGCCAGTTAAAGGAGCTGTGGCTTCTCAGACCAAAGCCATTTTGTTGAAGAATAATATCAAGGGAACTGTTCATGCAGCCAGAAAAGAAGCCAGATGCAAGATACTCCAGATATAATCTGCCTAATCTTCCCCTACCTTCCAGAAGATCTCAAGTCCCTTGCAAAGTCACATGAAAATACATAATCCATCTGACTCACCGTTGCTCATTTTTCTCATTGTTTATTCACTGACTGTATCCATGTAGATGATGTGAAAGTTTATTCCACCTTCTTTCAATGAATGTCACTATATTTAATATCATATTTTAATGATAAAACAACCATTTAGTCATTGTGTACTACATACCAGGTACTGTGATAAACACTTTACATTATCTTATTTTTAATTTTCACAATGACCTTATGAAAAGAGTTTCATAACCATCCCCATTTTTTACATTTATTGTCTAAAATTAACATACAGTAAATATTTTTTTTGGTGTACTGTCCTATGTGTCTTTAACATATAAACAGAGTCATGTAATCACCATCACAATGAGGACACAGAACACTTTCACCACCTCAAATATTCCCTCTACCACCTTTCTTTATAGTTGTACCATCTCCCCACCTCTAAACCTGACAATCATAGTTTTGCCTTTTCCAGAATATCATATAACTGGAATCGTTTACTCAGAATAACGGCTTTGAGATCCATCCAAGTTCTTGTGTGTATCAATTCTTCTAATTGCTGAGTAGTAGTCCATACTGCCTCATTTTTATAGATAAGGCAGCTCAGGAAAGTTAAGCAACCTGCTGAAGGTCACCAATGTGAGGCCAATATTCAAACCCAGGTCTGTGTAGTTCTAGAACCCATACTGTTAACCATTATGCTATACTGCCCCCTATTAGCTTAGACTCTCAGAAGAGCATGCCATGATCCTGATTTAAACATGAAGGGCTCTTCTGGAACAACAGAATAAATGCGAATCATATTTACCAAAATGGAAGCTGAGAATAGTTTGTCAAGACTTCTAGCAATGATTCCGAAGCTCTTAAGGGAGCATGATATGGAGGAAAGAGCAGGAGCTATCATCAGGGAAACAGGCCTAGGTTTAAAATCCCAGTTCTGCCTCTTACTAAGTATGTGAACTTCTACAAGTTCTTCACTTTTTAGAACCTCAGTTTCCTCTTCTATAAAATGAGGATAATATTATGTTGAAATATTCTTGGAAGGACTAAATGAGATATATGACACACAGTAATATTACTGCCACCTGTATTGAACAGAGCCAATAAAGCTATGCCAAACAAATACCTACTAAATACAAAAGTCAGTATTTATTAAGCTCTGAAAGATGTAGAAGGCATGGCCCCTGACTACAATGAACACATATTCTAGCTAAAGAGACAAACACTTTCCTAAAAATAGAATAGATGCTATTATATAATATGATGCTAAATTGTGTGGCTGGATCTATAAATAAAATACAGAGATAAACTCAATTTAATTTTAGCCAATATCTTTAACTTTCTATTTAATTTTTAAAAAAATCAGAATCAAGACTCAGGTGTGGAATCTATCTGTCTTCCAGTCTAGAAAATTCCCTAGGCATTGGTAAGGGCAAAGTCTTTACTAGTCAACATATAGTACATATTCTAAGAACTACCGGTTCCAGCTCTCTCATTCCAGGTATCTGCATCAATTTCAAAGTGATAAGGATTTGTCCTAATAATTTTTGACACCTGAGAGGAAGAAAAATACTTAAGGGCCTGAGTTCTGTGACACTTGGTGAGTGACTATTTAATAAAATTTTGGGGTTCTTTTGGAGAACAGGGTATGCTTCAAAAGGGTTATTTAACTAAAGTCTGAGAGTCAAATTCTCTGCCCAAAGGAATTTTGTAAGATCATTTCCTTCCATCTTGCCTCTGTTTGGTCTTGGTGGGAAAATATATAAATAAACAGGCATAGGAAAGGACAGTAAAAAAGAGGTGAATAACCTATAATGGTGGAAAGACTACTAGAATCTATCTACAAGAGTCATTCTGGGCTTCCCTAGTGGCGCAGTGGTTGCGAGTCCGCGAGTCCGCCTGCCGATGCAGGGGACACGGGTTCGTGCCCCGATCCGGGAAGATTCCACATGCCGCGGAGCGGCTGGGCCCGAGAGCCATGGCTGCTGAGCCTGCGCGTCCGGAGCCTGTGCTCCTCAACGGGAGA
>NC_041233.1:58217213-58253088 GCF_002837175.3 Physeter macrocephalus
GCCCGTGCCCCCCAACGGGAGAGGCCACAACAGTGAGAGGCCCGAGTACTGCAAAAAAAAAAAAAAAAAGTCATTCTACTTTCTTCTGGTGCTTTCTATAAATCTTCCCTCAACTGATGTTTACGATGTGATTCTTTGCCAGTATAGCAGTAACTCTTTGAAAGTTAGCCCAGGTTTATTAGGCTTTTAAATTAAGAATGAAAATAAAACATATATAAAATAAAACTCTCCAAATCCTTATTTCCCAATTTGTCCTGGGAGCAAAAACCTAGTAACAGCTCCACAGCAAAGCATCTTACCAAGGCTCTGTCACAGTTACTTAGCAACACATTTCCCACACTACAAGTCTGTACATCTATTCTGCTGGCTTAGTGCTTTGGACTTGGAGAAAATAGTTAAAATAGTTAAAAAAAAATTTTTTTTTAAGTACACACAGAAGTAATTTTTAGTGGGAACAAAATCTCACTTGAGGATCAAACAGAACCAAGGGGTTCATTTTTCCAGTCCTGCCTCAGCTAAAGTTTTATGCTTATAACTTGCCTAAGCTCTGCAATTTCTTATCATTCTGAGAAACAGAACCATCACTAGGCCTGGATTTCCACCAGACTTTCAGGCTGAATCTCTTCTCTTATCCCTAACACCTTATAAAAAGAGAGAAGTCAAATCTCTAGCCAGTGTTCTAAGAACAAACAGTTAAGGTTAAACACACACACACACACACACACACACACACACACACACACAGAGAAGAAAACTGCCAGGCAAAACCATAACCCTTTTTTCTTATGTAAGTCAATGGGGCAATTTTCTCATAAGAAACAATGATATAGAATCAGGAGACCCAAGTTCTAGCTTTCCCCACGAATAAGCTGTGTGACCTTGGTCAAATCATAACCGCTCTGTGCTTTAGTTTCTTCTTCTGTAAAATGAGAAGGCTGGAGCAAAATGAGGAATCACAAACTGAAGGCCAGGTAAAAAATTTGGGCTGGTCCATAAGTATGTTTTGTTTGGTGTGTGCTACAAGTTTTATTTTTTATGGCAATGAATGAATTTAATAAGCATAACTGAAACCACATTTTGAAATGACATGTTATCATCTGCTACTTAAGAATACAAATAAATATTTAACTAATTATACTTTTTTTTTTTTTTTTTTTTCCGGTACGCGGGCCTCTCCCGTTGTGGAGCACAGGCCATGCCGCTCTGAGGCATGTGGGATCTTCCCGGACCGGGGCACGAACCCACATCTCCTGCATCAGCAGGCGGACTCTCAACCACTGCGCCATCAGGGAAGCCCTACAATAAATATTTAAAAGAACAGACTAGGGGCTTCCCTGGTGGCGAAGTGGTTAAGAATCCACCTGCCAATGCAGGGGACACGGGTTCAAGCCCTGGTCCGGGAAGATCCCACATGCTGTGGAGCAACTAAGCCCGTGTGCTACAACTACTGAGCCTGTGCTCTAGAGCCCGCGAGCCACAACTACTGAGCCCGTGTGCCACAACTACTGAAGCCCGCGTACCTAGAGCCCGTGCTCCGTAACAAGAGAAGCCACTGCAGTGAGAAACCTGCGCACTGCAACGAAGAGTAGCCCCCGCTCGCCACTAGAGAAAGCCCGCACGCAGCAACGACAACCCAATGCAGCCAAAAATGAATAAATAAATAAATAAATTTTTTTTAAAAAGAAAAAAGAATAGACTAGACAAATGAACATTTATAATAACAAATAGTTATTTGACGGAATATACTGTTAACGGTCTGGTGACAGTATAGCTAAAAGAACTGCCTTTGTTCTAGTCTATTCTGGATTCCTTTCCTCCCTATTCTATTACTCCTCTGCTACGGGGACCAGGTTCTGAACCATAAAATTTCTTTAACATTTATTATGAAAAATTTCAAAATTATGTAAAAGTAAACAGACTAGTGTAATGAACTCCCCTGTACTCCAAATCCAGCCTCAATAATTAGCACCTCAGGGCTAATCTTTTTTCATTATCCCTTCCCCCTCCCCTATTATCTTGAAGCAAATCCTGTACATCATATAGTTTCATTCATCTTGATCATAACCATAATATCATTATCATCACATCTAAAAGAGCAATATTGCTTTAGTATCAAAGTGTTAGTGTTCAATTTGCAACTATTCAGTTTCTATATTCCTCATAAACTTCTGTTACATTTGTTTGTATGAATCAGGACCCAAGTAAGACCCATATATCTTAATTGTTTGTTATGTGCAGGAAAAACAGAACTGAACTTCTTTAGATGGGGTAACCTTTCAGTTTGCTACAGTCCACAATGCTCCCTATTCTCATACTCATTTAAGTTAACTGCTAGGCCCTTGAAGTTTTTTGAGTTTGGGTCTCTGGAAGATCTGAAGTCTCTTCCCGTTCTAAGATACATTGATTCTTGTAAACATTAGCAGAGACATAAAACAAACGAGTGGAACTTCATGCTTAAAACTGAAAAAACCAGGAAGTAGCAATATAAGCTTGTTTTTTTGTAATATTTATTTATTTATTTGGCTGCACCGGGTCTTAGTTGCAGAATGCGGGATCTAGTTCCCTGACCAGAGATCAAATCCAGGCCCCCTGCACTGGGAGCACAGAGTCTTAACCACTGGACCACCAGGGAAGTCCCTAAGCTTGTTACTTAGAAATGTTGACGTATACTCCATAAGAATCTGCTAAAAGAGATGAAAGGAGTTGCCTCCTGGGAGTAGCACATGATGGAGAAGAGTTGGTATTGGGAATTACTATTCCACATCCTCATGCCTACCTCACAGGATTGTTGTGAGTCTTAACTGAGATATATTTATTTATCTTCATATATATTAATATATAAAATGTAAGGTATTTAATATGAGTAAAGTTTTAAATCAAAATAGGACACTCATGCAATATTCATTTTCAAGAATTATTGAAAATTTTAAGAGATACAAAAATCTTAGCATCATTCATTTGGAACTAAATGGCTGTTATGGAATTATATAACAATCTGAAGCAGTTCACCTGCAAAGCAACCCAACTGGACAATGGAAAGACAAAGGGACACTGTAAAGTGAGACTACCTCAAAATACATGGAAGCAAAGATTATGTGTACTTTCTTTTTAAAATTACACTCTGTAATATTCCAACATCAAAATTTTCATTACAAATAAAGGGTAATGACATTCATATAGAATAGGATCCCTCTGAAAGTATTTCCAACCTTGTATGAGAGGACAATGGACCTAAAGAAGCTGAGTACTTTACAGACATCAGAGATTGTTCGGTCCACTTTTCTCATTTTAGAGAAAAAAATGAGGGCCCAGAGAGAACGCTAGGAACTAGACCTTAGAAAAGGTTCTAAGAGTCTGGGCCTTTAACTCTCTGTAGAGACCAGTGAGAATGATTGGGCACAGCAGTCTATAATAGAGGTAAAAAAGGACCTTGCTCAATGGTGTGGAGACTGACACATGCTGGGTTACCAGCTCCCCTTTCACATGGTCAATCTGTCCTCGGCATGGTGCCATGGCAAAGAGATACAGGACCTTTCACTGTTTAGAATTCCACTTTCTTAGGAAGCTGGATATGATGTCTAGTCAAACAAATCCCCAAACCCATACTTTTGACTTAGTCATCTCACTCTAAGAGAAACAAGAAAACAAGGCAGAGCTGAACAGTATCAGCACTTCTTATTTTTCTAAGAGATGAAAACAGTAACATTTTCTTCAAAAATCCTAATGCCTTCTCTTCATGGCCAAACAGTAAATAACTTGGGGAAGACAATAAAAGTGACCTAATTCCTATTTCAAAGCACAAAGCTAAACCTTAGGTTATTTATAGGTCTGGTGTCAGCCTTGTCCTCACCTCCCCTCCTTACTCCTTGGATTGCCTGCTCTCCACACAGAGAGGCTCCCATGCATACTCTGAGTCAAAGGCTCTCACAGGACCTCTCATTTCTACACTTCAAATGCAAATAAATTAGTTGATGCCCAAGAACCTCTCTGTAAGGATCAAAAATACCACTACCAACCTAGGTTTCAAATAGTCCACAATAATTGGGGGAAAAAAGACACTGGAAATAAATTTGAAAAGATAAAAAAGCATTATCCAGATATAAAAGGAGGTGATACAAATCCAAATAGATACTAACCAATTTCTGTCAAATAAGTGGCCAAGACTTAAGAACAGATAATTCACATAGGAAAAACTTCTAACAGTAAAACACTTGAGAAAATGCTAGTAATTAAAGAAATGTGAAACAAATTATAAAGGTATCATCTGTCAACTAAATTAGCAAAAATAAAAAGAAGTCAGAGAACTCAAAATAGGATAGCACAGCCATAAAATTCAGTCATTCTACTAATGGGACTATTATTTCACAAAGATAATTAGAAAGGAAAACAATTTTATCAGTACAAAGATGATTAAAGTTGCACTACATACAACAAATTAAAAATTTTAAAAGAATAGTTAACCTATGACATTTTAATTCAATGTATTTTTACAGTAACATTAAAAATGATACATAGGTGAATGCATGGAAACTTCTATATTAAATTATGCTAAATGAAGAAAAGGAACAAAAATAATATGGCATATTGATTAAACAATTTAAATTATGTGTATATAATGATAAGGATTAGAGAAGGTTAGAGAGTTAGGTATAGAGTGATTTTAAGGTGAAAAGGTTTTTTGTTCTTGTTTGCCTGCTTTGTTACTTTTGTTTATGATCTTCCATAGAGTTAAAACACAATTTTGGATCCTCTCTGGTTCTATATACCCTAAGTCAAAAAAAGCATCCAGTACATTTTCCCAGGTATGAATTTTCTACTAGGCCAGTCAACAGCAACAGGAATACGAGGCCAGATTCATTCACAGCTTCAGGCTGTTCCTAGGAAGCCAAAGATGCTCTGGGATTTTTGAGAAAGTAAGCTAATTCTCCAATTTACACCACCCCACCCCACCCCCGCCAAAAGCTGAACAAGTTCAATTTCACAACAGAGGTTATCTGTTATCAGGTATAGTGTTTGGTGGAGGAAACTCTACCAAGGTTGGGAAAAAATGTCAATGTAACAGTATGGCTTGCATGGTCACCAAACAGGCAGGACAGTATCCCTGGTTAGCTTCAAGATCAACTTGTGCATTCTTCATCACTGTGACTATAGATCTGCTTGTCCTAGAAAGGTGAAGAATAGCAAATCACTCTTCAGGCTCTCTTCTGACTACTATACGAAGGACCAGCTGAACCCATCAAGTAACAGACAAGTAATTTAGTTTTTAAATATCTCCCATGTGCAAGGCCTTTATCTCCATTTCAGAGTTCTGGATGAATCTAAGATGAGCTCACATCATTATGTATCTCAGTCTAAAAGATCCATAGTGGTCCCATAACTCTGGTCACTCCAGTCTATTTGCAACAAATTTTACAGGATCAGTGGTAAATGGGTTGAGGAAGCACAAAGGATTACCTGAATCCAACTGAGGGGTTCTCATGAGGAGAGGGCTCCTTGGAACAGTTGCCACAGATGTTTCTCTTAAAAGAAAGAGAGAAGACAGAGGGAAGAGAGGAAGGAAGCAGCAGGAGAGGGATGGATCATGCTTACTGGTTTGCTTTAGAAAAAGAGAGGGTTTTTATTAATGCTTAAGGCTGAGATGGTAATGGGAGAGAAAGATTCACATGCTGAAGCACATATATTTCACATATATATTTGCCATATACACCCTGGATAATTTAGAGACAGGAGAGTTTGAGAAAAGACAGAAAGAGAGGGCTGAGTAGGAAGAACACAATTTTTCAGGGGGGAAAAAAATGAGTATTTAAGTCCAAGTAAACTGCTGAAATTTTCCAATTAAATTCTTATGTAGCTAGCCTCCAAGATGACCCCCAATGACAATGATTACATACTTTTGTGCAATCCTCTCCCAGATCATGTCAGGGTTGGTCTGGGTGATCAATATTATTTGACAGAAGTTCTGAGACTAGGTAAGAAACACTAGTGTGGCTTCTGCTCTCTCTCGGATCATTCACTTAGGGGTAAGCCAGCTGCCATGTTGCTAGCCATCCTATGGAAAGGGCCACATTGTGAGAAACTGAGGCCTCTGGACAACAGCCTGCGAGAAACTGGGGCACCTTACCAATAACCACATGAATAAGCTTCAATATGGATCCTCCAGCCCAGCCAAACCTTCAAATGACTGCAGCTCTGGCTGATCATCTTGAGAGATCCTAACAGAACCACTAGCTAAGCGGCTCCCAGTCCTGACCCTCAGAAACTATTGTGAAATTAAAAAAATTTAAGCTGCTTAAGTTTCAGGATAATTTGCTACATAGCAATAGATAACATGATAACATAACATCAAACTAAAGAAGTTTGATAGGGAACTGTACCATATGGTAATAATATCATGATTCCATCTACTGAGTGAGAAAAAGAATCATCTTCAAATTAAAAGTGGTGTGCTGCCCAAGATACCACTAAAAGCTAAATAAGGCTAAAAATGGGACTCCATTGGAGAGAATGAATTGTCCTTCTTTTCCAACACTAATCTAAGGATTGTCACAAAGAGGCCCCATTAGAAGAGTCCAACACAGTTTCTTCCCACTAGTCATATTATCTATCCTACAGCCACAGACATGGAGTTAAGGAAGGGTAGGTTTCACGTACAAGCCACTGTGAGGGTGTCATCCCACATAGAGGAGTCACGGTTAAAACTGAGGCAGTAAACTTATCCCCAGAGATATATGCCTGGTACTAAGTTGAGATTCATAAGATTCTCCCTGAGTTTTCCTTACCTCTAAATGCTGGGATAACTGATGCTCACTGAATGCCGACATTTGTATGAATAAAAATGAAGGGATTTAGCAAATCTTGTTCCTGCACACAGTTGTCAAAAAAAATCTGACCTTTACAACAGGAAAAAGAGGGGGGATTTAAAGATTTAAAGAAGAGGCAGTGACTGTCTGATGTATAACAAACCTTTGAAAAATTATAAAGCAGTGAAAATCCCCTACAGGTCCCAACAAAATGTGTCCAATTTGCATTCCAGCAAAGCTTTCCATACATACCGTTTGGCTCCTGTGTGTACTTCCAGGCAAGTAAATCCCAAGGAATAATACCACTGGGACCTAAGTCTGATCTCTGATATATTACTGCTCCACAACTCCAGATCAGGCTCCACAAATGCCTTTTTGGTTCCAAATAACTAAATCAAAGTCATCCTGATAAGCTTTGAAAACAGGGAATGTGAGGAGTGGTTTAATGAATGTTACAACTCAACCTATTACAGACCACAGTACATTATTGGAAGAGGGAGGGAAAAAAACCATCCCCAAATCTCTCAAGACCAAATCCAGACATACCTGTCATTCAACCATACCTGACTATAAAGCCTTATTCAAAGCATGACTTTGATCAAATGGTTAGGATGCATTTGTAAACCTAACACCAGAGTGGCAGGTGGGGGAGGGGAGGTAGGTAGGTTAGAGACTACAATTTTCTGTTTGCTTTGAAAACTGGTCCAAACTCATTAAAAAAAAAAAAAAAAGCAACCAAGGGAAGCAATAAACACTGAAATGTATTCTGATTTATTGAGATTTAAAACACAGCAAACACATTACACTAGAAAAAATAATTTTTCTGAAAGTTAGAAAAATCTACCACCCAACATATAAACTGGAGAAAGGAGTGCTACCAAAAAAAAAGGAAAGGTGGACTTAAAGAGAAAAGCAAGAGAACTAGAAGGTCAAGCTTCCTAGATTCCAGCATCAATTTTCTCCTTTCAAAAGAAGAAAGTAACTTCCACAACAGAAAAATTTACATAAGACACACTAAAACATTAACCATAGTGACTATTATACAAATCACAAAATATATAGACATAAGAAGTAGAAATTGATGGCTTAAAAAAGGTAAGCAAAAGGCATTTAGGAACTCAATAATTTGATGCAGAAGACATCAAGATAAGAAACCATCTTGCCAGATAGAAAAGAAATGGGAACATTAGAGTATTAATGTCCATATAAGTAATAATGGAATAACAACTGAAATCAATTTATGTAGCACCTTAAAAAGAACCAGTCACTCATTAGACGGAATTAGAGCTAACTCTGTCTCCAGAAGGTTATTCAGCAAGCAGGAAAGTAAGCTGACAATCTGCAAGCAAACTGAGCCTCCTGTATAGTCAGCAAGACCCAGCCCATTGCCTGGTACAGGATTCTGATGGCATATGAAACCAGAAATACTACCATCTACTGTCAAGACCCAAAGAGTAACTGACACTCTCTTTTTGGCAAGTCAGATTTCAACCCTGTCTAGGCAACCCACATCAGCTGTGATCCCTATCTCCTATAGATTTTAGAAGAAAGTAATTCTTTAGCACAAAAGGTAGAACCTCAATACTTTATTTGACCAGAAGAGCCTTCCAGCGACTTCAGGGAAGCATGCCAGGAGATCCATAAGGACTGGAAGGAGTTTTACCTGGTGCTGGTGAGGATGTGGAGACACTGGAACCCTCACACAGTGCTGCTGGGACTGTAAAATGATTCAGCTGCTGTGAAAAACAGTTTGACATTTCCTCAAAAAGTTAAACATAGAGTTACCATATGAGCGAGTAATTCCACTCCTGGGTATATAATTCAAAAGAATGAAAACAGGTACTCAAATACATGTACACACATATTCCTAACAGCACTATTCACAGCACTATTCAGCTTTAGCTGCTCCACCGCATGTGGGATCTTCCCGGACCAGGGATCGAACCCACGTCTCCTGCACTGGCAGGCAGATTCTTAACCACTGTGCTACCAGGGAAGTCCCAAAAGTAACGATTCTCTTACCACTAGTTCTACCCTAATTTTTCTACAGTGTTTTAACAGGATATGAGCTTCCCTTCTGGGAAACCATAAGCAAGTTCCAGTTAGAGCCTGTGGTATCTCCTCTGTTGCTTTTGTAGAGACAAGCAGTCAGCTCAGGCCATAGTGCAAAGGGACCATTTTGGATTCTTGCAAAAGTAAAGTACAACTGGTAGCTTTCCACTCACCAAAACTTATTGTTCTGAAGCAGAAATGTTGGTGAGCCATCTCTGTCTTGCACTCCCCACTGGAGTCTCACTGAATCCAAGCTTCTTCAGCCAGCCACAAATCCTTAGAGACTCTACATCTGCTGAGACCTCATGAGGACTTCACACTATGCAAGACCACAGTAAGGAGTTTCCCCTTCCTCCATCACAGTTCAATGCTGAGTTCTCTGGAGACACAGGTACTTCATTGTTTCCTGTCTTGCATTCTGAACAAGACTTTTCCCCTACCTAATGACAGTTTAAATTTCATCAATAGACAGGATTTTCTAGTTTGAACAGCCATTTTTCATATTGTCACTCTGTCTTTCACATTTTCTCATTCAAATTGGTAAAGCAAAAGCATTTTCAGAGCACGAGGTCCATCCTGTAATGTTTAATACCTGTTGTAATCTTTGCTCCCATCGATAACCTCCCACCCTCCTGGCACAAGGCCTTAGTCACCCATGCCCTTAAAGACTCCTAAAATTGGTGGTTTATAACATCTACTTTGTCCCCAACCTACTCCATGATGCCATGAAGACACACAATATACACAAACTTCCTGAAGTTCTTCCTCATTGTTTTATTCATTGCTATTTCCATAGCTTCCTTTTGGAGAAAAAAAATCGGAGCTAATAACCAGAGAGCAATAGTCACTACAAAGGGGTGCTAAACCAGCCTCTAGGCTCACAGCTATACATCATAAAAGCATAAACTGAGAAGTATCCCATTTCTCATTAGTTAAAAAAAAAACAAAAACAACTGCTTTTGGAATTCCCTGGTGGTACAGCGGTTAGGACTCAGCACTCTCACTGCCAGGGCCCAGGTTCAATCCCTGGTTGGGGAACTAAGATCCCACAAGCTGTGCGGCATGGCCCAAAACAACAACAACAACAAAAACTGCTTTAATAAAAGTGGTTGTTGGGCTTCCCTGGTGGCGCAGTGGTTAAGAATCTGCCTGCCAATGCAGGGGACACGGGTTGGAGCCCTGGTCCAGGAAGATCCCACATGCCGCGGAACAACTAAGCCCGTGTGCCACAACTACTGAGCCTGCGCTCTAGAGCCCGCGAGCCACAACTGCTGAAGCCCGCGCACCTAGAACCCGTGCTCCACAAGAGAAGCCACTGCAATGAGACGCCTGCGCACCGCAACACAGAGTGGCCCCAGCTCGCCGCAACTGGAGAAAGCCCGTGCGCAGCAACAAAGACCTAGTGCAGCCAATAAATAAATAAATAAATAAACTTTAAAAAAATGAAAGTGGTTTTTAATGGCATCAATAAACTGCTTACCCTGTCAGCTTAATTTGCAGAACTTTAAAAGTTAACCTTCATCTCCAAAATATACAAGCAGCTCATGAGCTCAATATCAAAAAAACAAACAATCCAATCCAAAAATGGGCAGAAGACCTAAGGAGACATTTCTCCAAAGAAGACATACAGGTGGCCAACAAACACATGAAAAGATGCTCAACACCACTATCATTAGAGAAATGCAAATCAAAAACAAAATGAGGAAAGAATAAATAAAAATAAATTTTTAAAAAAAATAAATAAAAAATAAAAAAATGAGGTATCACCTCACACCAGTCAGAATGGCCATCAACAAAAAAGCTAACAATAAATGCTGAAGAGAGTGTGGAGAAAAGGGAACCCTCCTGCACTGTTGGTGGGAATGTAAATTGGTACAGCCACTATGGAGAACAGTATGGAGGTTCCTTAAAAAACTAAAAATAGAACTACCATATGACGCAGCACTCCCACTACTGGGCATATACCCTGAGAAAACTGTAATTCAAAAAGATACATGTACCACAATGTTCATTGCAGCACTATTTACAATAGCCAGGACACGGAAAGCAACCTAAGTGTCCACTGACAGATGAATGTATAAAGAAGATGTGGTACATATATACAATGTAATATTACTTGGCCATAAAAAGAAATGAAACTGAGTTATTTGTAGTGAGGTGGATGGACCTAGAGTCTGTCATACAGAGTGAAGTAAGTCAGAAAGAGAAAAACAAATACCGTATATTAACGCATATATATGGAATCTAGAAAAATGGTACTGATGAACCTAGTGGCAGGGCAGGAATAGAGACGCAGATGTAGAGAACGGACTTCTGGACACGGCGGGTAAGGGGAGGCTAGGACGAATTGAGACAGTAGCACTGACAGAAATACACTACCATGTGTAAAATACATAGCTAGTGGGAAGCTGCTATATAGCACAGGGAGATCAGCTCGGTGCTTTGTGACAACCTAGAGGGATGAGATGGGGAGGGTGGGAGGGAGGCTCAAGAGGGAGGGGACAGATGTATACATATAGCTGATTCACTTTGTTGTACAGCGAAAACTATCACAACATTGTAAATCAATTATAATCCAATAAAGATGTAAAAATTTTTTTAATAAAGAAAATGTGGTAAAACAAACAAAACATTGCCCTTTAATACACAGATACAATCCTATGACTACTTCCCTAGGCAAGGGGTGCTATTCCCTCCCTTAAGAGCTAATGGTTTGTACCCCAGTAGTTTCTATCATCATGATATGATCTTTTAATAGTATCTAGTATCATCAGTAACGTACTACACTTTACCTCCTCTCCCTGCCCCCGCAACGTTATCCCACTGAGTAAAGCATTCAGAGCCAGTAATTGTCATGTCTTGGTGAATTTTTAATTTTTCTACCACCTCTCAGCACTACAGTTCTGTGACTCTCCTATCCCTAAGCCAGAACTTCAGCCTGCTCAATTAGACCCTGGAACTAAAAAATGCATGTGCTTTATTCCCAGAAAGTTACTTCACAATACCACACAATACCAGAAACAGCCTGGTTCTGTTAGTGTATATGCCATGCTTTCAGTAACCTTCCTATTGAACCTGGATGTCTAACAACAGGGACCAGCGAGCAGCAAGCCTGCTGCTAGAGAACAAGGTCGACTCATCAGGCAGTCCAGGATTCTCTGGAATCAGCTCCTTTGATAGACACAGCAGAATCACAAAGAAAAAGGGCATTTCCCATGGAGTTGTGATTAAAATAATAATGTTAATTTGCATCCAGGTAAGACAGAAAGGTCCAGAAACAAGTAATACTTATTCATTAGGTTAAAACCAAGGAAATCTGAATGAAGTACGGACTTCAGTTAATATAATATATTAGTATTGGTTCATTAATTGTGACAAATGTACCATACTAATGTGAGAGGTTAATAACAGGGGAAATTTGGTGTAGGGTATATGGAAACTTCTTTACAACTTTTCCATATATCTAAATCTATTCTAAAATAAAGAGGCTTTTAAAAAAGTTTTAGGTACTTCCCTGGTGGCGCAGTGGTTAAGAATCCGCCTGCCAACGCAGGGGACACAGGTTCGATCCCTGGTCTGAGAAGATCCCACATGCCGCGGGTCAACTAAGCCCGTGCGCCACAACTACTGAGCCTGCGCTCTAGAGCCCGCGAATCACAAGTACTGAGCCTGCGCTCTAGAGCCTGTGAGCCACAACTACTGAGCCCTCGCGCCCTAGAGCCCACATGCCACAACTACTGAGCCTGCGTGCTGCAACTACTGAAGCCCGTGCACCTAGAGCCCATGCTCCGCAATAAGAGAAGCCACCACAATGAGAAGCCTGGGCACCGCAATGAAGAGTAGCTCCCGCTCGCTGCAACTAGAGAAAGCCCGCACGCAGCAATGAAGACCCAATGCAGCCAAAAAAAAAAAAAAAGTTTTAAAAATATGCAAAAGCACTTTACAAACTGTAAAGTTCTAGTCAATTGTAAAATATCACATAATTTAGTAGATTTAGTCTTTCATAGAGATTGTTGGTAGGTGGGCAGCCATCTTAAGCAGCTCAGATAACGGAGATAGCTTAAAGAGTTAAGTTCCGGTGTGGAAGAGTCTAGCCCCCAGAAACATCCCAGCTGTTTCCTGCCAGCTGGTGCCTCATGTCTGACTTTCAATAGAGTTGATTTTCGTTGTATAATTATATTTGTCTTTCAACTTGTCTGTTTTACTAAAAAAAACGGTTACTTTTTAAAAAGAGGCTCTATCCAGGTACGTGCTTTAATTTAAGACTACAAAAAGTGAACTGTAAGGCAAGGGTATGGCTATTTATTGGGTACATTTCCTAACTGCTCAAACAGATCTGATTTCTATTCCCAACTTCAAATATAGGAACAGACAGACACCCAGAGATAGAATACAGCAAGTGTACCCAACTCCTGCCAACTCCTGTTCTGCCCTGAGAAAAAAAAAAAAAAAAAAAAAAAAGAAGAAAGCAAGAGTCCCAGAAGTGCAGGAAATTGTTTCTCAGACGAAAGACAACACTTCCTTTCCCAGAACAATCCATCTCCCACACTGACATCCTGCTCCTGCTATATTTACCCAACCCAAATCTGCCGATGATATACTTCCAGCTGCACTCCTGCCACATGGTCCTGTCACTCAGCCACAACACTCAGAGGGGAATCCGTCCAGAGGGCAGAGCCTAGAAATCACTACACACTAATCCATGCTTCCTCTATTGGTAGCCTTCAGAATAAGTGAGACAAAATACGGACAGTATTACTCCCTGTTTATTTTGGAAGTGACTGGGGAGACAAGACGTACTTCATTTTGTAGAGTTGCTAATTTTGACTGCTCTCATAGTAGCCAGTGGAGGAGCCTAAAGAATGAAGGGATTGAAATGGAAGGTTAAAAATAACTGTTAATGCTAGCTCTCCAAAAGGCATCACTTAATAGACTCTTCCACCCCAACCTACTAGGATCAGGCTATCAAGTCACCCTATTACAGGGTAAGCCCTTCAGTTCTGAGTGGATGG
Source organism: Physeter macrocephalus (assembly GCF_002837175.3). Taxonomy (NCBI): domain Eukaryota; kingdom Metazoa; phylum Chordata; class Mammalia; order Artiodactyla; family Physeteridae; genus Physeter; species Physeter macrocephalus. The sequence goes on from NC_041233.1 coordinate 58,231,078, forward strand.
ATCCAAGGAGTCAAAGATGGGACCACTTCATTCAACCCAACCTCATCCTACCTTGCAACCCACTCTACTGAAAGGGGAAAGCCCAAACAGTAGACTGGGTAAAGGTAAATGTTAGAGCTAATTCCCATTTTCCTATTTAGCAGCTCTGTATTCTTGGTGCCTTCCCTCCAAGTCCTTTTCTTCTCCTCCTTTCTGTTCATTCTTCCTTACTTTCTGCCTCTCTAGTTCCATTTCTTTTCTTTCCCTACTTTTCTCTCTCTTTTTAAATTTATCATGGGCAAGGTTTCCTCCACAAAACATAACTGATAGTTAGTAAGGCTTTCAGTACTAATGTCATATCATCAGCCTACTCTTCACCGTAGTAACAGCAAAGGACCTGAGACTCAAGAGCAATACCTCTTTCTCTCTCTGCCTTTTCTTTTCTTAGGGAAGCTCATTCACGCATATTGATCAGATCCTTCAAAGGAATAAAAGGAAAGTAGAAGCAAAAGGAAAAATGTAGAGAAAAAAGAGGGAAGGAGAGAAAAGGGTGATAATAAATAAGAATGGGGAGTACTTTTCTCAAACCATTTTTCTCTCTTAAAGCTCCTGATGGGCATTTCAAAACTTTATTCAATTTAAAAAGCTGAAGTAGAAGTTCTTAATGAGCCCAACCAGGCTTTTAAAACAGATTTGAGAAAAGTTGAAATATGATGCATTCATATTGCTAACCCACTTATTAAAAGAAGGGGGAAAGAAAAAAAGAGAAGGGAATCAGCTTCACATGGCTGTTTCCAGTCTGGCTTAGAGGAGAAACATTTATGCTGTTGGTTGAGTGGAGAACAAATTCCACTGGGTTATGGTGCCATATTCTAGGAAATCACCAAACCCTCAGTCAAGCCTCATTGAGATAAACCTTTTCCCAATTTTCAAAACTCTTTTAAGTTACTGGATTTTTTTTTTTTTTTTTTTTTTTTTTTGGCTGTGCCACACAGCTTATGGCATTTTAGTTCCCTGACCAGGAATCTAACCCGGGCCCTTGGCCATGAGAGCGCAGAGTCCTAACCACTGGACTGCCAGGGAATTCCTCAAGTTACTGGATATTGTTAAAAAACAGCATCACCGAAGCCATAAAGAAATACTGACCTTCAGGACATGTGACTGTATTTCTTAGAAAGAAACAAACACAAGCAAGCTAAGAAGAAAATTCATTTTCTTTCCATACTTAAGAACAAGTCCTTTAAGAACAGGTATTTTAAGCAACCACTCAAAATTTTCTGTCACTGCAATCTGAAAATGGTTCAGGCAAAAATTATCAACGTATGATAAATCGTGGGGGGAAAAGTTTAATGAGGAGCAAAACAAGGTCTTAATGTGTCTCCCCACAGACTCCTTATGAGTTCCAAGGGGATAATAGTATCTATCCAGTGGAGAAACAAAGTAACACCTTGATGAAGTGATCAAAATTAATATCACCAATGAGGGGCACCTCCACATATGATATCCTGAGAAGGACACTATTATCAGTAGTGATGTACAGATTCATGCCAGATACATATAACCTGAATCATCATGATGAAAATACTAGACTAACCCAAATGAGGAACATTCTCGAAAGAAAGAAAGAAAGAGAAAGAGAGAAAGAGAAAGAGAAAAAGAGGGAGGGAGAGAGAAAGAAAGAGAGAAAGAAAGAAAGAAAGGAAAAGAAAGAAAAACACAAAACTGGCTGGTATTCATAAAAAATTTCAATGTCATGAAAGACCAAGAAAGGCTGAAGAACTGTTTCAGATTAAAGGAGACTAAAGAAACATGACAACTAAATGCAATATGTGATCCTTGACTGAAGGGAAAAAACTAAAAAGTTTATTATTGGGACAACTGACAGAATTGGAATATGAATAGTACTGTATCAATGCTAAATTTCTTGAATTTGATAACTGTACTAAAGATTATGTAAGAGAATATCCTTGTTCTTAGGAAATATACACCGAAGTATTAAGGGATAAAAGGTCGTGATATATATAATCTACCCTCAAATGGTTTAGAATAAAGTTTATATACATATGTGTGTGTGTGTGTACAGGAAGAGAATAATAAAACAAGTAGCAGAAGGGTATATAGGAGACCTCTGTATTATCCTTGCAACATTTCTGTAAGTTTGAAATTATTTCAAAATAAAAATTCTAAAGAATTCACCATCAGTTGACCTGATTAAATGTCCTGACACCAATTAGGTAAGGAGGAAATGGGGCTGGACTCACATTCTAGATAACAATAAAACCATCTATGGTAGGGGAGCAAGCCAACTTTTTCCTTCCCTTTGGAGCTTTTAGAGGAAAACTATTACCAACATAAATATTTCCCGCTCTCTGCCTTCTGTTACTGCATGCACACAACCCAGTTTTGCTGACTCTCGAGACTGTAGCCTACCTAGGACCACTTAGGATCCTGGCAACAGCTCCCATTCTCTAAATACCAAAGAGTTCTACCAAATGCAGCCACTGCTCATTTCCTTCTTTATAAAGAACCTAGAGAACAGAATAAGTCTTTAAAACCTCTGAAATGAGACTGATTAAGATGCTAATCTTGGGCTCACTTGGGAGGATTAATGAGCCATATTTGGATTCTGGCAACAGAAATCCACTTCCCTTGACTACTTTCCCCACAATGCTTCTTTCCAGGTGGGCTGAACCAAAAGAAAACTTCTCTTCCTGGGCCAGAGGGAACCAGGATCCTCTGCCAGAGTCACTGGGCTCTGGTCACAAAAAGTATTTGGCTATAGTAGGTATTAACGATGTACCTTGGATGTACACTCATCTCAGAAAAAAGGCAAAGGAGAAAGAACTGCACTTTAAACATAATAAGCGGGTTTCCCTGGTGGCGCAGTGGTTAAGAATCTGCCTGCCAATGCAGGGGACACGGGTTCGAGCCCTGGTTCAGGAAGATCCCTCATGCCGCAGAGCAACTAAGCCCGTGCACCACAACTACTGAGCCTGCGCTCTAGAACCCACGAGCCACACCTACTCAGCCCGCGAGCCTAGAGCCCGTTCTCCACAACAAGAGAAGCCACCGCAATGAGAAGCCCGTGCACCGCAACGAAGAGTAGCCTCCACTCACCGCAGCCTCCACTCACCGCAGCTAGAGAAAGCCCGCGCAGAGCAACGAAAACCTAATGCAGCCAAAAATAAATAAATAAAATAAATTTTAAAAAAACATAATAAGCTATCAAGCAAATGATAGGTCACAGGTCTTTTTGTGGAATACATTTATACTCCAACCTTCTTTTTTCTTTTTTGGATGTGTTGGGTCTTCGTTGCTGCACATGGGCTTTCTCTAGCTACAGCGAGCAGGGGCTACTCTTCATTGTGGTGTGCGGGCTTCTCATTGCGGTGGCTTCTCTCGTTGCAGAGCACAGGTTCTAGAGCGCGCAGGCTTCAGCAGGTGCGGCATGAGGGCTCAGTAGTTGTGGCTCATGGGCTCTAGAGTGCAGACTCGGTAGTTGTGGCTCACAGGCTTAGATGCTTCGCAGCACGTGGGATCTTCCTGGACCAGGGCTCAAACCTGTGTCCCCTGCACTGGCAGGCAGATTCTTAACCACTGCGCCATCATGGAAGTCCCTCCAACTTTCTCTTTTAGAAAGATCTTAACCACTGTTTTTTGGTGTGTTTTTTTTGGCTGCATTGGGTCTTCGTTGCTGTGCGCAGGCTTTCTCTAGTTGTGGCGAGGGGGGGGTTACTCTTCGTTGCGGTGCGCAGGCTTCTCATTGCAGTGGCTTCTCTTGTTGTGCAGCACGGGCTCTAGGTGTGTGGGCTCAGTAGTTGTGGCGCATGTGCTTAGTTGCTCCGCAGCATGTGGGATCTTCCTGGACCAGGGCTCGAACCCGTGTCCCCTTGCATTGGCAGGAGGATTCTTAACCACTGTGCCACCAGAGAAGCCCTTAACCACTGTTTAGTTGCTTCACTGCCTTACTATCTCTTTCCACCCTTGAAAATCCTAGGAATACATTTTTTTTTCCTAAGGAAAAAGGACATTTCTAAAGGGCATTCTCTCTAAGGACCCAAGTTTCTTAAGGGCTACTTCTAAATAAGGGTGCTTTTCTCTGGGATTCACAAGATAAATATACGATGGTATGTTGTATTAATCTGAAGCCAAATCCTATCCAAAGTCACATGGGTTTTGATACTTTTTTCCTCATATGAGGCTGCTGGGCTAAAGACAATGGGTTGCTACTAAAAAATGCTAATGTTATTTTTAAAATGGGATTGTCCGATTCGAGCTATAGAAAAGGACTTTCCTCATTCTTTATTTATTTATTTTTGGCTGTGCTGGGTCTTCGTTGCTGCGCCCGGGCTTTCTCTAGTTGCGGTGAGTGGGGGCTACTCTTCGTTGTGGTGCGCGGGCTTCTCATTGCGGTGACTTCTCCTGTTGCGGAGAACGGGCTCTAGGCTCGCGGGCTCAGTAGTTGTGGTGCATGGGCTTAGTTGCTCTGCAGCATGTGGGATCTTCCCGGACCAGGGCTCGAACCCGTGTCCCCTTGCATTGGCAGGCGGATTCTTCACCACTGCACCACCAGGGAAGCCCCTCATTCTTTTATTTATTTTTTTACAGTGTTGGCCTGATTAAGTTATGAATTTTTACTTCATTTTATTTTTTTGGCCACACCATGCAGCTTGAGGGATCTTGGTTCCCCAACCTGGGCCCTCAGCAGTGAAAGCACAGAGTCCTAACCACTGGACCGCCAGGGAATTCCCCTCATTCTTTCGGCACCTTAGCTAAATAGCTATTAATATCTTCGTTTTGTGCCCCTAGACTGTAGAATCCTAACAATCGTGTTAGAAGCCCCAAGCCTGAGAGCTAAATTTTATTAGAAGCTGATTTTTATTAGAAAAGACAATCAGCCATTGATATCTTTTTTTAAAAAATAAATTTATTTATTTATTATTTATTTTTGGCTGTGTTGGGTTCATTGCTGCGCGCGGGCTTTCTCTAGCTGCAGTGAGCTGGGGTTGCTCTTCACTGCAGTACACGGGCTTCTCATTGTGGTGGTTCTCCTGTTGCGGAGCACAGGCTCTAGGCACTCGGGATTCAGTAGTTATGGCATGCGGGCTCAGTAACTGTGGCACTCAGGCTCAGTAGTTGTGGCACACGGGCTTAGTTGCTCCGCAGCACGTGGGATCTTCCCGGACCAGGGCTCGAACCCATGTCCCCTGCATTGGCAGGCGGATTCTTAACCACTGTGCCACCAGGGAAGTCCCCAGCCATTGATATCTTATCCTGTGGTACAATTTTAGTCGGTTCAGCTCTGAGATGCACAGACTGATTAATTAAAGATGAATATAAATGGACTAATCGAGCCCTAAGACTTCAAAGCCCTAAAGCAGCTAATAGCTGCCATGCACATGGTTACTGCCAAGTAGCCAAGGCTAGGGGAGAGAGTGGGGGTGGGATAGATAATGCAGACAAACACAAGTGCTGTTCTTCTGACCACCCTAGAACCTCTTTCAGCACACCAGGGCATACAACAATTTCCTGAGGTCACATGTGGAAGCTGGGAAGACTTCAAACCAGTGCTCAGCTGTCCACTCAAATTCCAGAGCTTCTCAAATCAACAGCCCACTAGACCATAAACTTTATGAGGACAGGAACTGTGTTGGTCTCCTTGAAAACTAGGTTCTTAATACCTAATTCAGTGTCTGGCACACATTATGTGCTCGAGAAATACTTGTTGACTTAGTAGATAAATGAATTTCTGCCAAGAGCAAAGTTCCTAGAAAAGATGCTGTTCTGGAATCTTTCCAGCACAAATTACTCCCTCCTTGACCCACCAAAAGAACTGAAAGGATGGCCAGCCCAGGCCATGTCTAACATGATATGCTATCCCCCTTTCCTGAACAATCAGCTTAACATCACATAAAACAGATAAGGTACAAGGTGCAAAGAGACTAGTTAGTCACAATTACATCCACAATCATTATTTCTTTGGGGGAAATCATAACATTCTCCAGGACTGTTATGATTCAAATGGTCTCAAATTAACCTCTGCCTTGCAAAAGCTGATTCATCCAGAGAGAAACGACCATATAAATAGAACTGCTTCAGCCATAAACAAAAAAAAGGAAATCCTGTCATTTGTAACAACATAGATGAACCTTGAGGACATTATGCTAATTGAATACATCAGACAGAGGAAGATAAATAATGTATAATCTCATTTACATGTGAAATCTAAAAAAAACAAATTCATATAAACAGAAGGTAGAATTGTGGTTGCCAAGGGGCTGGGTGTTGTAGGGAATGGGGAGATGTTGGTCAAAGGGTATAAGCTTCTAGTTGTAAGATGAATAAGTTCTGAGGATCTAATATACAGCATGGTGACTATAGTTAACAATAATGTATTATATACTTGAAAGTTGCTAAGAGAATAGATCTTAAATGTTCTTCACACACACACACACACACACACACACACACACAAACTGTAATTATGTGAGGTGATGGATGTGTTAACTAACATAATTGTGGTAATCATTTTGCAAAATATATGTGATTCAAATCATCACGCTGTACACCTTAAACTTACATAATGTTATATGTCAATTATATCTCAATAAAGCTGGGGGGAGAAAAGAGATCTTTAAGTAAATAAAGAAATGAACAGATAGATAAGATAGGGCTCTCTTACCAGGGCTTTCAAAGTTTTTTTTTTATCATGACCTACAGAAAGATACAGTTTGCACTGTAACCCAGAACATACACGTCTCTAACTGAAAACAAAAGTTTCCCCAAACAATATTTATCCTTATTATGTGTGATGCACTGATACTTTCTATTCTATTCCTTTGTGTGTGTGTGTGTGTGTGTGTGTGTGTGTGTGTGTGTGTGTGTGTGAAATAATTACTAATTTATTTCGGTCTAAATTTGCCATTTTGTTTTCTATTGTTTCATATATTTGTCTCTTTTTTTTCCTTTCAAACTGATTATTTTTATTTTATTTTTCCCCTCTACTAGTTTTCTTTTTCCTTTCTTTTTTTTTTTGTGGTACGCGGGCCTCTCACTGTTTTGGCCTCTCCCGTTGCGGAGCACAGGGTCCGGAAGCACAGGCTCAGCGGCCATGGCCCACGGGCCCAGCCACTCCACGGCATGTGGGATCTTCCCGGACCGGGGCACGAACCCGTGTTCCCTGCATCAGCAGGTGGACTCGCAACCACTGCACCACCAGGGAAGCCCTCTATTCTATTCCTTTTAATGCCCACAGCTGGTACCAGAAAGCAAGGAAGTGCTCAAAGGGATTATATCAAAGGAACTAGTTTGAAGGGGCTCTCACTGATCAAATTTGGAATTACTTGAGCACCAAAAATAATCATAAATGAAATTAACTGCAAACACTGAATAAATAAAAATTCACAAGCCCTCCAAAAGGGGGAAAACTTACTTGTCACCATCAGTGGTCATTATTACACAAACTCCTTACCTGAAAACTGGCAATTTAAGAGAAAGAATTAAGCATTTTCCTTGCCTTTTCAGGAGAAACTGGTTCATCCTCCAGTTTGTGAAGGAAAGCTATTCTAGACACTGCCAGCTAATAATGTAGAAAGAATGACAGAATTAGAATATCATCATTCTGCAAACCCCCTCCCCCCCAGTGAAATAAGTGAATTCTGGCAAAAATTCACCAGTGGGTGATCATTGGGTAAAAGGATATTAGAGATATTAGTTGCAGCATGTGGACTCTTAGTTGTGGCATGAGGACTTCTTAGTTGTGACATGCGAACTCTTAGTTGTGGTACCTACTACCCCACAGTAGGGCAGTCATCATATTATCTTAGCTCTCTGGGACTTCATTGGTGGTCCAGGGGGTAAGACGCCGTGATCCCAGTGCAGGGGGCCGGCATTCGATCCCTGGTTGGGGAACTAGATCCCGCATGCATGCCACAACTAGGAGTGGGTAAAAGGATATTAGAGACAGGATAATTCACAAGGTGCCAAATTACTACTTCACAGATTATCTACCAATTGCAAAGAGAAAAATAAATTTATTTTACAGTGAGGAGATATGGCAGTCACCACCAGAAGCAAGTAATCAAATTTAACACCACCAACAGTGGGACTACTTGACAGTATGTGCCTCCTGTGGTGATAGAATATGAAGTACACAGTATCATCTATGAAATACTCTTGCCAAAAATGTTTAACCTGAATCAAATTAAGCTTTTAATCCTAACTTCTAGAATGGAAATATATGAGACAGAGTCACAAGTTAAATGACACCACAAGGACACAGACAAACCCAGAATATAGAACATTCTAAAGATAAATGGCCTGGTCTCTTCAAAAAGTCAATGCCAAGAAAAAAAACAATAGGGTGGAGAAAACTGTATTAGATTTTTAAAGTCTAAAGAGATATAGCTACCTAATGAAATGAGAATTCTGCTTGGATTTTGGTTTGTAAAACCAGCTATAGCTATAAAAGGCAGTTGGGGAACAAAAAGGAAATTTTAATACATGGACTGGATATTAGCTAATATTGGTAAATTACTGTTAAGTTTCTTAGGTGTGACAATGGTACTATGATTATGTAGAAGAATGTCCTTATTTAGGATGCATGCTGAAATATCAACACATCTGCAACTTATTTTCAAATGGTGTATGAAAAATATACACACATATATATTGATAAAGCAAATTATGGCTAAATATTAATAATTTTGACCCAAGTGTGGGATGTAGGTGGTCACTGTTGTATTATTTCAATTTTGCTGTGTTTGAAATTTTTCATACTAAAATTTGAGGAAAAAATGTTGTGCAACCCTTTAAAATGATATTACAATTCATTAATAGAATGCAACCTGTAGTCTGAAGATACCACTCTAGCCCACAGCAGGGCAGTCATCATATTATCTTAGCTCTCTGGGACTTCCTTGGTGGTCCAGGGGGTAAGATGCCGTGATCCCAGTGCAGGGGGCCGGCATTCGATCCCTGGTTGGGGAACTAGATCCTGCATGCATGCCACAACTAAGAGTTTGCATGTCGCAACTAAGAAGTCCTCATGCCACAACTAAGAGTCCGCATGCTGCAACTAAGACCAGGAGCAACCTAAATAAATAAATAAATAAATATTTAAAAAATAGTATTATCTTAGCTCTCACTTTATTACCAGTATGGAGGCAGTTTTCTTAAACCTGTGGCCCAAAGAGTAGAATGAACCTTCACGAAAAAGCTCACATGGAATAAGGCTTTCTTATTCTGCAACGCTTTGTCAAGAGTCTCCCAAGTTTTATATTTTTCTGCCAATTAATAACTCACTTTACTTGAAAAGGAAGAATAATCAGTTGAAAAATTCCTACTAGTGTCAGGAAAATTTCATTTTGTCCCTCTACTTTTAGATGATTTTTCCCAATTCAGGGCCCATCACAGATAACATTAAAGTCCTTTTGATCCTCTTCCTCACCAATTAATGTCCCCAACTACCCTTAGCCTCCAGTTCCCAAGCTGCTTTCCAGGACACCTGGAAGCAAGCTACATGGCTGCAGAAAAAAACTTGCTCCCACACTACATCTGGCCCTGCCTTTCCACCAAATCAAATGCCAATTTATTGCCCTCTGATGTACAGTCTATCAGTCCACTTCCTAGACGGCCCCACTTCACATTGGGCCAGAAACCCAAAGCAATAATGTGAGTTCTACACACGGGCAAGTAATTGCTCATCAAGCGTGGAACAAGGAAAGGTCAGTTGTGATATGTGCACATGTGGCAGCCTTTCACAACTCAAACTACAGTGGTAACAGTGGTAACAGAAGGCTGGTGTTACAGAAGAGGCATGCACTGAGAAGCCAGCCAACAGGCAGCCAGGAGTGCTTGTCCATCTAAGTCCTTCAGACTTCCAAAGACCAAAGTAAAGAAACAAAAACAAATGCACTCACCCTTTCCATAAACATATCCAATATCATTTTAGAAACTGGGGTGACCAACTGAGCATCTATGAGCATAGAGAGGTGGTTAGAGAAGGTAAAGCTGAGACAAATAACTCTATACTATCTCTCCTAATCAAAACTGCACACTGAATTTCAAACACCTGGCTTCTTCTGAAACCCTCTTGGCACTTGCCCTGAGTTTGAGTGGGTGGAAAAGAAGAAAGGGACTCTGCCTGCCTCCTTGTTAAAAAGAAAGCAGCAGCTGGCTTTCCCTCTTTTAACTCATCTGACTGCCGTCATGGCAAGTTGAGCACATACCCAGAGAGAAATTTCAGGTCTCGAGAGGTGGCTGTGCTAAAGAGGACAATGTCAATGAGAGCAATACCGGCAGCACCGATACCCACCACACACCTCACTGTTACTCTGTCCCCCAAACTCTACTAGAAATTAGGTTCTTTGCTTCTGATTTTGAGAGCTGAGCTATTAAGAATGCCCTTTTTGGGACTTCCCTGGTGGTCCACTGGTTAGGACTCTGCGCTTTCACTGCCAAGGGTGCAGGTTCAATCCCTGATTGGGGAACTAAGATCCCACAAGCTGTGCAGCACAGCCAAAAAAAGCCCTTTTTTTCACAACTTCCTTTCAGATACAAGTAGTGGAAAATGTGCCAGGAGACTAGTTTTAATGGATAAGTGTGTTTGAGCACTAGGGAGAGAAAAAGGGAGAGCTGGACCAATAAGAAGCCAGACTACACAGAACTGCTTCTTCTCAAGAAAGTCTTCATTTTATAATCCTGAGGACAAATAAATGTTTAGAAGAACTTCTTGGTTTAGAAGTGTCAAATGAAGAAGGTTCAGATCATTTGGGGAAAGCCCCAGTAAAAAGAAATGACAAAGTTAAGTCATCAAAATACAGGCCTCTGGAAGCCATTTATTGATATGAATATTCCCTAAGGGAAAAAGAATCACAGTACCTTTATTTTCCCTAACTGTGCTCAAATGCCCGCAAGACTGAGGCTACTCAAGCTACCAAGATTCCAAATTGCCAAAGTCAGCGTGACTCAAATTCAAGTCACACCCTAATGTGCTACTCAACAATCTCCAAACTAATATAGTCATGTATTTTATTATACAACGAGAAACACAAAAAGGGCACAGGAGGGACTTCCCTGGCAGTCCAGTGGTTAAGACTCCACACTTACACTGCAGGGGGCACAGGTTCAATCCCTGGTCAGGGAACTAAGATCCCGCATGCTGCATGGCGTGGCCAAAAAAAAAAAAAAAAAGGGCACAGGAAAGAGATACTTATATAAGTGTGCCCAACCTTGCCTCTTCTAATACTTAGCCCATTACATAAATTTGTCTGCCAAAATTTATCATACTTGGTTCTTTCAGCCTCCACTTAGGCCTTGAACAATTCACCAGCTCATTTCCAAGTGGGTCAAAGCTAATGACTCGGGGAATTTCCTGGTGGTCCAGTGGTTAGGACTCTGAGCTTCCACTGCCAGGGGCCCGGGTTTGATCCCTGGCTGGGGAACTAAGATCCCACAAGCCGCAGCATGGCCAAAATAAAAAAAAAAAGTTAGTGACTCATTCAACCTTCTTCTCATGCTGATTAATAATGATGTATTGCTTACTCTAGGGAGATGGTAGCTCTAACAGAAAATTTTTTTTTTTCAAATATTACCCTTACTCAATCTTTTTCCTGACAGTGACTACTAAAATCTCTTCACTACACTTTCCCATGTTCCAACTGAAACAGATTAACTTGAGGTATGAGGCATCCTGGAAGAGTTTTGCTTCAACTTAGAAGGCTATTTCTATGAGGCCTAAGCCAAACAGGTGTTAAGTCATAGTTCCTCCCAGGTTGGCTTTCAGACTCTGTTTAAATGTTCTCTGTAAACCTCTGGAGGTTACATGGATTCAAACCTCCTAGCTCAGATTCTGAATTCACAAAGCTTGAGACAGACAGTACCCTACAGGTGTGTTTGTCCAGGATAAACTATATTTAAATAAACTCCTGATACATCCACTCTCTCCAGGCACCTGCTTCTCCCTCTTAAACTCAAGCACACCATATCTTGCTGTCCAGGTAAGCACAGTAAAGAAATATCCTATCCCTCAAATATCTTATCCCTCAGAGTTACAATATGCAAACCCACCAATGTCTTTGGGAATACCTAAACTCTGGCCAGAACAGCTTTACATGAGAAAGCCAAATAAGCAAATATATGAGCTAAATTTCTGTTCATTTCTTTGGCTTATCTGTTAGCAAGGGAAAAAGTGGGAGTAAGAAAAGATGGCAATAGATTTTTCTCATTCACTCTCGCCTATTCCATACCTGATAGGGAACCATATGGCACAGAGTAGAGGCTACAAGCCTTGGAATGGTCAGCTAGAGCCACTAGTCTTAAAAACCAGTGGTTACAAGGGCAGGAAGTTTGTTTACCATTATAAATCCAGTGCCTAAGTGCCTAAGCAAAATGTCTAGCACATAGCAGATATTCAATAAATATTGGTTAGAAGCAATTCAACAAGGTAGACCCAGAAGAAATCCAAAACTTGGTGAATCTCAGAAAGAAAGGTCTAAGCAGCTACAACAGTTCCATAGTTTAATACAGGTGCTTATACTGAGCCTCAAGACCATATTAGTTTTATGCTAAATACCCCCAAACCCCATAGGTCCTCAGAATTAAAAAGGCCAGCCAGGGGTTATATCTCCAAAGGCAAACTCACTACCCTCCCCACCACCACCACCCCTGACACACACCACTAAAGAGGTCTTCCTCAAGCCCTGGCCCTGAAGGCTTTAAAGTCATTAACAGGTGATTCCTTAAGAGAAGATTCTGGTTGTGATACTTTTAGACTGTTCTTCTCTCTGTGCTTTAAATCAAAAATTTTCTGGAAAAGAATTTCTTTGTAATGATCTAAGTTTAAAGACCAAGGACAAAGGCAGCCTCAATCTGAAGGCAAATGACCACAGCCAAACACCACAAATCACAACTGACTAGAGCCTTGTCCATGAAGTTATACTGAATGAAGGGTACTAAGGCTTGCAAGGACTTGCCTAATTTGGGAACAAAGAGATCAAAGACCAGAGACAATGCTGGCTAGAAGTATTCTTCTAAACTGTCTACTCTGGGGGGACTTCCCTGGCAGTCCAATGTTTAAGACTCCGTGCACTTCCATGGCAGGGGGCACGGGTGTGATCCCTGGTTGGGGAACTAAGATCTCACATCCCGTGCTGCGTGGCTATAAAAATAAAAATAAACGGTCTGCTCTCCACAGACCTAAAACCAAGAGCAGTATGAAATATCCTAATATTTCACTTTCCCTTTCATCCCCCTATCCCATGCCGCAGATCTTACCATCCAGTCTAACTGTGACATTGGAGATAACTCCAATAAGCAAGTGCCCCAACAAGATCTCTAAAAGGATAAAAGGAAATGTGTCTTTGGAATCTAAGCCCATGGTAGGGCTTGGGCAGATGCAAGGGAGAGGCATTGGTCCTTCTGCCCCTAAGGCCAGGACAACCCAGCCCTGCAGGCAGCACAGAGTTAACTTACCCACCCGCTTTGAGAAGCACAAAGGTACATCACTGCAACATGCCTAACATTTACATTGCCTCTCTCTGCTCATTAAACAGGTTTTGGTTAAATAATGAACAAACTGTATTACAGACTCCGATGAGAATTCCAAAATTATAAATCAACTGGGAAAGCCCAAAGGGGCAGATAGACAGGGAAGGGGGGAGAAGGATAATATTGACTAATATAAAGGGCGCAGCTTGACAGTGGATATTCCTGCCACACCTGATCAAACACACTCCGTTGGGGGAGGGGAATGAGAGCAAGAGAGGGGAGATGGGACAAGAGAGCCTGAAATTTGCATCCGGAAAAGATTAAAATGGATTCTTTGGGGATAGAGAAAATACATAATATATATTACTATAAATGCAAAACTGTACAAAAAGCTAACTCAAATGTCAAAGATTACAGCTTGAATAAATTTAAATATAAAAACCATGTGCTTCTTGAGTTAATGAGAGAGACATAAAAGGACAGACTGGGCTAGGAGGCTGAACAGAGCCTTATGCTGCCTTTGCTGGGCAATGGGTTCAAAGCACAGCAGCAACTATAGTCAGAGGCTTCCCTTCATGGCTCTGAGCCTTGAGAAAGAACTGGCAAGTACCATTACTTTTCCAGTGTACATTTGCTATTTAAAAAAATTAAGATAGGGAGAGGAGAGAAGATGGCAGAAGACTAAGACGCGGAGATCATCTTCCTCCCCACAGATACATCAGAAATACATCTACACGTGGAACTGCTCCCATAGAACACCCACTGAACGCTGGCAGAAGACCTCAGACCTTCCAAAAGAAACGAACACACCATTGTAAAGCAATTATACCCCACTAAAGATGTTAAAAAAAAAATTAAGATAGGGCTTCCCTGGTGGTGCAGTGGTTGAGAGTCCGCCTGCTGATGCAGGGTACACGGGTTCGTGCCCTGGTCTGGGAAGATCCCACATGCCGCGGAGCAGCTGGTCCCGTGAGCCATGGCTGCTAAGCCTGCGCGTCCGGAGCCTGTGCTCCGCAACGGGAGAGGCCACAACAGTGAGAGGCCCGCGTACCGCAAACAAACAAACAAACAAAAAAAATTAAGATATAATTCATATGCCATAAAATTCACCCTTCTAAAGTATACACTTCAATGGTTTTTAGTATATTCACAAAGCGGTACAACCATCATCATTATCTAATTCCAGAACATTTTCATCACCCCCAAAGGAGACCCTATAACCATTAGCAGTTACTCCCCATGCCCACTCCCAGCTCCTGGCAACCACACATCTGCTTTAACTCCTTCATAATGACCTCCTAAAGGATTCCTAAGAGAAATGAAAGACCAAATGAGGGGTAGCAGTCAAGTCTCACTGGTGGTGAGCTATGGCTTTATCCAAAGTACCAATATGCAAACTTTGCTCTTAGGCACTCCATACCTTCCAAGTGCAACCCTCTCTTTAGATTTGGTATTAGACTATTCTATTACTCTAGATGTTACAGAGCATCCAGCTGTCATGCATTTTAGGCAAATACTGACTGCAAATGTAGTCCAGAGACATATCTGTGAGAATAACTGATATGGACTTGCTAAACTTACTAGAGACAGTGGACTAATTTCCTTCACAATGCTCAGATAATGTTCCTGGAGGAGTAGGTAGCGCTTATGTCCGTAAAAAATTCTGACTGCTTACAAGAAAAGAGACAAAATCATTTAGGTTGACTGACAATGTCCAATGAACCACCTATTTCCATTAGTAATATTCTTAATCAACCCAGCCAGCAAATAAACTAGAAAAGTGCAAATAGAAAGCCTTTGTAAAAAGAGACCAAGCCCAAGTCATTTTCATGAGTTAAACTGAATAGAGTCTTAGAATTCCTGCCATACTTCCTCCAAACTAAGTGGTACAACATTCCCGGTCACAAAGCACACGCAGTCCCTTCAGTCTCTCTCTCCAAGTTCAAAACCCTTTCCCAGCCTCCAACCGTTAACAGGCTTCCAAGAAAGCAGTCCTCCTGACACTGCCAATCAGAAAAATCTGTTTGTTTTGGTAAAAGAAACAAGAAATTGGTCATGGATTGCAGAGTCCAGGACCACAGGGGCAGCTGACCCATAAACCTGTTCCTGGAAGCCAGCACTATGTGGGGGGTCAGAACCAATCAGAAGACCATGAAATGCTCTATTTTGGGTCCACTCTGTTATTTTCTCAGGCAGGTAATATGCTAAAACCCAAGAACAATGGGGCAACCTTGGCAGGCACCATTTCAACATCTGCCACAGCTGTTGGGCCCTGGAAAATACTACAACCTTCTTCCTTGCTCTGAGGGAAAGCTTGGCAACACCCAGCTATGTTCCTAGTACCACTGACAGAACTGGCTCCTCAGCGCATTCTGGTTTTAATAGTTTCAAGCAGAAGATAATCTGGATTCCTAACCCAAAGATGTAAGAAAATTAGGCAGCAGACTCAACTGTGGTAGCTCTTAGATGGTCTAGACTCCAAATCCTGGACTGCACTATTCACCACAGATACAGTCTCTGAACTGAAGTCTTGGGATATGTCAGAATGGAGAAAACAAATGTGGGATATGGATTGGATGGCAAGTAGGAAATGTGGCTCAGTCAGGATAGCAGCACCACCTCAGCTCCTCCAGGTCTGCAGCGTGCCCAAAAAGCCTACAAGACTACTCCAGTCTGACCTCAGCCATTTTAAGGTGTCCCCAGCCACTTATAACAACAATTCCTAGCTGTCTATAAAATGCTTGCCAAAAGTTTCCAAATGTATTAACTTGTTTAATCCCCTTAACTCTCTTAGAAAGACAATACTCTGAACTCTGACCCACCAAAAAGAGTTGTAAATATCCACTCACTACGTTTTCTTTTTAATTGGGATGTGTACACTTTATCTGAAAAGTTGAAAAGATCTGGCAGCAGCATGGATGCAACTAGAGATTATCATACTAAGTAAAGTAAGTCAGAAAGAGAAAGACAAATACCATATGATATCACTTGTATGTGGAGTCTAAAATATGACACAAATTAACCTACCTAAGAAGCAGAAACAGACTCACAGAACAGACTTGTGGTTTCGGGGGGTGGGGGAAGGGGAGAGATGGAGTGGGAGTTTGGAGTTAGTAGATGCAAACTATTACATATAGAATGGATGAACAACAAGGTCCTACTGTATAGCACAGGGAACTATATTCAGTATCCTGGGATGAACCATAATGGAAAAGAATATAAAAAAGAATGTATACATGTATAACTGAGTCACTTTGCTGTACAGCAGAAATTAACACAACACTGTAAATCAACCATACTTCGATTAAAAAAAAAAGACAAATACCATATGATATCACTTGTATGTGGAGTCTAAAATATGACACAAATTAACCTACCTAAGAAGCAGAAACAGACTCACAGAACAGACTTGTGGTTTCGGGGGGTGGGGGAAGGGGAGAGATGGAGTGGGAGTTTGGAGTTAGTAGATGCAAACTATTACATATAGAATGGATGAACAACAAGGTCCTACTGTATAGCACAGGGAACTATATTCAGTATCCTGGGATGAACCATAATGGAAAAGAATATAAAAAAGAATGTATACATGTATAACTGAGTCACTTTGCTGTACAGCAGAAATTAACACAACACTGTAAATCAACCATACTTCGATTAAAAAAAAAAAATCTGTGCAAGCCACCAATTTTCTAAAGCAGCCAAATCACTTACAGTACAGGCCATAAAATGGGAACATGCCACCTAGTTGCATTAGCCCTGCTAACCAGCTAACAACAACCACCTCTATACTACTTGATTGTTCTTGGCTAATACTGCCAACACTTTTTAACTGAGTAGAATTTGCTCCTTTAAAGAAACATGTAGGGAATCTTTAGACAACTTCTGCCCATGTTTAGGAAAGTAAAAAGGAATTTTTCTCCAAATATTCTCCTATTGATACATTTCTCATGAAAGGAAAAATTTATTTGTTCATTTATTATTTATTTAATTTGCAAAAGCTTTAAAAACTATTTCATTTGTGGTCTTAGATATGTTACTAGCTAAAACCATTCCAGAGTTATACACTGCAAAAGCCCTTTATAGTCAACAGAGGAACACGGCTCAGAGGCTTTCCCTTTAGGTCTACATATACCCCCTTGAAAAACCTGAAGTGTTGAGACTTGCCTTCTCCCTTGACATGTTTTTATACATAATATAAGGCACTTCCTGTGTACCTTCTCCTCTAACTGTAAGAACAGAAGCAATGCAGAACAGGGCACTAAACCAGGCATCAGGGGCCTGAATTCTGACGGAAACTCTGATGGAGTTTTGACTCCGCTTCTTAGGATCAGTGTGACCTCAGCTAAATCACTTAAAACATCTCTGGGCTTCAACTTCATTCATAAAAAGGGGACAATATCTAACATGCCTCCCCAACAGGGCTGTGTAAAAGTTCAATAAGGTATGGTAACTAGACTTACCATGGTGATCATTTTGAAATATACAGAAATATCAAATCACAATGTTGTATAACAGGAACTAATATAGTATTGTAGGTCAATTCTATTTCAAAAACAAACAACTCACAGAAAAAGAGATCAGGTTTGTGATTACCAGAGGCAGGGGGTGGGGGAAGGAGGAACTGGATGAAATTAGCCAAAAAGTACAAACTTCCAGTTATAAGATAAATAAGTACTAGGAATGTAACGTACAACATTATAAATATAATTAACACAGCTGTATGTTATATACGAAAGTTGTTAAGAGAGTAAATCCTAAGAGTTTTACATCACAAGGAAAAAAAATTTTTTTTTTCTATTTCTTTAATTTTGAATCTATATGAGATGACAGATGTTCACTAAACTTACTGTGGTAATCATTTCATAATGTATGTAAGTCAAAGCACATGTACACCTTAAACTTACACAGTGCTGTAGGTCAATTACATCTCAATGAAACTAGAAGAAAAAATGAAGTTCCCCATCCAAAAAATAAATAAATAAAAAAATGAAGAAAAAGTTCAATACAGTAATAAATGTGAAAGTGGCTTTGAAAATTCTAAACACATGAATATTATGTAACATAATTATGATTAGGAAAACAGGGGCAGAGTGTGTGACACAAAAGATTCTGGGAACAAGAGAAGACTAAAAGATCTGCATTACAGAGAGCTAAGGCCCTAAAACCAACAATGATTTTCTATAAGAAAAGGGTTTTGCTGCAAGTATGAAAAACTTCACTTGTGCCATCAACTTCCTATTTTATGGAATACATAAGTTAGAGAAAGAAAGTAGTTAAAGCAAAACAAAACCAAACCAAAAAATAGCCAAAAATAACTTATTTATAACTCAAGCAATGAAGGAAGTTTATAATTGTATGAATGCTGATTCCCTACTAAAATGGGACACTCTACCTGGAACTCTAGGAAGAATCAGCAATAAAGTAAACCAGAGCAAACTACACCCGTGGGCTAAACCTGGCTTGCAGCCTGTTTTTTAAAAGAAAATTTTATTTATCACTCATTCATTTAAGTATTATCTGAGTCTGCATTTAAGCTACAATGGCAGAGTTGAGTAGTTGCACAGTTGCTACAGCCTGCAAAGCCTAAAATATTTATTATATAGTCTTTTACAGAAAAAGTCTGTCCATCCCTGCAATAAATCAAACACACTTACCTGTTACATTGTTTAAAACCTCCTTTAGATGACTGAAACTATGCAGCAGAGGATCCCGTTCTTCATCCTGTAACACATAAATTAAAAAAAAAAAAAATTCATTATCAGGCCAAGAGGAAAGAGGAAATAAAGGACAGATCAAGGGCTCTTTCTCTGAAGCCAACCAGAAAATTCAGTTTTCCTTCTGAAGAAAAGAAAGTTAGCTATAGTTCATTTTTCCACTTCCCTAATCTCTTATCTCACAGAAGTATTCTGGGCTTACCTAAAACAGTACATACTGAAATACTAAGCTTAACCTACACCATGACCATAGCACTCAAGCTACCATAGATTGCTAGGTCCTTTATATGTGCTATGGTCTGAATGTTTGTGTTCCCTCAAAACTTCTACGTTGGGACTTCCCTGGCGACTTCCCAGTGGTTAAGACTCTGTGCTTCCACTTCAGGGGGCGCGGGTTTGATCCCTGGTTGGGGAACTAAGATCCCACACGCCACATGGCGCGACCACAAAAAAAAAAAAAGAACTTCTATGTTGAAATTCTAAGGTGGGTGATCAGGTCATGAGGGCAGAGTCCTCATGAATGGAATTAATGCCTTTTATACAAGAGGCCCAAGAGTGCTCCCTTGCCCTTCTACCATGTGAGGACACGATGAGAAGTCTGAGACCCAGAAGAAGTCCCTCACCCGAGCATGCTGACATCCTGATCTTGAACTTCCAGCCCCCAAAAATAAATATCTGTTGTTTAAAGAAAAAAAAAAATCTGTTGTTTATAAGCTACCCAGTCTCTGGTATTTGGTTAGAGCATCCCAAACAGACCGAGACATACAGACTAAGATGTATGTATTATTCTATCTTTTCTTTCTTCATAGTCATTATAATCACACATATTCATTTCTAAGACATTCCTGACTCCATTCGTACTTTTAATACAATCCACTTTTATAAATAAACATAAGAAATTTCTAAACACACATATACATATTCACCAAGTTGGAAATGTCTAAACTGGATTTTACAATTGTACCAAAAATTGTCTTACACGGCTGTACAAAAAATATCCTTGAACATACAAATGCAATAAAGAAAGTCAGCTTTACAACAAGTAATCTTACTCATCTGATTGGCAAGATATGGTCTGCTCTATGTAAGAAAACTTGCTGAATTCCCAAGGAGTACCAATACCAAGCCATATTCCATGTATCAATAACTAAACTAACTGAAATGAATTTGATAGCTAATTATAGTTCTTGGGAATAAGAAGATAAGGAATCTTTCTGACATTTTTAGGCATATTAAAGAGATCCCAAGTGTTAGCTTAAGTTGTTTATGAAAACAGCTAGAAGAAAAATGGTATCATCTTTTGGCTTCCAGAGACAAAAACACAGCTTATAAATTTGACTCTAGTTGAAATAAAACAAAAGGGTCCTAGAAACCCTTCTGAAAAATGCTGAATTCCTACTATTATCGTTATTACCAGGAAATTGATTACTGTTTTAACCACGCACCAGATCCCCTACAGCAACTCAGTGACCAGGTTCTCTGCCCACTGCCCACTTACCAGTGGAGTATGGGTGCTCCATCGCGCATTTCGTTTGATGGCCCCAACCACAATGCTAATTTCCCCTTGAATGATGTAAATATTTTTATCCACCATCCTGGCAAACCTACTGAAAACAGTGAAGAGAAAAGTTAGTTAATATTTGGTTACCCAAGAGCATACCCATGGTTAAATCAGTACCTGATAAGGTTAGAACTACAATTTAACTTTTCAGTACCAAGATTTCCCACCTGTAATACTAACATGGGATGAAGCCCTTCTTATGTTATGAATCCAACTACCTGGCTCTTCTAGAGGTCTCTGCAAGTTCAAGATACAACTCAAAAAGCATCACACCAGGGGCTTCCCTGGTGGCACAGTGGTTGAGAGTCCTCCTGCCAATTCAGGGGACACGGGTTCGTGCCCCGGTCCGGGAAGATCCCACATGCCGCGGAGCGGCTAGGCCCATGAGCCATGACTGCTGAGCCTGCGCATCCGGAGCCTGTGCTCCGCAACGGGAGAGGCCACAACAGTGAGACGCCCGCGTAACGCAAAAAAAAAAAATAGCATCACACCAGAAACTTTTCAAAGGTACCTCAACAATCTCTAACAAGCATGTCAAATTCTTCAAAGTCAATTGTCCCCCAAATCTCTCCTACGACTCATATAGATATGGAGATACATCCATTTTGCTAGTTTGTTAAAGAAATATTTCAGATCTTCCTTTTGTTCTTCCTTTTTTATCAACTCAATAAATAATGAAGGTTTAAGTTAAAAGAAAAGAATGAAGGCTGTCAGAAAAATAGCCCTGGTTTGGAACCACAGTTACAATGTCAATTTATAGACTGCATCCATTCTGCCAAGTCAGCTCCAGAAAATTGGACAGTGGCAGTGATGTAACCTTCGAAAAGTTCTGAAAAGTCAAGTTCACTTGCGTATAGCAGGAAATCTCTAATAAGCAGACTGAAAGGTAGACTTTTCTTGGCATAGAGAAAACCCTAGGAGCATGTAAAATCAACCTAATCACTTCCCATTGTTTAGAAATCCTCCTGAGAAAAGACAAAATTTTAAAAAACGAAAGGGATAGAAGGGTAGGGGAGACATACAGTTAGATAAACGTTTAGATCAGGCTCAAGGAAAATTAAAACAGTAAGGCTAACAGAGTAAGGAAAGGAATTCCAAAAATATTTACTTAATAAGCACCTACTATGCATAAGGCATCTTTCAGAGTGCTAAGGATACAAAGCAAATAAGACATGGAAAGAGCTTCAGGCATACTGTGGAATGAAAAAAAAAATTGTAATGCATGACTGTATGTTGCCAACTATGTAAAAACCAACCAACCAACCCACC
>NC_041233.1:58253588-58314186 GCF_002837175.3 Physeter macrocephalus
GAAGGGAGAGGGGCTGTCTCCAGGAGTCTGGAGAGTTCTCAGACTAATTTCCAGGGAAAAGAAACTTAAATATGGGGACTGCTACCTTTGGAAGGCCACGTGCAGTAGTTCAGGACACAGGCCAAGGACTCTGCAATAAAATGTAAAGGTGCTTCTCCAAAGAGGTCCATGATACCACTCACTTCTTATCAGTGCACTCAGTCTGGGTAAAATGGTCTAGGCCCACTGCTTCTCTATTTAAAATTGCATACACAGATTGCATCGTGTAATCATGTTGACATGCAGTCTGCATTTGAAGTCATATTTGGGTTCAAAGTATACCTATCTCTTTGCTTGGCGAGAAGAGCAGCTTAGTCTTGGCTTGCACATTTCTTCCCATACCGTCTAATTTGTCCAAGTTACCCTCAGATCAATTAAGTTGGTGTTGAAAAATGTACGCAGAAATGATAAGTGAATTGTTCCTCAGGTTCATTTCTATGTGGCCTGGGAAGAGCTTTTGGGCATGGTGGTAAGTTCCGTTTGCTTATATCTTATTTATTTAATTTGATTAAAACTAAAAGGCTTTAAACGAAAAATTGTTTAAAGAATTCTCAACTAATTTCTTTTTAGGCAAGTGGTATTTTGCCTGCTTGCCAGAATGACTTTTGTTTAAACTGCAAAGGTTAAACAAAAATACTTCCCTCACTCTTATACATTTACAAAGTAGATTAATGAATACCCAATTATTTGGGAAATATCTCAACAGAACAATTTTTTACCTGACCCGTCTCTTCAAATCTTTTTCTGTCTGCGCTGTCAATTACATATATCTGTAAAGTAAAAGAAGAAGGCTACTTCAATAAGCAAATATGGAAAAAGACAGGGCAACTTCTAGGGAAGGAGCAGATGATTCCGAATCAGCAGATTTTTACATTAGCACAGCATCCTGAAACTGAGCTGGTAATTCTTATCTACGGATGCAAAATAAACTAATTAATTAATTAAATGGAGAGGCCCAGAAAATACCTCCAGCAAAGCTCCAAAGTAAGAAGTCAGGAGAGCCAAGCAGGATAAAAATAGATATATTTAACGGGCATTCACTGAACATTCTTACTAGATTTACCCTATTAATCCTCGTTATCACTCCGTGAGTTAGATTTCATTTTTATCCCATTTTATAAATAAATAAACATAAGCCCAAAGAAGTTAAGTAATTTACCCAAGTTACGTTTGGTACATGACAAAATGGGGATTCAAACTCAGGCATACCTGACAGTAAAGTCCCTAGCTGCTCTTAAGCACTCTGCTATACTGTGTCCCAAATTGTCAGGAAGGGATAGTGTTTTGAGGCATTTACAAATCCGATAGCCCTCGAACATCATCATTCTGAAAGTACCATTTTCAGTATTAACTGTATGCAGTCTTCAGGTGCTGGGAGGTTAAGATCAAGTACTGGAAATAGCAGGGGCATAGGCTATGCCAGAGTAAGAGA
Source organism: Physeter macrocephalus (assembly GCF_002837175.3). Lineage (NCBI taxonomy): Eukaryota > Metazoa > Chordata > Mammalia > Artiodactyla > Physeteridae > Physeter > Physeter macrocephalus. The sequence continues at coordinate 58,255,060 of NC_041233.1, forward strand.
AGTTTTGAGATTTACCGTAAATTACAAATCCCAAGCTTTCTTTCCCATCACTGAATTTTATTTATTGTATAAATAACATCCTATAACAATGATAAGGGAAATTAGATAAGACCAAAGAAGAAAGAAAAATCACCTATAGTTACAGAACCCAAGCACATTAATTATTTTCATTTCCTATGAAAGTTCCCTTCTAATTCTTCTTCATATGGAAATTTAAAAAGAAAACCAGAGGACTTCCCTGGTGGCACAGTGGTTAAGAATCCGCCTGCCAATGCAGGGGACATGGGTTTGAGCCCTGGTCTGCGAAGATTCCCACATGCTGTGGAGCAACTAACCCCGTGCGCCACAACTACTGAGCCTGTGCTCTAGAGCCCACATGCCACAACTACTGAAGCCTGCGAGCCTAGAGCCTGTGCTCCGCAACAAGAGAAGCCACTGCAATGAGAGGCCCACGCACCGCAACGGAGAGTGGCCCCAGCTCGCCGCAACCAGAGAAAGCCCATGTGCAGCAACGAATACCCAACGCAGCCAAAAATAAATAAGTAAATTTTAAAAAAAAGGAAAACCAGAGATATCATTTTGTAGTCATTTAAAAAAAAATCAGTGTATTAAATGTTCTCCCAGTTGCTAATCTTAAAAATTATCAAAATTTCAAACTTTCTTTAAAGAAATTAGAATTGTTATTAAACTAACGGTATAATGGAAACGCTCTTTTAAAAGAACATATCATTGAAAAACAACAATGAAAAACAATCTTGAATTCCCACCTTTACGTGCCTTAAAAATCTGTTCTACTCTGAAAACTTGCTCTCTTTTGAAAGGAAAAAAAACCCAACAATTAAAATTCCTTTGCTTAAGTTAATGCACTCTCATTTAGAGTCACTAGTGCTGGGACTTCCCTGGCGGTCCAGCGGTTAAGACTCTGCGCTTCCTCGGCCGGGGGCACGGGGCATGGGTTCGATCCCTCGTCGGGAACTAAGATACCGCACGCCGCGCAGCACGGCCAAAAAATAAAAAAATAAAAAAATTTAGGGCTTCCCTGGTGGCGCAGCGGTTGAGAGTCCGCCTGCCGATGCAGGGGACACAGGTTCGTGCCCCAGTCCGGGAAGATCCCACATGCCGCGGAGCGGCTAGGCCCGTGAGCCATGGCCGCTGAGCCTGCGCGTCCGGAGCCTGAGCTCTGCAATGGGAGAGGCCACAACAGTGAGAGGCCCGCGTACCGCAAAAAAAAAAAAAAAAAAAAAATTTAGAGTCACTAGTGCTAAATATTATACCAGGGACCAAGTCCAGCCTTTCCTCACCTGTGTTTCCTTCATGGAGAATCATAGGAGAAAGGATGGATGTGTTTGGTCTCAGTATTTTTTTGTGGCCTTATTATTGTTATTGTTAATATTACTCTGACTCAATGTCAATGCACACCACAGAGACACAAAATTCTATACTGTCTGATAAGTCAGAACATGGTGGTAGCTTAGTTTTCCACTGGTGGGTGTCACATTATATAGTAGTAGGCATAGTATAAACACAGATGTAGAAAGAAGGAATGCAATGGAAGAGTGAACCTGAATACAAAGGACAGGATTAGAACTATTTGGTAGTCTATAGTGGATTAGGATGATCTTCACTCAGGCAAGAGTGGGAGATGATGTGAGGGAGGGGAGAAGGGTCAGGTGATCCCTGGGAGGGTATCCTGGGCTCAGATTACAAAGCAGGAAAAAATGTGCTTGGGAGCAAAGGGTATGAGTGAGAAGGTAAATGTAGAAGAGGCTGAGACAAGGCTGAGAATACAATTAAAGATAAAGTTAATGGGAATTGCCTGGCAGTCCAGTGGTTAGGACTCGGCACTTTCACTGCCGGGTCCCAGGTTCAATCCCTGGTCGGGGAACTAGGATCCCATAAGCTGCGTGGCGCAGCCAAAAATAAAAAGAAAAGAAAAAGATACAGTTAAGAAATTGGTGTTTGATATGATGAAAAACAAACAGTTGGGAGAGAATAATTAGGAATGGAAAGATAGTTTTAATAGTAGACAAGAAAGATGATGACTGAAATACCAAAGAATCCAGAGGCTGAAAGTCAATAAGAAGGTTTTAACTTTTACTTTAATTACTTGCTAAATTACTTGCTACTTATTGCTTTGACATTAAATTTCACAAGGAACATTTTCATTAAGAGAGTCAAAAGGGGGCTTTTCCTAAACTGTACATAAATTCTTCCTATCATTTAGTATTTTTCTCACATAACTTATAGAATTTGAAAATTATTGTACAATAATTCCAGGAGGAAGGCTATAAAACAACTGCCCCATTTATTAAAAGGGCCAAGTGAAAAAGTCCTAAGCACAAACCAGTCTCTGGTGATCCCACAAATCTGTTTTTCTATGGTGGCACACGATTCTCCTGGTTACCCCCTCCCCAGTGCTGCCCAGTTTCTTTCTGTTTGCTTGCGGTCAATAGCTAAGGATAAGGAGAGCCTCTTTTTCTTCCTTTCTTTTTCTTGTTAATAACATAGGTGTTAATCTCATCATGCAAAAACCATTTTTTAAACTTTATTTTAATTTTTTAAAATTAATTTTTATTGGAATACAGTTGCTTTACAATGTTGTGTTAGTTTCTACTGTACAGGAAAGTGAATGAGCTATACATATACATATATCCCCTCTTTTTTTGGATTTCCTTCCCATTTAGGTCACCACAGAGCACTGAGTAGAGTTCCCTGAGCTACACAGTAGGTTCTCATTAGGTATCTATTTTATACATAGTATCAATAGTGTATATATGTCAATCCCAATCTCCCAATTCATCCCACCCCCACCCCTTCCCCCCTTGGTGTAACTTTTTATTTTATATTGGAGTATAGTTGATTAACAATGTTGTGTTAGTTTCAGGTGTACAGCAAAGTGATTCAGTTATACATATACATGTATCTATTCTTTTTCAAATTCTTTTCCCATTTAGGTTGCTACATAATACTGAGCAAAAAAATGAATCCAAAAACCGATTATCAAATAAAAAATACTCAGAAAGTATTAAAGAAAGTTAAATATAGTGCTTTTGACTGGTCTTAAAACACTATGGATCTTCAAAAATTAAGTTTCATAAACCTATTCTAAAATAAACTTATAATCCATGGCACTCAGAATGAGAATGATGCTTTAAGCAGAGCCAATTCACACCTTCATTGGCAACTGCTTGGAAATTTTTATTTGGTTGTGGGAGGAAGACCTAGAGAAAAAGATTTTTTCTGGATGGAAGTTCAGCCAACTTTGGATTATCCGGAGACTGATTATCCACCATGTGAATGGAAGGCTCTTTGTTTCTCCTCTTGCTTCTGGTCCTCCTCCCTCCTGCTGCCACCTTTTGGCCATTTTATTGCTCTTAAGTATTTCTCCACCAGAGGGGTAGACAGAGACAGTAGAGATGACACTAAAAAGTGTGGCTTTTTATTGATAGCTTGAGCAAAAGTCTAAAAGGAGGGTGAGGGCTTCCCTGGTGGTGCAGTGGTTGAGAGTCCGCCTGCCGATGCAGGGGACAAGGGTTCATGCCCCGGTCCGGGAAGATCCCACATGCCGCGGAGCGGCTGGGCCCGTGAGCCATGGCCGCTGAGCCTGCGCGTCCGGAGCCTGTGCTCCGCAACGGGAGAGGCCACAAGGCCCACGTACCGCAAAAAAATAAATAAATAAATAAATAAAAATAAATAAAAGGAGGGTGAAACTGACAAATAAGTTTTCTGGATAACCTGTGGTTTTCAGTTATTTGTGCTCTAGCAGTACTGACGCTCAAGTGTGAGTGATATTATGGAGATAATACAAGAGATGGTTGTTTGAGCTCTATCTCACTTGATGTCCTTTGGATATGGAAATGATTGCAAATTACCTTAAATTATGTTGTGTTTAAACACAAAACTAATAATGATAAAGTAAATGGAGTTTGGTATTAATATTAATATATACCTTGAAAAAAATGATGTGTTTTTATCGATCAAAAGGCTGTTAATTCCTGGCACAAGAGAAATGGAAGACATCCTATCCCCTCCCTTCTATCATATCTCAGGATTAATTTCTTAGTCACTTCCCCCAAATTAATAAAGCTGAAGTCATGTTCTCAGTGTCATCATCCCTGAGAATAACTGCACTTTTAGGAGTTGCTCTGATTCTTTCAAACCTCTAGAGAAACATATAATTTAAAGTGGGGGTTGGTACTCTTTTTCTGTAAGGGGTCAGGTGGTAAATATTTTAGGTTTTGTGGCCCATACAATCTCTTTCACAGCTATTGAACTTTGCTGCTGTAGTGCAAAAGCAACCATAAAAAATACATAAACAAATGGACGTGGCTGTGTTCCAACAGAACTTTATTTACGGACACTGAAATTTGAATTTCATATAATTTTCATGTGTCATGAAATCTTATTCTTCTTTTGATTTTTTGTTCAACCATTTAAAAATGTCAAAACCATTCTTAGCTCACGAGACACAATAACAGGAGGCAGGCTGGATCAGTTTGTCGACACCTGCTCTAAAGCAAGACTGTATTTTGGCACTCTAGAGAGAACTGAAAAGAATTAACCAGGCAACGAAATGCATCAAGCCTCAACCCTGCTCTTCTAGGCAGCGTGGAGTCTAGTGTAATACGTCTTTTCAACCAACAGCGGAAGACTATTAAATACAGACAAGCAAACTAATGTAACCCATCCACCACTGTCACTCCAAGCTGCTACAAAACGGGCAGATAGGGCTAAGAGCCCCAAGGCCTTAGAATCTAACCCTGGGGACTCAGCTGCTCCTCAAGACTTGTTTAATCTCAAATAGCACTGGAAAATAACAAAAGGTTTGACTCAATCCAAAATATTGTCTGATACTGGCAGCATAATATAGCTGGAGAAAGCTCCTCTAGGGTTACTGTGAACTGATTTTTGCTGGATTGTCCAATAATTCCTAGGTGCTCTCAGCTAATGGGAAGTGTGGAATCCAGGGTCATATTACAACTACCTTGCAGTCTACCCTCAAGATGTTAGAGCTTATGATTTAAAATTACCCTGATCTGTAGACCAGAAAGTTTCTGAGACCTCGTCATGGAGCCTTAAGGCATTAATGTCCTTATATACAGCTCTTTTTTTTTTTAAAAGGAATTTATTTATTTATTTATTTATTTATTTATTTTGGCTGTGCTGGGTCTTAGTTGCGGCACGCGGGATCTTCATTGTGGCATGCGGGATCTTTTTTAGTTGCGGCATGTGGACTTCTTAGTTGTGGCATGCGAACTCTTAGCTGTGGCATGCATGTGGGATCTAGTTCCCCGACCAGGGATTGAACCCGGGCCCCCTGCATTGGAAGTGAGGAGTCTTACCCACTGGACCACCAGGGAAGTCCCTATACAGACCTTATTTGGACATTTCTTTCAAAGTACCTAATCCAGCAGATGAACAGATAGAACTGTGATTTCTCTCAATTGCCTGCTTCTTCCCAACTCTTGACTCAAAAAGTAAAGGAGAATCTATAGCCTTTTCTTCCCCCAGTTTTATTGTGATATAATTGACATACAGCACTGTTTAAGGTGTATAGCATAATGATTTGGCTTGACTCTACAGCTTTTGTATATTAGCCTTATAGCCTGCAAATTTGCTGTAATCACTTATCAGTTCCAGGACTTTCCTTGTTGATTTTTGGGATTTGAAAGACTTTTAATGTTCAGTTTTTCTAACACGTAGTTTCATACAATTTAGAGACTCATCTCTACATTTCAAGTATTCGTGAGTGAAATAATATGATGGCTTGGATTTGCTTTAAAATACTTAAAAAAAAAAATGGTGGTAGGGGAGATGAATCAAGATTGCCAAAGCTGAAATTAAGGAAGCCAGATGATGGGTAGGTATCTGGGGTTTCATTACACTATTTTTTTGACCTCTATATAAATTTGAAAATTTCTAAAATTATGTTTCAAAACCAGACACATTATTTGAGATTACAGAAGAAATTTCTATATTAAAGGGAAAATTTTTCTTTTTTCCAAACATTTCTCTTCTGTTCTCCTAGAAGGTATATAATACATTTTGGAAGAATAACTGGTTGAATAGATGGATAAATGGATGGATGGACGTGTCTCATCTTTTTGTTCTCATCCATTTAAACCTTCAACCTGGCACAAGGAATATACTGGAACTTACCTTCACCATGGGCCAGAAATATTATGAGCCCATGTGACGGCCATCTCGGTACCTCACATGTGTTTATTGATTTGATGATAGTACAATTTTATATTTTGGTATTATTCCCCATTTAAGAATCATGAGAAATAAATTCACTACTTCTCATAAACCCTCTGTGAAGCAGATGTGCCACCCAGTTCATAGAATTAATAAGCCTCTGGACTTGACTACAATGATACAGAATCATAAACCTTAGAGTTGGAAGGGAATTTAGAATTTATAGAACTCCACATTCTACCTAATGTTGGAATCCATCTATAACAATTATCCATTTCATTTATTTGGTACTTTTCTAAGCACTGGGGATACAACAGGTAAAAAAAAAAAAAAAAAAAAAAAAAAGAAAAGTAAAGTTCCTGTATTCATGTAGCTTACATTACAGTGGGGGAGAAAGGTAATAAATAAAAATATGTCTGAGGTGAGGGACTACACCATGAGAATATCTAAGGAAAAAGAATTCTAGCATTGGAAATAGTGATGACAAAGGCCCGGAGGTGGGAGCATGCCTGTGTTCCAGGAATAGCAAGGAGGCCAGTGTGGCTGGCACCAGGTGAGAAGGGCTTGGAAGAGGAGTCAACAGGTAGGGGGCTTCGTGGACCACTGTAAGAACCTTGGCTTTAACTCTGAGCTGGGAAGCTTATGTTTTAATAGGATCAACATAGCTATAGTGTTGAGGAGAGACTTGAGGCAGGCAAGGCAGAACTTAGTAGGCTAGTTACAATGATACTGCAATAATCAATGCATGGGGGGCTTCCCTGGTGGCGCAGTGGTTGAGAGTCCGCCTGACGATGCAGGGGACACGGGTTTGTGCCCTGGTCCGGGAAGATCCCACATGCCACGGAGCAACTAGGCCCGTGCGCCACAACTGCTGAGCCTGTGCTCTAGAGCCTGCAAACCACAACCATTGAGCCCGCATGCCACAACTACTGAAGCCCGTGCGCCTAGAGTCTGTGCTCCGCAACAAGAGAAACCACCGCAATGAGAAGTCCATGTAGCCCCCGCTCGCTGCAACTAGAGAAAGCCCGTGCACAGCAATGAAGACCCAATGCAGCCAAAATAAATAAATTAATTTTTAAAAATAATAAATAAATTTTAAAAAATAATCAATGCACGGTAGCAGTGGCGATGGAGAGAAGTGGGCAGATTCTAGAAATATTTTGAAAGTAGAATTGACAGGATTGGCTGATGGAGAAGATGTGGGGAGTGAAAAGGAGCCCAGGATGAGTCCAGTGCTTCTGGATGAATGGGACTGGCATTTACTGAGAAGACTGGAGAAGAAGATTTGGGCAGGGGTGGATGAAGATAGGAATTCGGTTTTGGACATGTTGAGGTTGAGGGGACTTACTAGCCACTGGTGTTCAGGTGTCAAATAGGCGGCTGGCTGTATATGACTGAGTTCCAGGTTGGAGATAACAGTTTGGGATTCACTGGCATGTAGGTGGTGATTAACGCCTTGAAATTGGATGAGGTCACCTAAGCAGCGACTTAGAGAAGAAAAGCACAGGACTGAACTCTGGGGCACTCCAACATTTGGAGGTTGGGAGATAAGGAAAAAATAGCAATGGAGATTGAGGAGGAGTAGCCAGTGAGACAGGAGGAAAACCAAGATAGAATGGAATTCTGGAAGCCAAGCAAAGACAATGTTTCAAGGACAGCACGACCAACTCTGTTAAATGTGCTGACAGGTCAAGTGAGATGAGTAATGAAACCTGAACATGGGACTCGGCACTGTGGATTCTCTGTGAGCCTGAATGGAGGGTTCCAAGTGCCTGTGGGGAGAGGAAGTGAAGACAGAGAGTACAGAAAATTCTTTTAAGGAGTTGTAAGCGAGGCTGAGGAATGGGACAGTATCTAGAGGAGGATGTACAGGAAGCCAAGAGTTCTTTGTTTTAAACAAGAGCAACTACAGGATGTGTGCATGCTGATAGGAGAGAGCAGGTAGAACGAGACACCTAGGAAGCAGCAGCAGAGGGAAGAGAGGGAAGCTGTCTGAGATGCAAGGTGAGTTCTATTGGCAACGAAGGTATCGACGTGTTTTTGCAGCTTACTGTCTATGGTCATAGTTAAAGTAAATTCAAACTTTCAGTTACAGGTTAACAGAAATATTATGCAACATTTTTTCCTATCCAAGTTCATGAAAGGCCCTGGTTTTATGGTATGACCGTGGTGAGTGGCTGAGGTGGGGTGGATGGCAAGCTCGCTGGAGGGGAGGTGAAGGAGGTGAGAGGCCGAGGGATTGGAGAAATCATGCACCTGGAGAGTAAAATCTCCAAGAATCCTAAAACAGTAGTCCTAGAGAACTTGGCAGTGAGCTGGGAGCTCAAGTCTCAGCCTCTGCCTGCGTGAATGCTGCGTGAGCCAGGAATCCCAGTGCAGAAGGAATCCCAGAAGCCTGAGGCAGCTTCTACTTCTGGAAAGTTACGATTATAGGAAATTTCTTCCTTATTCTGAGTTAAACCCTAATACTCCCCAAACTGCTCCTTGCCTGGTCCTCTAGAACTATTCACAATGAAGCTAATCTCTCAGACTTAAGATAGTTCCTGAAGCAACTAGAGGCAGTTCCAAGCATTTTCTCTTCCAGGAAGGACATCGTCAGGTCTTTCAACCATTCCTCATACATCATGGTTTCCAGGACCTTCACTATCTTGGTTGCTCTCTTTGGGATATACCTGATTTGTTGATTTCCTTGGGTTGATGGAGTCAATGGCACAATCTTCTGACTTCTCTTCTGCTGTTCAAATCACTATGGTAATTAATAAATACTTTATTTGCCAAGGTGGGTGTGGGCACAACACTGTTACTGAGCAACAGAAAAACATCTTATATAAATTACACAAAGCTCCACAATTTGTCTGCTAGCTCTAAATTCACAGTGATGAAGAGCAATGTTACGGCAATGGAATTATTGACAAGAAAGACAATTAGAGTGTAAATGTTAGTAAGACAGGGCAGAAGAGATTATGAATTGATGCATCAGAAGGAGTACTTACGAGAATATCAGTGTTTTCAAAATAATTCCTCCAGTATGGTCTGATTTTCCTCTGTCCACCAATGTCCCATACATTCAGTTTAAAACCTTGTGATTGTACACTTTTGATGTTAAAACCCTGAAACAAAAAATACCAAGTTTTGCTAGGCTTTGAGATCAATTTCTGACAAAGTTACATTTACCAGCTATGTTATTTATTAATTAATTCTGAGGTACTCTGCCAGATGTGACACAGATGATACTGAAAACAGTTTGCTCTGATAGGGAACAAAAATGTATTTACATGTGCTTCTGTCACTCAGGTTGGAGTCAGTGTTGATGATGTCATGCTGAGTGCACACACACATGGAACTGCTGAGGATGACTTGGTATGAGAACAGCTCTGGGAATCAACACAGACCCCCCACCCACCCCATGAGTCCTCAGCATGGTGAAATTTAACAGGACATTACATGTAACTAACAAAAAAACAAAGCTGAATCTGCAGACTCAACACAACAGAACAAATGCTAAGTTTAAAAAGAGGCAAGGGGCTTTCCTGGTGGTACAGTGGTTAAGAATCTGCCTGCCAATGCAGGGGACATGGGTTCGAGCCCTGGTCCAGGAAGATCCCACATGCCGCAGAGCAACTAAGCCCATTTGCCACAACTACTGAGCCTGTGCTCTAGAGCCCAGAGTCACAACTACTGAAGCCCACGTGCCTTGAGCCTGTGCTCTGCAACAAGAGAAGCCACTGCAATGAGAAGCCTGCCCACCACAACGAAGAGTAGGCCCCGCTCGCTGCAACTAGAGAAGGCCCTCGTGCAGCGATGAAGACCCAATGCAGCCAAAAAAAAGAGGCAAAAGCTACAATCTGGAAGACTGGATTCTTTAAGAGCAGCTCAAAATGAAAGAAATTTCCTGATACGCATTGATCAAGAAAAGGAAGGAGCTGAACTCAGGACACGAAGGGGGAGGCTGGTTTGTAACTGGAGTAGCACCCCTCATACAGGTGGTGATGAAAACAAACAAACAAGTGGGCATTTGAAACTGTTCTTTTTTTTTTTAATTTTATTTATTTATTTATTTATTTATTTATGGCTGTGTTGGGTCTTCGTTTCTGTGCGAGGGCTTTCTCTAGTTGTGGCAAGTGGGGGCCACTCTTCATCGCGGTGTGCGGGCCTCTCACTATCGTGGCCTCTCTCGTTGTGGAGCATAGGCTCCAGACGCGCAGGCTCAGTAATTGTGGCTCACGGGCCCAGGTGCTCCGTGGCATGTGGGATCTTCCCAGACCAGGGATTGAACCCATGTCCCCTGCATTGGCAGGCAGATTCTCAACCACTGCTCCACCAGGGAAGCCCTTGAAACTGTTCTTTAATAGGTATCTCTGATGAACTTGAAAGAAAGTATTCATTTTCAGGACAGTGACACAAGGTGGAACTTCGGGGAAGGTAAGCCAATCAGGGGCAGGCAGAAGGGTGAGCTGGGAGTTCATGTGCAGAGAAACAAATTAACAAGACCTTTGGGGTTCGAAGAGAAGGCATTTTATGAGCAAGATTAAAAAAAAATCTTGCAAGAATGACATAATGAAATCAGGATTTGAAAAATCCGATCAACAGCCTGCTCCCACAGAAGTGACATTTCATCCAGAATAGCTGGAGTTAAGTGGGTCTGGGGATGCCTCCATAAACATTTGCCTCTTCTGGCAGCTCCCCAGCACTACTGCCTCACACAGAAGGAGAAGGCACAGGGCAACGGTACGGGAACACTGCCACCCAATTTCCACTGAGGACAGTCACTAGAGGACAACAGGGGATGATGCTTACTATTGCTCCTCTAAAATGCCAATGACTGAATAAATTAGAAGTTTTAGAACTCCTAAGGGAGGTGGCTTAAGCTTATTGTAAAAGCACACTTCATTCTGACTCATTGACAAAACCCCTTTTATGCGTTTAAAAATTCTACACTTAACTACAGTAGTAAATGTCAGACCCAGCAACAACAAATCCTTTCTGGAATGAGGGAACAAATAAGTGTAAATCCTAGAATTTGACCATATGTGTCAGCTGCCTTAAAAGTCTGTAAGTCACCAGACCGGACAAATCTACTAAGAAATTATTCTAAGGAAATAATAATGAATGGGTGCAAACATTTAGAGATGTGTACTGTATAAGTATTTACATACAGAACAACGTAGAAATACGTTCAAGATACGTTAGTAAGTGAAAAAGATGATACAAAACAGTATACTCTGTATGAGCCATTTTTACTTTCTATTTTAAATATACCCACCATATATGGGCAAAGAAAAAAACCTGAAAGGATACATTCTCAAATGTTAACAGTGGTTATGTCTGACTGGGCATTATAGATGATTTCTAGTTTCTCAATTTTACCTATTCATACATTCTAAGTTTACTACAATGAGCATCTATCACTTTTTCTAATATAAAACAAAAACACAATAAAAGTGTGTTTTTAAAGACTAAATACAAAACCTTGACATAATAACAGAGTCACCTATAACATAACAAACAGAGCCTGAAAGTTAGAATTGGAGCTTTGGGTCCATAACTAGGATTTCATTTCCCTGCTCACAGTGTGGATGTCCTCATTTTAGTGGTGCTCTTGAGAGAGACAGCCTCTCACTAATATGAAAAAACCCCTAGCCCTTCTTTTTCTGGCAGAAATCCTGACACACTAATATGTGTTTTCAGCCCTTCTAGGCTAGACTACTGTAATTTGCTCCTCCTCAGGCCATACATTAAATTTGTTCAGAAGCTGTAAAATTGCTCATTTGGTAGCAGTTGAAATGACTTTTCTGCAAAGAGCTGCAAATCAGTAAGACTCGCTGGCCGTGAAGTACACACACCAGCACAGCCATTCAAACCCGACACCAAGCTCTTATCACAGGACAGTGACAGAAAATGGTAAATAACTCTGGTTTTGCTAAAACCACTAATGCTCAAACGCTTAAAAGTAAGACCAACAGGGCTGCCCCTAGTTAGGAAACCCAAAGGCCTGGCCAAAGGTTAAGCTCTCTCAGGATTTCCTGCAGGGAAGGAGGCCTGAAGAAACCCACTAGAGTTCTTCCAGGCAGGACTTGTCTCCAACATCCATGCTGGGAGCACCACCGTCCTTGTGCTTTGCTTGCTTAGCCCTATGAAAGAGGAGGGTTGATGAGGCTGGATTTAAAAATACAGGTACGGCTTTCCTGGTAGTGCAGTGGTTAAGAATCCGCCTGCCAATGCAGGGGACATGGGTTCAAGCCCTGGTCCGGGAAGATCCCACATGCCGCGGAGCAGCTAAGCCTGTGAGCCACAACTACTGAGCCTGTGCTCTAGAGCCCACAAGCCACAACTACTGAACCTGCGTGCCACAACTACTGAAGCCCACACGCCTACAGCCCGTGCTCCACAACAAGAGAAGCCACGGCAATGAGAAGCCTGCGCACTTCAACGAAGAGTAGCCCCCGCTCGCCGCAACTAGAGAAAGCCTGCGCGCAGCAACAAAGACCCAACGCAGCCAAAAATAAATAAATTAAAAAAAATACAGGTAATTGTTTTTTTATTTAAAAAATTGAGGGACTTCCCTGGCAGTCCAGTGGTTAGGACTCCACACTTCCACTACAGGGGGCGCAGGTTCCATCCCTGGTTGGGGAACTGAGATCCCTCATGCATGCCGTGTGGCGAGGGTCCCCAACCCCCGCCAGCCCCCCCACCCCCTCAAAAAATCTAAAAAATTGAGGGAGTCCCCTGATGGCCTAGTGGTTAGGATTCTGGGCTCTCACTGCTATGGCCCCAGTTCAGTCCCTGGTCAGGGAACTGAGATCCTGCAAGCTACATGGTGTGGCCAAAAAAAAAAAAAAGACATATATTTGTATTTATTAAGTCTGAAAAATACACACTAAAAGTGTGTAAAAAAAACAGTACTTTTTTTTCCTTTATGCTCTCTCTGTATTTTTCTACATGTATTAATTTCAAAATCAGAGAAGATAAAGCTATTTCTAAAAAGGAATTACTCAGATCAGAGGGAACTGATTGTATCTTGCTACGTATAGACATATAAATTTATATTATTTCTTTTTAAAAATTATTGTAAAATATACGTAACATAAAATTTACCTTTTTTTTTTTTTTCGGTACGCGGGCCTCTCACTGTTGTGGCCTCTCCCGTTGCGGAGCACAGGCTCCAGACGAGCAGGCTCAGCGGCCATGGCTCACGGGCCCAGCCGCTCCGCGGCATGTGGGATCTTCCCGAACCAGGGTATGAACCCGTGTCCCCTGCATCGGCAGGCGGACTCTCAACCACTGCGCCACCAGGGAAGCCCAAATTTACCTTTTCAACCATTTTTAAGTGTGCAGCTCAGTGGCATTAAGTATATTCACTCTTGTGCAACCGTCACCGCCATCCATCCAGCCCCTGGGTAACCACTGTTCTCTCTCCTGTCTCTATGAATTTGACACTCTAAGTATCTCACATAAATGGAATCTCGATATATTTTGCAATCTGAGATTATTTTAAAATTGTATAGACTTTTCTCAGTAACAAAACTTACAAATGGACAAAACTCTATCTCCCATTTTGTCTTTCATATTGCTATTACCATCTTCCACGTGTCACACAAGCATTGGGGGCAAGGCAGCGCTTACCTGTGTAGGTGTGATGTGGCTGATGTCTTCAGATGCCAGCTGCTTCAGAAGAGTGGTCTTTCCAGCATTATCCAAGCCCAGGAGAAGGATTCTCACCTCCTGGTCTGGCGCACTTTTCAATTTGCGCAAAATTGAGAGTAAGCCCTTGAACAACCATGAAGAACAGAGATTACTTTGGAGGCACTGACTTTGATATTACTGGGTATCAGAATGCCTTCTCCTCCTTGAAAAAAGTTCTTTATTGGAGAGCTTATAGTACTATTTTCCACTTTAATGTCATTTATTCCATTTGCTTATAAGTTTTGGCAGAAATACTTTAGTAAATTCAGCAACTTAATAAATAGCCTGGCTTATTCCTGCTCCTTCTATTAATCCAGCTTAGCAGTCACCCCAAATCTCCTGGAAGTATGTACTACTAACCAACTCCCATTCCTGAAGCCCTTTATATATATATATATATATATATATATATATATATATATATATATATATATATATATACCAGAGCGCCCATCATATCTGACTGTAGGGAATTGATTTTTGTATTTTTCTCCTTTATACTAGAGTGAAGTTTCTTGTGCGTAAGGACTATAGATAGCTTCCATCTCCCACAATGCCTGGCGCTTATTAGACACTATATGATAGTTGTTGAAATAAACCGAATTACCCACCCAAGTTAATGTAAGATTTTAAGGTAGTAAGGTACTATTCAAAAGGTTGTAGAAAATTGTACTTGGGCTCTCCTTTAAGACTTTATTTTAGTTCTTGTTTAAGACTCCATCATTCAAAATACTCTATCATCTTCTAACTTTCACATGACCCTTACAGTATAGCCGCACGGTATAGATGATCTATGTTTTTCAGATGAAAAATCTAATACAACAGAGAAATTAGGGAATTGAAAGGTCATTCCGGAAGCAAAAAAACATTAAAGTTTAACCAGGGTATTTTTGACTAGTAATCTAATATTTCTGTTTCTTGTTGTTATTATTTTTTTAATGGATGGAAATAAGCCATGCTGCTTTTTAGCTAAGAACATAAGAAAAATCTTATAAGATAGTTATTTGTTCTGTCTTGTGGCTGACAATCATTTTCCAGTGAGGCACGGTTACATCAAGAATCAAAGAATCCCAGAGTTTAAAGGGCATATAATCTAATCTCCCAGCCCAAGTGGAAATTCCTTCAAACTGAGTCTTAGAATTATATAAAATGGTTATGTTTTTTATCCGCATCGCACCAGGAAATAACTCAAACCAGTCCGTTCACTAAGATCAAATGATAATTCTGTGAAATAATTTTCAAGAGTTGAGACAATGATATGCAAATATGCATAATTATAAGAATTCCCTTCTGCTTCAGAGGCCTTTGTTTACCACTTTTAGTACTGTATTCGCACTGACCACGTTAACCTCTCTATGCCTCAATTTCTGTCAGCAATAAAATGTAACGTTTAGTTTAAGACAGACAAATTCTATCCGAAAAGATTTGGAGTTCTATCCGAAAACATTTGGAGAAGAGAGAATGAATAGATTTGAAACAAACAAACAAAAAAAGATTAAGCAAGTCTTTTTTTTTCTATGGCATGTTTTTTCTTTTGTTTTTTATCTTCTCCAGCCTTGAATTATTTGACACCATTCCTTTTTAAAACTCTGTTTATGAGCAATCTCCCTGCTTCTATTAGCTACACTGCAATCACTCATTTATAATACCACCTTTCAGAACAGTTAAAATTAGAATTCTGAGATCCTTAGGGAACTGGTGATACAAAAAAGGCTAAGAACAGGCAAAACACATTGTACTACTCCTCCTGAGTTCCTGATTAGATGTCCTCATTATCCTTTCCAATAAAATTCTAAAACAACTGGAATTTATCACATTTGTACATTAAACAACGGTACAGGTAAAGAAAGTTCTTCTCATGCATCATTTACTGGTGTAGACATTGTGAAAGAATGTCTGTTTTCTATAAAATATTTTCAAGGTTCAAAATAAATGTTTTAGGTTTTTCCTCGTGTCTCTTTCAAAAAAAATCAGTATATACAAATACTGCTTTCTGCAGGCTGAGAGCTTTTACACATTCATTATATTTGAAATTGAATGATTAAAAAAACATAATTTCTATTCGTCTTAAAAGGAGAGAAGCAAAACACAGATGAGCAAGAAAACATTCTAACTACAACTAAACTTTATAAACCTAATAGTATAAAAAAAATACTTCTACATTTCCAAAGAGCAATTTTCCTCATCAGGAAACAATAACTTCACATGTTGCACCTTTAAATGAAATTACAGAGGAATGGAAAGTTCAGCTAATATTTTCTTCCAGCAAAATAACAAATGGCATCTCAAGCATGGTCTAGGCAAGACAAATGCAAATACAGTACAGCATCACATTAACCCAACTCCTGAGGACAGGGGATCACAGGATTATTAGCATTTGCTAAATAGGGAAGAGGATATTTATAGATATCAGGGTTCTGCCTGAAAGGTACAAAGTAAGCTGATTTAAAAGGCTGGACAAAAGAGCAGAATAAGTCTACTCTATGCTTCTATCCATATATGTCTATAGTTAATGTCAAACGAAGGGAGACAGCCATTAGAAGTTAATTTTATTATGGGGCTGAGTTTTGCAGTATAAATACAAGGAAATGAATTTTTAGTGTATTTTTGGTCAAAACATCCATTCATTCATTTATATTAAACACCCATAATGTGCTCCAAGTACAATGGTGAGCAAAACAGATATGATCTCTATGTAGGATGTGTACTCCTATGACATTAAATAAAGGCAATTTAAGAAACAAGAAGTTTAGTTAATTGTGTATCATGCGTTATCAGCATGCATGCACACAAGTTATCTGCACCCTGGTGGACAGAAGTGGTCTGACTCAGCCACAAAACATTTAAACAAACTTTTCTATAGGCAAATCATGACTAGACATGCTGTTGACTATGGACATTTTATCTGCCTGAAAATCAGCTTAAACTCAACTACTGGCTCAACTACCAGCAGAGGCATGGTACACTGACCTAAAATGATACAAACTAGGTCATTCAAAGAAACTAGGGTAGTGGAGAGGGAGAGAGGAATATGTTGGTATATGGAAAATATATGTGACTGGAGGAGCAGCTAAAATTTAAGTATTAAAATTAGTAAGCCAGCTGTCAAGTACATGCACTCCCCATACCTAGCTTAAATGGAACTGCCTTCAATTTACTTTTACCTCACCAAAAAAAACTGGTGCTGCCCAGTGAGATGTTATTAATTTCCAGGAATTCGTATAGCTTTGTGTGTGTGTGTGTGTGTGTGTGTGTGTGTTTACAGTTCAAGAAATCCACAAGAGAATCCTTATTCTGTATGCAATGAATGGTCCATTCGAAAAGAAAAAAACTTTCTAAGATGTTGTTTTTCCATTTATTGTTCAGAACATCATTTTTATACCTCTGCATTTCTTACTATTCAAAGCCAAGTCACGTGAGGTACAGGGAAGCAGCTGATTGATTTAAAGTTGGGTCATGTGATTTAAAAACCAGTGGCAGCTGATTGCTTTATATCCTGGTCATACGACCTGAGGAGGGGGTGCTAAAAACTGCTTTTTTATCTCTGGCTCAGAATATCATATTTATAGCTTGTTTTTTCTTATGATTTAGAAAACTTGAGCTGTCTCTCCTTGGAATCAGCAGGAGAAAAATATAATATTTCAGGTTCATTCTTTTTTTTTTTTGCATATTTGTATAGCTTTGATAGGGAGAACCTCACCCAAATTTTGTCTTCTTTCTCCTTATCTCTCTACTAAATAAATACAATGTTTCCTGAGGAACAAAATACGGGCACCTCCTCAGGAAGAGTGGGTTACACTTCATCAGAGTCCTAATGAAAAGAACATTATGGGCTTTAGAGTTTCATAGACTTTTATTCAACTTCCCTATGTGTAACCTCCGGCACAGTTCCATCTAGAAAATGGGAACAGTATTTATATCTCAAGAAAAATGCTATGAAGATTAAGTGAGATGATGTATGTAAAGCATGCACATAGGGGGCACTCAAAACAGTAGTTGTGTTTATATTTTTCACTGACAATTTTTGACCAGAAAACATAATCTTGGGAAAAATCTTCAAGTGTTAAACATGCTAGATAACTACCACTAGGTTCATATATACAGAATTACTCCATAAATAATTCCTAAATGGAGGACTCATCTATTAAATAACAGTGATTAGTTATGCACAAAAATTACTGTCATCTTAGTATTTCACCAAGGACTTGGTATCCTAAGGCAGGGGTAAGACAGCTGAACCTCTAGGGGTTCAGAGAAACCAATAATGGGTTTTTGTTGCAGTTCTCCAAATTAAAAAAAGAATAAATATGTATTAGTCATAGCTAAAGGACTAAAAAAATAAATAAACCTGGGACTCACTCTTTACTAGCACATTTACCACGGGGGCTCATGGGATACCACATGTGACACACTTAATCACACCACTGACCGTTTAAATTCCATGTTCCACTTACAGTTCTAAGAATAGCTCACGCTTTTGGAGACAGAAAAAAAAATGCATTTTGGAAATCAGATAAAGAATCCTGAATAATTTGTCCTAATTTCTTATTGTTCATGGTAGGAAAAAAATAAAAATAAAAACAAAATCTCTCTTGATCACTGAATACAACAGTCGTATACAACAGTGTTGTATACACTGTCAATTTGTTGTATACAGTGTCAATCTGCACCTGGAAACAGGACAGTGGTTAATTTATTGTGACTTGTAATTATAAATTAAACAATCATGAAATTACACAGTCCACTACATTGATAAACAAACTGGGAAAAGTTAGCCAACTGTTTCTCATTTATGATGCAATCTCCTTCTCTCTTGGTTTAGCATGCTTTTTTTTTTAGCATGCCTTTTTCATTTCAATTCTAGTTATTTTCTGTGTAAATATTTATGTTTGTACTCATTTGTTGAGAAAAACTTAGCCTTTAAATGGGCAGCTCATGTATAAACGATTAATAAAAAGCAAACATGTAAAGATCTGTTTAGCCTGAGGTTAACAAAACTGCAATGTAGCAAGTGTTGAAATATGATTGTGGCAACTTCAGATCAAATAATTCTACTTCTTTAACGATCTGACAATGTTAAATCAATTGCAAAAATTTTTTCCTATCAAAATTTACTCATTGGATTATCTAAGCAAATGTACATGTATTTTTTTCCTTGTGAACATCTAGCTTTTTCTTACTTCATAAGTCAACAGAAGTGGTTCAACATTTCTAAAAGTCAAAAAGGGTCTGGAGTTGGGGCAGGGAAGTAACTATAAGCTTGAGTGTTAGCTCTTTGCAGCTGGTAAGCCAACCAACCTGCTTTAAACGCTCCAAAATCAATTTTTTCTTTGACTAGTTCTAAAACCACTCAATTCCATTTTAACACCCTCCAACTAACTGCAGAGAAATCAACAGGGAACAGAGTGTCAAGAATCAAATATGTCACATATCATAATTTACAATTTGGGAAAGCTTTAATCTGGTCCGACAGAGAAAAGGCTTGCCCCAAGTGAATGGCCACCCTCCAGTTTTAATCTGCTCCAAACTGACATTAAGGCCTTTGGTTCTGGTGTGGTCAGATGCCAAGGAAGGTTGCAATAGGTCCGAAGGAAATACTAAGGACCGGGCAGCAAATCTGCCTCCACCGACATGGATTAAGTATTGAACGGGAAACTGGTTATCACCAACAACCAGACCTTGAAGAACCGTCAGCAAATAAATAACTCGGGACTACAGAAGCGCGCCCGCCACGCAGACACCAAGACGGCGTAAAATCCACTAGGCATCCTTTCCAAGCGGCACCTCTTTGTGTCCTGGGATTTACACCCTTTCCTCCAGAGGCCCGCATATCGCGAAGAAGAGGAGAGTTAGGCTACCATCTCCCCTGGTACCGCCGGCGCGACCTCAAAGACAGTAGCTCTGGCCCTCTCCCCGTTTCTGGCCGGGCACTGGCGAACCCCACTTTTCTGCGGCACGAGGAGGCCGATTCCCCGGGAAGATCTAAGCCTGCGTGCAGAGGCTGCTCTCTGTAGCTCCTCGGATCCGCCCTCATCTCATCCCCAGAGTAGTGATGGAGCCCTGGCTCCATACGGGACAACCACGCACCCTTCCACAGCCCCTTCCGGCCCCTTCCCCTAGTTTCGGACCGGTTGCAAGCCCCGCCTTCCACCCCAGGCCCAGAGCTCCCTCCAGGGCCCACACTCGGGGCTTTCCGCCGCCCCCCGAAACCAATCCAGGACCCAGACAGCAGGCTGAGCGTCAATCCATTCCCTCCTGTCTTTAAGCGCAGTGCTCTGCCTTGGGCCTGGGGAAGGGAGGCGGGTGACCGACCAGCTCCGGAGGGACCCAGGCCCCACACTCACCATCCTCCCGCCGAGTCCCTCCTCCTCCTCTTGCCTCCCCCGTTACCAGGGGCAACTTTTGCGGCACCGCCCCCGACGTCCCCCGTACGCACAGCGGAGGAGCAAAGCAGCAGGACGGGGCGGGGTCCAGCTCCTCTTTTCCCAATGTGCGCAAGCGCGCCAATGTGCCCTCCCACTGCGCAGGCGGGCTGCTGGAGCGGCTGGAGGCTGTGGCAGGCGGGTGGAGACCCAGGGAATGGTGAAAACTCGCCCACGTGGCTGGCGGGGGCCACCCGGCCTGTGATTGGTCCAGAAGGAGAGGCGTGGGGGCGGGGCGAGGGGCGGTTCCCGGGCC
This sequence comes from Physeter macrocephalus, assembly GCF_002837175.3. Lineage (NCBI taxonomy): Eukaryota > Metazoa > Chordata > Mammalia > Artiodactyla > Physeteridae > Physeter > Physeter macrocephalus. The sequence goes on from NC_041233.1 coordinate 58,275,619, forward strand.
GAGGCCAGAAGTGCACCCTGGCCGAGCTGCCAACGCGGGGTGCATCTGGTAGCAGTTGTCTCAGTGTGTTCCTCACGGGACCAGGTAAGGGGTCTTGGGAGGAGTCCGCCTGCCACATATACCTCCAGTCCCCACATCCCGGAGGGAGCTTGCATTTCTGTCCTGACTCTGCCCAGGCGGGGCTGTAGCGCGGGCTGGGCTTCCACCTGCCGAAGCCACGTGGCAAGAGAAGGGTCTACCTGTGGACCTCTCCTTTACGGCCCCCAGCACCTTCGTGTGCCGGGCTGAGGGGCGGGGGAGTCATGGGTTGCGCACCCATCTCCGCACACCTGTGTTAGAATCCGGGCTGGAGGACTCCTGGTGGTGGGAGGCTGCCTGTCGGAAGGCAGGAAGCTGCTTGAGGACTGGCCCTGAGGGCTGGGGTGAGCTGATAGCGGGGGTGAAAGACGTTTTGGGAAGGATAGTTTCGTTGAACTGCGTTGGACCGGTCGGTGCGCCGTCTGCAGCCCCGGAGGAGGCAAAAAGGGGCCTGCGCTTACAGGCAAGAAACAGTGGGAGGGATTCTGGGTGCTACCTCCCACCCCTTCCCCGTGCAGAGGACAGAAAGAAGAGTTGCAACATTTGTGCCAGGTCCTATTCCAGACCCTGGAGACACAGCAGGGGGCTAAATCTGCCCCCATGGAAATTACATCCTTCCTAGTGAAATGCTTTTCATACAGATAACATTTCATTCTCATAACCCTAGAAATTGGTTATTTTAAGCGATAAGAGTGGGGACTTGAACCTAGTACTTTCTGACTCTTGAGGAATTATTAAACACCATTATTGTATTGTCCATGTTGGAGGAACAGAGTGGTTTATACCTGAGATGTAAATCCAGAAGTTTTTAAGAGCAGATAAAGTGTGGGCATGGATGATACACTTGGAGGTTTACAGATGTGTGTGTATGTGCCTCTTACCTACCTCATTGGGTTCTTGTGAGGATTATATGAATTATTATATGTCAAGTACATAGAACATTGCCTGGCTCGTAGGAAGTGCTATATGGGGCTTAGTTTTTATTTTTTTATTTTTTGGCCGCGCGGAACGGCATACGGGATCTTAGTTCCCTGACCAGGGATCGAACCAGTGATCCCTGCAGTGGAAGCGGGGAGTCTTAACCACTGGACCGCCAGGGAGGTCCCATGGCTTAGCTGTTGTTAATAGCTTCATCCAGATTTGGGGCTTTGCTGCTTTTATGACCAGCAGGCTTTTCAGCCTAGTTAAGATCATTGGAATGAAGGCAGATTTTCCCTGAATGGTCCTTAGCTTTTTATGCATTCAAGTAAAGTATTTTTAAAAACATCTGCTACCTGCATACCTGCTTCAGATGCTTGGAGAGAAAACTCAGTTCAGAACCTTGACTAAGGAGGTGCAAGGTGAATGGTTAATTCAGAGCATGTACTCTTTCAATCCACCCATCTCTATCCTGTTGGTTCTTTTGTGAAAGAGGCAAAGCAGACTTCTCTTTCTAAGTTGCCTGGTGTCTAACATCATGGTTGCCTCGGAGTCACATGATTGTACAAAAGCATATACTACCAGGGCCTGCTGGTTTAATTATTAGTCTCATTCTCCAGCTTGCTCTAGGCAGCCTTGACACTAGCCCTCGCCATCTCAGTGGTCTTTGTGTCTGAACTTCTTTTATTTATTTATTTAATTTTTTTTTTGGCTGCGTTGGGTCTTCGTTGCTGCGTGCGGGCTTTCTTTAGTTGTGGCGAGCGGGGGCTACTCTCGTTGCAGTGTGCAGGCTTCTCATTGAAGTGGCTTCCCTTGTTACGGAGCACGGGCTCTGGGTGCTCGGGCTTCAGTAGATGTGGCACGTGGGCTCAGTAGTTGTGGCTCGCAGGCTCTAGAGCGCGGGCTTGGTAGTTGTGGTGCACGGGCTTAGTTGCTCCACGGCATGTGGGATCTTCCTGGACCAGGGTTCGAACCCGTGTCCCCTGCATTGGCAGGCGGATTCTTAATCACTGCTCCACCAGGGAAGCCCTGTGTCTGAACTTCTTGAGTCTTTGACTCCCATCTTCCTCTGATGGGAGTACAAGCCATGATATTTTGTTTTTCTCCCTACCTGGGGATTCAAATAGGAAGATCTTGGGTACTTCCCCCGCACTTGCAAAAGGATACAGCAGAAGAGGTTCCGAAGCCTGTTTTCCAAACTCTGATACTGTCTGCCAGAGAAAATCAGCTCTCCCTGGAAGGACGAGCATTACTTCAGGAGAGGTAGTAGGTTATACCATTCTTTTAATCTTTTCCCTTCCCTCCCTCTCTTTCTTTCTCTTTCTCTCTCTCTTTCTCGAGACAAGCACCCTGTAGTGGATAGAGGATCTATCTAGGTGACCCTAAGCCTTGTAACCTGTGGTGTTTTTTTTTTTTTTTTTTTTTGGCACCGCACCCTCAGCAGTGAAGGGCAGAGTCCTAACCACTGGACCTCTAGGGAATTCCTGTCTAAGCCTTGTAACCTTGGGAAAATATGGCCCTAGCTGTTGTCAGATCTTTGGATAAGCAGGACTGGATCTGTTTCCTATTCACATTTATATCTGCCACAGTGCAGGACCACATGTGCCACAAATGCTCACCATGCTGGCTCAATCCATGTGAACCTTCCTAGGCATCAGTTTCCTCATCTGTAAGCTGAGATCCCTAATGTCTTTGAGCTGTGACATTCTCTAATCCTGGAAGGAAAGGGAGGTATTGGTTAGTCACCTGTTTGATTTCCACCTCCCCCTGTTCCCTGTAGCGGAACCCTGGATGTAATAGTCACCTTTTTAGGAAGTAGTAGATATGGTTCGTGTAGGAAGAGGGATCATAACTGTTGAAGGAAACTTAAGACCAGTAGGACTCAGTATAGGAGGGGTAGACAATTTGCAGCTTCGTGAAAGAAAGCTTCTGTAACCAAGGCAGGTTCTTAGTTTGACAAAAAAAAGGGGGGGACATCCTTGATGCCCAGAGAACCCAAGAATAAGTTGGAATACATTTCAGGCAGGCAGTAAGTGCTTTTAGAGGGCAGATGAGGGCTATAGCGTGAACCTTATAGTCTGTTGGGGAGGCAAATTTTACACTGATAACTGTAAATAACAAGAAAGTGACGATTACAAAAACCCAGCTTGCTTCGAAGGAGGACAGGATGCTATGGGAGTATGTAACAGAAGGGCTTGAGTTTGCCCTGAAGGAGTCACGGAACTGCCCCCATTGGGGGCCATTAGCGTGGGGGGAAATGTTGAGACATAGAATTTAGATTTTTTTCCCTTTATGTTTTACATAAGACAGGACTGGGCAGTTCCTATCCTGACCTTGGTAGTGAAGGCAAAGGTTCTTGCATGATTTAGCAAATGATTACCCCCTCATGGTAGAAATGCTTCCATTGTGAAAGTCAGAGGACTTTCCAATGTTGGATTGTTGGGTTGAGGGTGGAGAGGGTTGGCTGAGAAGTGTGTGTGTGTGTGTGTGTGTGTGTCTGTGTGTGTGTCTGTGTGTGTGTTGAGGGGGAGGCATAGCATTTGGGACTGTCTGTATCCGGTGCGAGTGTGGGTCTCTGTAAGCCAAGGCCAGCTCCTTTTCCTTTCTGTAGAGTGAAGGAAAGTGAACTTTTTCCCCTCCTCCCACCCCTGGCTTCAGTTGGGACTGGGTGAAATGTCTTTGGTCTTTGGACCAGCCTGCGGGAGCCGAGTCAGCCTGTCCCCAAAGGTCAGAGCCCGGAGCTTTCTCGTGGGCTCTGTGGTGGGGTGTGAGAGGGGGAAGCCGGAGTCCTGGCAGTGGGCTCTTGCTGTGGGCCGTCTGACTTACCCTGAGAGGCTGCCACCGAGTCACTGAGCCAAGGCCCCCCAGGGGTGCTGCGGAACCACCCACCGCAATGGGCCTCTCCTCCCTCCTGGGGAAGTGGCTCACCCTGAGCCATCAGCTTGCTGAAGTCTCTCCCACCCTAACAGACAATCTAAAACTTGATCGCCTCTCTTGCTCTGCCTCATCTGTTGACTTCTCCTGCCTGCCACCTCTCCGGTTGTTCTTTCTCATCTTTTTGTTGGGTTACCTCTTAAATATAGTGGTTTTTCAGGGTATGTCCTTGCTGCTGCTCTTCCCAGTATTCTCCTTGGAAAACTTTATCTCAAACTACCCGCCACCCCTGTGCTGCTCCCTCACTGTTTTACTTCTAACCAGATCTCCATGCTGGGTTTTAAGCCTAAATATCCAATTGCTGACCGACTGGACCTCTTTTTTAGCAAATACTCGAATTCTTCTGCTTGGCGTTGAGGCAATGGTGGTGAGCAAAATGGATGCAGCTCCTGGCTTCAAGGAGCTTATGGCCTAGTGGGGGAAGGTGGGCATTAATGTAAAACCACAGAGTATCATGACAGACTGGCATGGCTCTGAAGGAAAAGTATGGAGCCAAGAGGGCTTATAGCAGAGCAGCGGATCTAGTTGCATGGGAGGGAGGAAGGAGGTCCTTCAGAGGATTCTCTGAGGAAAGGAGGTGTGAACCAAGATATGAAGGACAAGTAGGTGCTTCCTTGCAGGTCACTCAGACTGTCTCTGCAGAGCAAAAGACTACTATTTTTGGGGGTGGGGGGAGCCCTTGAAATTATTTGCTAATGCACCTGCTTTTAAGGCTGCTGTTTATTCTGAGGTGAACTTCCTTCGCAGCCGTAATAACCCATGGGTCTTTATTGAGGTAGTGGTCTTGGGTGGAAGTTTCCTTTCATTCTACTACTTAGTATAAAACATTTATTTTTTACTAGGTCTGCAGCTTCCATCAGCGATATGTTTCCTTTCCCTAATGTGAAACACTGGCTTTGTTTGCTCAAGTCTGTGAGTGCTTTTGGATTTAGATGATTGTATAACTCAAGAAGATAGCGCTTTTTTTTTTAACATGTTAACCACTATCATTTTCACTTTATATACTTTGGCACTGAATTATTACAAAAATTACTTCTGTAATTTAAAAAGACAATGTTTTCAGAATGAGAAAAACAAATGGCCAAAAACATATGAAAAGATGCTTAATCTCATTAAGAATCAAGAAAATACAAATTAGGGACTTCTCTGGCAGTCCAGTGGTTAAGACTCCACACTTCCACTGCAGGGGGCACAGGTTTGATCCCTGGTTGGGGAACTGAGATCCATTATGCTGTGTGGTGCAGCCAAAAAAAAAAAAATTTTAATTAACAAAAGAAAATACAAATTAAAACAACAATATTGTTTCTGCCCATCAACTTGGCAAAAAAAGTAAAGATTTATAATACCCATTTTGGTGAAAGTTTGACTGAAGCAACATTATCATACACAACTGGTGAAAAATCAATTTGTATTATAAAGACTTAATTTAAAACATGTATATCCTTTGATCCAGCAATTCCACTTCTAGAAATCAATCTTAAAGATATAGTTGCCATGGGGACTTCCCTGGTGGCTCAGTGGTTAAGAATCTACCTGCCAATGCAGGGGACATGGGTTCGAGCCTTGGTCCAGGAAGATCCTACATGCCGCGGGGCAACTAAGCCCGTGTGCCACAACTACTGAGCCTGTGCTCTAGGGCCTGTGTGCCGCAGCTACCCAGCCCAAGTGCTGCAGCTACGGAAGCCTGCGTGCCTAGAGCCCGTGCTCCGCAACAAGAGAAGCCACTGCGATGAGAAGCCCATGCACCACAACGAAGAGTAGCCCCTGCTTGCTGCAACTAGAGAAAGCCCTCGCACAGCAGCGAAGACCCAACACAACCAAAAATAAATAAATTTTTGTTAAAAAGACAGCATTAAAGAAAAGATACAGTTGCCATATACACAAAGTGATGTGTGTAAGGGTGCTCACTGTAGCAGTGAAAAACTGAAAATAACCCAAATGTCTATCAAATAATGAAATTAAGGCACATGGAATATTATGTAATCACTAAAAAGAATGATAGAGTTGTATATCTCAAATGGAGAATTCTCTAAGATGTTAAACAAAAAAAGTAAGTTGTGTATCTGTGCCAGATAGTTTATTGCTCCTTAGCTCCAAATCTACCCTTCTTTGCCCTGTTTTATGATACTTGGTGTTGTAAACATTTTTCCTTTGCCCTCTGAGGTGATTTTAAGCTCTACCAGTAGAGGGCACTGGAGGAACACTGATGAGGAAGGGGTAGTCTTCCAGGTGCCTGGGTGCTTGCCTATTATCAAGTTTCAACAGCACCCCACCAGGCAGCTTCCCAGTGAGTTTCAGCAGCACCCGTGTGGGTGTCTTCCCATTGAGTTCCCTCAGCATCCCTGTGGGCAGCTTCCCAGAATCTCAGTGGCTTCCTGGCGAATTTCGTCAGTCCTCCAACTCAGCATTCTAGCGCATCCAGTTTCCTGCCTGCCAACCCTTCAGTGGGCGGCAAACTTTGAAGAGGATAGCTTTTTAAATCTTGCTCCAGGTGTGCCTGTGAACTTGTAATTCAATATATATGGAAAATCCTCAGGTGATTTTTTTTTTCAAGAAAAAAAAGACAAATGACATAGTAGTAGAAGATATAGAAGTAAATCTGAAAATTATTCCTTAAAAAAAAAAGGATGAGCAGGTGTTATTTAGTGAAGAGGGGAAGGAATAGCATCCTGGACTAGCATTTACAAAGGGACTGAGACAGATGGCAGCCTCGTGCGTTTGAGAGTCTCATAGCACTTGAAACTCAACACAAGGAAAGTCAAACTCACTGTTTTCTCCCTTAAAGCCTATTTTTCTATATTCTGTCTCAGCACGTTATTGCCCCAGTCAGAAACCCTGGTATCGCTCTAGGTATTTGTGATGGGTCAACTGGGCTAGGCCAGAGAAACTCCCCAGGACCCTCTCTCTGCTATATTTCCAGTTGGAAGGGCCTCTGAGGGAGAAGCAGCCAATTTGTAACAAACACACACTTTCTTTTAGTTATTAGACCAAACACTGATTTAGGTACCTGGTGAAGGGATTTTGCAAATGTAATTAAAATCCCTAAGTGGTTGGCTTTGAGTTAATCTAAAGGGAGATTATCCTGGGTGGCCTGACCTAATCAGATGGAATCCCTTTAAAAAAGGGCTGGGCCCCCGCCACCCTGAGGTTAGAGATTCCAGGAGGGAGGTAGGTGGGTAGATAGATTGATTGGTAGATGGATAGATAGAAAATCTCCTATTGGTTCTGTTTCTGTGGTTGAGCCCTGACTGATAGAATATTCCTCCTATAGCCTATCACTTAGCAAATCCTCAGATTATGCTGCTTTAAAAGCTTCTCTTCTTTTGATCCTCCTCCCAGTTCTGCTGCATCTGGGTTCATTTGAGCCCCACTTCTTCTTGCATGGATTGTTGGGGGTTCGCTTCCAGCTGGTATCTGCATCCTGTGAGGTCCTGCCATACCCTGTTTACTTTCATATGATTTCCTAGATTGTTCTTTCTTTTTTTTTTAGTAAATTTATTTATTTATTTATTTATTATTTTTAGCTGCGTTGGGTCTTCGTTGCTGCGCGCGGGCTTTCTCTAGTTGCGGCGAGCGGGGGCTACTCTTTGCTGCTGCCGTGCGCGGGCTTCTCATTGCTGTGGCTTCTCTTGTTGCGGAGCACGGGCTCTAGGCGCGCAGGCTTCAGTAGTTGTGGCACGTGGGCTCAGTAGTTGTGGCTTGCGGGTTCTAGAGCGTAGGCTCAGTAGTTGTGGTGCACAGGCTTAGCTGCTCCCCGGCGTGTGGGTTCTTCCCGGACCAGGGCTTGAACCCATGTCCCCTGCATTGGCAGGTGGATTCTTAACCACTGCACCACCAGGGAAGTCCCCAGATTGTTCTTTCTAAAGTACACATCTCATCTTGTCACTCTTCTTGAAATCTTTTAATGGCTTCCTGAAATTTTCAGGCAAAAGTTCAAAAGCCGTAGCTTTTTTTACATTTTTGCTCCTCTCAGCATATAGATCATACTTCTTTTGAAATTTTTTTTAGTGGTTGCCCTAGAGGTTGCAATATACATTTACAATGAATCCAAGTCCACTTTCAAATTATACTGTCCCACTTCACTGGTAGTGCAAGTAACTTATAATAGAGTCTTCCCAGTTCCTCCATCCCATCTGTTGTAGCATTGCTGTCATTCATTCACATATTGATAAGCTATAGTCACTGGACACTTCGTTGCTACTTTGAATATATTGTTATTATTTTGAACAAATTATCTATTTGTTAACTGTTAACAATTAGAATAAGAAAAATAAATATTTTATTTTACCTTTAATTATTCTTTCTCTGACACTCTTTGTGTAGGTCAGACTTTATGACCCATATCATCTTCTTTCTCTCTGAAGAACTTCTTTTAACATCTTGCAAGTCAGGTCTGTTGGTGACAAATTCCCTCAGTTTTGTTTGTCTCAGAAAGTCTTTATTTCTACTTCATTTCAAAAGGATTATTTTGCTGGATACAGAACTCTAGGTTTTTTGTACTTTTTTTCTTTAAACATTTTAAATATTTCACTCTGCTCTTGCTTGCATGGTTTCTGAAGAGAAGTCCAATGTAACTCTTATTTTTGTTCCTCTATAGGTAAGGGTTTTTTCCCTCCCTCTGGCTTCTTTCTTGATTTTCTGCAGTTTGAATATAATATGCCTGGGTGCAGATTTTCTGATAGTTGTCCTGCTTGATGTTCTCTGAGCCTCCTAGTTCTCTAGTTTCGTTTCTGTCATTAATTTTGGAAAATTCTCAGTCATTATCACTTCAAATATTTCTTCTGTTCCTTTTCCTCCTCTCCATCTGGTATTCCTCTTATATGTATGTTGCAATTTATGTAATTGTCCCAAGGTTCTTGGATATTCTATTCTGGTTTTTTTTTAATTCTTTTTTTCTCTTTACTTTTCAGTTTGGGAATTTTCTTTTCTTTTTTAAAATATTTATGTATTTATTTATTTATTTGGTTGCGCTAGGTCTTAGTTGCGGCTCGTGGGCTCCTTAGTTGCGGCTTAACGGGCTCCCTAGTTGTGGCATGCATGTGGGATCTAGTTCCCTGACCAGGGATCGAACCTGGGCCCCCTGCATAGGGAGTGCAGAGCTCTATCCACTGCGCCACCAGGGAAGTCCCGGGAATTTTCTGTTGACACATATTCAGGCTCACTGATTCTTTCCCTGGCCATGTCAAGCCTACTGATGAGCCCATCAAAGGCACTTTCATTTCTGCTACAGTATTTTTAGTTTCTAACATTTCCTTTTGGTTCTTTCTTAGAGTGTCCATCTCTCTGCTTCCATCATCCGTCTGTTCTTTCATGTTGCCCACTTTCCCATTGGAGTCCTTAGCATATTAATCATAGTTATTTAAAATTCCTGGTTTGATAATTCCAAAGTCTCTGTCATCTGGTTCTGATGCTTGCTTGCTCTGTCTCTTCAAACTGTGGGGTTTTGTTTGTTTGTTTTGTTTTGTTTTGTTGCCTTTTAGAATGCCTTGTCCTTTTTTGTTGAAAGCCAGATGTGTGTGAGGTTTTTACATTTTTCTGGCGAGGAGTTAGGTTGTGATTACTGTTTGCTAAAGCTGTAGGGGTCAAAAGTTAAATTTCCTCTGGTGCCCTTGTTTTTGTCTCCCCTGTTGTCTTTGGGTTTCTAGACACCTCTTCTTTTTTTTTTTTTTGGTACGCGGGCCTCTCACTGTTGTGGCCTCTCCCGTTGCGGAGCACAGGCTCCGGACGCGCAGGCTCAGCGGCCATGGCTTATGGGCCCAGCCGCTCCGCGGCATGTGGGATCTTCCCGGACCGGGGCACAAACCTGTGTCCCCTGCATCGGCAGGCGGACTCTCAACCACTGCACCACCAGGGAAGCCCTAGACACCTCTTTTTAAATAAGGTCTGAGACTTGCGGTTCTTTCTGTTGTTAGTCAGTTCCCCCTGTTATTAGACGGGAGCCCTATACCACCGACAGTGTGAGGAGAGGGGCAGTGTTCTATAGTCCTGTGATTAGGTGCCCCTGGACCTTCACAAGTCCTTCTCAGGTTCCCCTTACTCCCTTTAGGTGAGATAGGAAAGCTAGAAGGGGTGGAGTTGGCTGTTTCTCTTCCCCCAAGTCAGTTAGGTTTTGGTGAGACCCAGGGTAGTTAGGATCTGGTGAAACAGGCTAGGCTCCTTTGAGGGCAGGCCTTGTTAAAAATTGCAGAGGCCTATGAGTCTACTTCAGAATGGCCACTTCTCCCATCTCCCTGCCAGAAGCACTAAGGAATTTTTCTCTGATCTTCAGCCTGAGAACCTGGTGGGCTCCTGGAGGTAAAACTCATAAAAGTGTGTCTCCCCACACCACCACCAAAGATTAAATCCCCCTGGAATTTTTAACTCTCAAGCTTGTCCACACTGAACTTCCAGCAATTTGTCAATTACAGTAAGTTTCCTGTGGTACTTGCCCCAAGGGTTGGTCTTCTGTTCCCACTAAGCTGTGATTCTCTGTACCTGCCTGTCTCTCCAAGTTTGGGGGCAGTGGTTTGCCCTGTGACCTCAATTCTCTGATGGTTCTAAGAAGAGCTGTTGATTTTCAGTTTGTTCAGCTTCTTTTTGTTGTGAGGACAGGAGTGACCATTTCCAAGCTCCTCACATGTCAGACCCGCCTTAGTTTTTCAAGTCATGGATTCCAGAACCTAATTATTGGCAGGGGTTCTGAAGTTAGTCAGGCTGAATTAAAATCCTGACTCTGTCATTGGCAAGTGCTTGTGTGACTTGGCAAAGTTACTTACCTGTGCCTTGGTTTTCTCATCTATAAAATGGCTTTAAACATAAGAGTATCTCTATCTTATAGGGTTATGGTGAAGATGAATTCAGAAAATGCACGTCAGGCACCAAGCAGAGTGTCTGGTGTCAAGTAGGAGCTCAGTAAGTGTTAGTGTTGTCACCATCATCATCAGGTCCCCATGTGCACTGTGTGCTTTAAACACTGGCGCTTCTTCTTGCCTGGGGTATCTCTCCTCCATCCATCTGACTTTCATGCATCCTTCAAAACATTGTTTATATCTTGTTCTCACAAAGCATGTTCAGAATCCCTCATCCATTTTAGATAAGGTGATCTTATACTTTATCATCCAACCTGGGACACTTTTGAGGTTGAGGGGGTGCTTTTAATAATTACCACAAAAACAAAAACAAAAACAAATAATTACCACAGGACAACAAGCCCCCGGCAAACCAGGAGATGCAGTCACCTCAGTTTTAGTACCTCTTCTCTGGCTCTCTGCTGCTCCCCGTGTCCGTCAGCAGCATTGTCACACTACTGTCCTTGTTGACTTACTTGTCTCTCTCCTGTTCTGTGACGCCTTGCGTCCTGTGTCGCCATGGCGACAACCATGGCCCGGGATCTCTCATAGGGCCGGCGTGCACCCCCCCCGACTCTGAAATGAAGGTGATCATGCCATTGTCCTCTCCATCTTTATCAGTGATTGTTTCTACTTTCAGTGTGATCCCATGCCTCTTCCTCCTTCAGATAGATCTATCCTACCTTCTGGGGCTTCACTCACATTCCACCCCTTCTGGGAAGCCCCCCCCTTGATTTTTGTGTCCCCCCTTCTCAGCTTCCTCTCATCCCCTGGGCTTATTGTTGCTGTATGTATTATCTGTTGTTCCACAGGTGGGCTCTCGCTCCCCAGTCAGACTCAGCTCCCCAAGGACAGGCACTGCACTGTCCCCTTTCCCAGCCTCGCCCACAGCATGATCAAGCACCAGGCTGGCCACCAGCAGGCACTCAGGAAACACATGTTGGTGCCCAGTTGCTCAGACTGGTGACCTTTCACTGGACTCTTCCTGAGCTGAGTCAGATGATGCTAGCGGCTGGTGAGAGCCGTCAGTCTACCATAGCGGGAGGTGCTAAGGGCCTCCAGGGCAGGCTTTGAGGGCAATCTTCATTTTTCCTCTGTTCCTGAAGTCCACAGTTTTATGTGTGAGCAGGATGGAGGCTGACCTGTCTGGCTTTAATATCGATGCCCCTCGTTGGGACCAGTGCACTTTCCTAGGGCGGGTGAAGCATTTCTTCAATGTCACGGACCCCCGCACCGTCCTGGTACCAGAGTGGGAGCTGGACTGGGCCAAAGTGATGGTGGAGAAGAGCAGGTGAGCGGTTAGGGGAGTGGGCTGGGGGCACTGGGGCGACGTCGTTGGGTGCCCTAGGGACGAGGTGGAAATGGAAGACGAGGGGCTAGGCAGAGAGCTCAGGGAGGAGGAGGAGCTGAGAGCAGGATGACTCGGGGCCAGGGGTCAGGAGGTAACACTGCCTGTGGTCCTTGGTGGCAGGATGGGGACTGTGCCCCCAGGCACGCGAGTGGAGCAGCTGCTCTATGCCAAGAAGCTGTACGACTCGGCCTTCCACCCTGACACCGGGGACAAGATGAACGTCATTGGGCGGATGTCCTTCCAGGTCCCCGGGGGCATGATCATCACGGGCTTCATGCTCCAGTTCTACAGGTGCGACCCGGGAGCAAGGCAGCGCCAGGTGCAGCCGCATGGACCTGTTAGGCAGGGAGCCATAGTATGATGATAGTAATAGCCGTCTTTATGGATCCCTGACCAGCTACCAGGCGCTGTGTTAAATTCTTTGCATGTTATCACCTCATTTAATCTCAACAACCCTACAGAGAGGTACTGTTTTCATCTCCATTTTATAGATGAAGAACTGAGGTTCTGGAGAGGTTATATGACTTGTCCAAGTTCACACAGCCAGGAAATAGTGGTGCCTGGCTGTATAAACTGAGGCAGGCCTCTCAAGAGTGCTCAACGGATGAGCTATTCTAATTCCCTCTTTAAAAAGTACTTATTCAACAATGAATTTAATGTATTTTTATAAGGTAATATCCAAGTAAAAAAATTGGGACACCCTTTCAGCCCTTTTGGGGAGAGAAACTTTCTCTGTTGTTCCCCTTTTCTCTCTTCCCTCTCCCCCCTCTCTCCCCGACGCATTCAGTTACCCGGTTGTTGAGCCAGGCCTTGGGCCAGGTGTGCGGAGTATAAAGAATTTAGTCCCTCCCTTCAAGGGGTGCCCAATTTTGTTGAGACCAAGAAGGAAATAGTTACCATCCAGCTTGCTAAGTGGTAGGTTAGGGGTAGAATATGGGGTGGTGGGAGCAGAGAGCATAGAATGACTAACTGTGTCTCAGGAAGGGCAGGGGAAGGCTTGGGAAGGTTCCAAGGAAAAAGAGATCTCTCAACAGAGCAGGATTCAGCCATGTATGGAAAAGGTAGGGGGTGTGGCCGCTCCAGTCAGAGGGACAGCCTGTGCAAAAAAGCCCAGCTGCATGAAACAGCATGGGAACAGCTTGGGCAGCGGCAGGTAATGTGGTTTGACTGGTGTGCCCCAAACCCTCTTTCCATCCTCCTCTCTGCCTCTCCGGGCCTCCCTCCTGGTAGGACGATACCGGCAGTGATCTTCTGGCAGTGGGTGAACCAGTCCTTCAATGCCTTAGTCAACTACACCAACAGGAATGCAGCTTCCCCCACGTCGGTCAGGTAGGAGACCTGAACCCCAGGCCATCCATGTGGGCTTGGAGCAGGTGGCTGTCCTCTTGCCTCCAGGGGAACAGCCCTTCTAAAGGGTTCCAGGGCTGTCAGTCCTCCCTGGGTGGGACCTGTCCTGGGCAAGTGACCAGGTCTCCCTTTCCAGGGTTTGGAAGTATTAGGCTGACTAGGAGAGTATCTTCTTCCTAGACCAATTCAACATTCATTCATTCTACAAATATTTCTTGAGTGTGTATTAGGTGCTGGGCATGGTTCTAGATGCTGGGGATACATTTGAGTAAGACATGTGTGCTCTCTAGAGTTGAAGGTCTTTTAAGAAAACAAGCATAGGGACTTCCCTAGTGGTCCAGTGGTCAAGACTCCATGCTCCCAGTGCAGGGGGCACAGGTTTGATCCCTGGTCAGGGAACTAAGATCCCGAATCCCACATGCCGCATGGCGCGGCCAAAAAAAAATAAATGGAAAACAAGCGTAATAATCTCAGACTGTGATTGCTGCCATTAAGGAAATAAATAGATAACAAGACAGAGAACAGCAGAGGGGCATCTGTGTAGATAGGCTGTTCAGGGAAGTCCTTTCTGCAGAGCTGACATTTCAGCTGAGTTTCGAAAGATAAGGATTTAGCCATGCAAGAGCCCAGGGAAGAATTCCCGGGATAGGGGGCAGCAACATGCAAAGGTTCTGAGCAGGAAGCCGTTTGGTGTGTTTAAAGTACTGAAAGGAGGCCAAGGGGACTGGAGCAGCTGAGTGAGTTGGGGGGAGATCACAAGGTGAGGCTGGGGACAGACCACATGAGCTTCTCAGGAATGAAGCCACATTTCTAGCCTTTATCACTCAAGCCATCGTCCTGCCCTCAGCCAGCTAGGGTCCCCGCTCCCAAACATCTCTCTCCTCCACTAGGCAGATGGCCGTTTCCTACATCAGTGCCACAACCGCTGCGGTGGCCACTGCTGTGGGCATGAACACGTTGACAAAGGTACCGTCTGGGGTTGCTGTGGGCATGGTGGCCACGAGGCGGCAGCAAAGTCCTAGGGAAAACTTTTTTTTAACCAGGCAGGGGCCGTTTCCGGTCTGGATGAGTTGGGTTTGGCCAGAGCCCAGCCAAGTAGTGGGAAATTCAGCAGGGCTGCGCCCATTTGGTCTTTCTTGGGGCTTTGAGGGAGTTTGGGTTCCCCGACTGGGTGTCAGGATGCGTGGCAGTAGCGAGGTCTGATTTCTTGTTCTATCTTCCTGAAGCCCCTTCCACCCCTATCTCCAGGGAGCCTGACCTACTCCCATTGTTCTCTTCTCCCACAGAGAGCCCCGCCCCTGGTGGGCCGCTGGGTGCCCTTTGCCGCTGTGGCTGCGGCTAACTGTGTCAACATCCCAATGATGCGACAGCAGTGAGTACAGGGCTCCCTTTTCCTCCCTGCAGACCGTGAGGCTAGCAGGGGAAGGGCAAGAAACCAAGGCAGTGGGCCGCTCGCTGGGGCTGAGGTGGGTGTGGGGAGGGCTGCCGAGCTGCGCTTCGGAAGGTTCCCTGAGGACTGGCGGCTCCAACAGTGACGGCTGCAGGAGTGGCGGGTGACTTAGGTTTCATCTGTGATGTGTTTTGTGGGTGATGGGGAGCAGGGGTGGGGCGTTAGCGAGGACCTGTGGGGTTTGGCACTAGCTCATGTCCTTTCAACTGCAACTGTATTTAAGTTGTGGACTCGGCTTACTTCCAAAGCCTTGGGGATGCCTTACAGAATGAAACGCAGCAGAGCGAGGCGTCCAAAGATAGAACAGAACCAAGAAGCTTTGAGGAAGCCAGAGGGGCAGATAGATGTTTTCCAGGCACCAGGCTCTAAGCGTCACAGCAGGAAAGGTGAAAGGAGAAACCCGCTGTGTCTCACAGCTCTTGTTTCTTGACTAGACAAAGTATAGATGTTCCTCGGTTATAAAATTTAATGATGTAGTAGAGGTAAAGCGCCCCAAATAGCACCTGGACTGTAAGAAAATGCTGCATTAAGCATTAGCTACTGCTGCCCCTGTTTCCATCAGTGCCTTCCTCGTCATCACCAGTATCTATAAGGCACATTTTCTTGGGATTAGTAGCAAATGGAAAGTGATCACAACCGCCCTTGCAGAAAGAGCACACCACAGAAGAGTCCTGCATGCACACTGCTCGCCTCCCCCCCGCCCCCAGCCCCCGCATCCAGTTGCTCCTTCCAATGAATGAATGAGTCCCCACCACCCACCTGGTCTTGGATGGAGTGCTGTCAAGCACTGGCCTGAGACTAACAGCTCCTGTTTGGGAGCAGTCACTGTGTCAGGCACTGGACTTAGCACTTTGCAGGCATTATTTTGTTTAATCCTCACCAAGTCCCATGAAGTGGGTGCCATGATTATCCCCATTTTGCAAATGCGGATAACTGTGTCCTTAGAAGGATTCGGGAACTTGCTCAAGATCATACTCTTGCTCTGCAGTTTCCGGATGCAGCCTAGGCCGTTGGGGCCCAGTGCTAGCTCTCTGAGCCTCTGCCCTAGGTCACGGCCGGATACCACTCTCTGGAGTGGGGAAGGGCGCTCCAAGGGCCAGCTGCAGGAGGTGGCTTCCTAGAGCTTGAGTGCCCTGGCCTTGGTCCCCTGGTGTGTCACATCGCTGGCAGGCTTCCAGCACCCCTTTCCCATATCCAGCACCTCCTGTCTGTGTTTAGGGAACTCATCCAGGGCATCTGCGTGAAGGACAGGAACCACAATGAGATTGGTCATTCCCGGGTGAGCAGAGGCCTGCCTTTGGGGTGGGAGGAGGGAGTTCCCTCTCAGACCCTGTCCTGTTCTTCGTGGTCAGAGCAGGCCTGGGCTCTACTATAGGGTTGAGAAACCTTCTCCCTGACTCCATCCTCCTTCCCTATCGATTTTCCCTCCATATCTCTGTTCATGTCTTTTCTCCATCGTTTCTGGTCCTGAAGCCATAAAAATGTGGCTGGGTGGGAGAGGGTAAGTTGAGGTCACTCAACCCCTGACAGGTCCATCCCTTCCTCTTTACCAGCTCAGACTTGGCCTTGACCCTGACCCAGCCCTCAGGTGCAGCCTATGGATACTGGATAAGCTCATTCCTGACAACTTACTCTTTTCTGCCCTCAGAGAGCTGCGGCCATAGGCATCACCCAAGTGGTCATTTCTCGGATCACCATGGCAGCCCCTGGCATGAGTAAGATGGGGAAGCCCTCCCATCCTGGGGGACCCTGGAACAAGTGATGGAGACCTCAACCACACTTCGGGTGGGGGGTGGGACCTCAGCCTCTATAGACATGCTTCTCAAACTGGTTTGCTTGAGTGACAAGAGCCACAAGAGAGCCACACTGTAATTCCTGGAATGTCAGTGAATCAGAGATTTGGTGGAGAAAGTTATTTTCATTTAACAAATATTCCTTAAGTTCCTTCAGTGTGCTGGACACAGTGTGGGGGGCTGGGGACACAGTGGTAGAGAAAAATAAGTCCCCTGCCCTGGTTTTGCTGTCAGCAGGGGCATGTTACAGAGCAGGATGTAAAACTTGCTTCAAAGATAGTTTTGAGAAGGGTGCTCTGGGCCTGCGGTACTTGTCCTCCTGTTGTTATAGGTGTGCAGGTTGAGGAGTTTGGGAAGGACCTTCTGCCAGGACTTGGGGGAGGGGTGGGGCATGGCCATGCCTACAGTCTTCCATTCTTCTCCCAAATGAAAAGTATTTTCTGGAACTTCTGGGGAAGGAGGGGGAATCACTCAGTCTGTGATCCGACTTTGGAAAGGGATCTTGGGGGGAGTCTCACAGCCTTTCCCCTGGTTTCTTCCAGTCCTGCTGCCGGTCGTCATGGAAAGGCTGGAGAAACTGCGCTGCATGAAGGTGAGCGGATTCTCCTTTGCATCTTCCCTGCCCAGAACACATACGTGCTGGGGGCTCTTGGCCGTCTTACCCTTCCCTCTTGCTCCCACCCTGCATCTCACTCAAGTAGGGCCCATCCTGGTGCCCGCTGGCTGCCCAGTACTCAGCCTTGTCTGCCGAGAGCAAGGAGAGCCCCCTCCCCACCCTGCAGAGCCAGGGTTTCCCGCCTGCGGGTTTCTAGCTGGGTGACCCGCGTGGGTTTCACCTCGAAGTATGGAAGTCCCACGTGGGTCTCTCTTTTGTCTGTTTCTGTGCAGAGAATTCGGGTGCTGCACGCCCCATTGCAGGTTCTGCTGTCCGGGTGTTTGTGAGTATCATATTTTCTCGGTTTGGGGGTCTATGGTGGGGTGCCCAAGATCTGTCTTCTTGTGTCACCCACGTTGGAAAACATGTACTCCTTTACCTGACTTCAAAAGCGCCCGGGCTTTAATGCCTGTGGCCCCTCTGGTGCGCTCTCACCCCTTCTTTCTGAGGGCACCAGGCTGGCACTGTGCACACACTGGAGTGGAAAGTGGAACCCTTGGGGGTCCTTCTGTCCCAGGGTCTCCCCTCTGACCTTAGGTCTTCAGTAGTTTTAGAGAAGAGACAAAAATGATGAGATCATCCCACCACAAAAAAGAAATGCATTATGTGATGTGATAGAGGGGTTAGCTCACGCCGGTGGTAAATTTACACAGTGCTACATGTCAGTTATATCTCAATACATCCAAAAAGATGAGCCATCGAAAATGACAGCACAGCCTGGGCCCGTCAAGTGTCCCAGCCTCGCACGGGAGGAAAGCACCACGAGTCCTGGCAGCATTCTTAGGTGCCTGCCCTTGACTGGACATGTCCCAGCATTACTCATGCTTTGTGAGGCCATGAGGCTAATGACAGCAACCAGAGCTAACACGCATTGGATGTTTTCTGTGTGCCGCCACTGTGTTGATGTTTCACGTCTATATTTTCACCTAATTCCCTCAGCCCTCGAGGTCTACATATAGTCATCATCTCCTTTCCCAGATGAAGAGACTTGCTATGCGTCTCTAGCTGGTAATTGCTGGAGCTGCGAATGGATCCTTAGCAGGTCTAACATTATGCCAGGCTGTCTTCTGCTAACTGATTTCCCACTGAGGGAGCAGTTACCATGGGCTGGATGTGTCACACGTGTTATCTCATTTAATCCTCACAGTAACCGTGCAGAGTAGGTGCTCTTGCCCTCCCTCTGCTGGCTCAGAGGGAACTTGCCCAAGATTGCACAGCTAGGAAGTGGCAGAGCTGAGACACGAACCTAGGTCTGTTAGATTCCCAAATCCTGTAAAACATGGTCCTGGATCCGCATCCTCTGAGAGCTTGTGAGAAATAAAGACTCTCAAGCCCTTTCCCAGACCTACTGAATTAGCATCACATTTGAACAAGCTCCTCGAGTTCCTTGCATGCCCAGTGAAGTTTGAGAAGCTCTGCCCTCACTGTTCTCCAACAGCTCGGGCATTCATTGAGTACAGGAGCAGGGCCCTGGGCCTACACCCCTCCCTGCTTTCCCTATACATCAGGAATTGCCTGTGGTCGTTAGGGCTGCTGCCCACACTCCCTGGTGACTCCATTACCTTCTTCTTCTGCTTGAATGATGGGTGGGTGGGGTGTGAGGGGGTGTGTGTGTGGGGGGCTGATTTTATCCTGTGCTAGAGTGAGTCTCCAGGCACCAGGAGACCAGGAGAAGGGTTGGAGGGAGAGGAGCTTTGGCGCCGGCTCCCCCTTCCTTTGAGGGGCTCAGCGATGGGGTGTGGGTGGGTCTGTGAGATGCCAGACACCCCCTAATGCTTTGGTTTCTCCTTTCTTCCAGCCTCATCTTCATGGTGCCAGTGGCATGTGGGCTGTTCCCGCAGACATGGTATCAGCTGTTCATTCCTCACTTGGTTTTACTGAGCACCCTGTCCCTGGTCTCCCTGACCTGCCTGGTGTCCCGAAGGAGAGAGGGAGGGGCAGGCAGGGGAGGCATCTGTCCAAGGACAAGTACCTGTCAGTCTAAACTCTGGACCTCTTGACCCCAGGTGAATGGTAAACTGAAACAGAGCTCCAAGGGGCAGAGGGGCTGCCTTGGAGAGATGGTGGGGGAACAATAAGAGACTTTCTGTCCCTGCTGGTTGAGTTACTAGATCCATTTCCCTGGCTGGATCTGGTCTTTGAAATTGAACAAGAGGGTAGGTACTCACTCTGGCTGATGTTCGCCAGAGGGTGGACGGCTTCGACCTCTCCGCTTCCCTTGCATGTCCTGGGAAGGGCAGAGGGGGTGGGTGAGGAGAGATGATGGCAAAGGGAAGGTAAGCATCAGACTGGGGCGGTGGGGTGAGGCGGAAGACTAGCTCCAGGAGACCAGGCATAGCTTGAATAGATACGGAGAAGATGCCCGTTTCCCTTTCCCTAGTACTCTCAGCTCTGTAGTCACCTGCTACACCTCTCCTGTGTTCTGAGCACCGAGCTTGTAATCCTGAAGAAGACAGAAGTTTAGCACCAGGGAGATGAAGTCAGGGCTCAATAGAAGTAAAAGTAACATACTGTAGTGTACGGAGGTCATTAATAATTCTGATGGAAAATGGGCAAGGGCTTCTTAG
Source organism: Physeter macrocephalus (assembly GCF_002837175.3). Classification (NCBI taxonomy): domain Eukaryota; kingdom Metazoa; phylum Chordata; class Mammalia; order Artiodactyla; family Physeteridae; genus Physeter; species Physeter macrocephalus. The sequence continues at coordinate 58,295,539 of NC_041233.1, forward strand.
AGGCGGCATCCGAGTTGGATTTTATCTGAGGGTAATTTGCTGCTCGTCCAGGTGGCACACTTATAAGCCCCTTCTCTCTTCTCAGTGAATTGCCAGTTTCCTATCTGGAACCAGAGCTCCAAGACACTATCAAGGCCAAGTATGGAGAACCTGTGCCTTATGTCTACTTCAATAAGGGTCTCTAAATGCCCCACCCCAGCAAGGACCAGTCCATACCCATATTTACCAGCTCCTCCTTAGCCACTGTGGATTCCCGTGCCTCTTTGCCAACAGGGCCTGTAGGCCAGGGTGGATTTTGGGGGATGAGGGTGGGGGTGGGAGGATGCCTCATGCTTCTACCCAGGCACCTGGGTTTACTGGACAACAGGGGATAAACGTGAACAAGGTGTGGGGGGAGGCCAAGTCTTCTATCTGCTCTCCCCTAACCCCTGTCCCCTGGAGACCAGGAGCTGAGACCCCCTCAGGGAGAAGGTGCTGAGACCTGGGGGTGACACTCAAGCAAACCGTTTGGAAAAGTTAGGAAACCTTTAGGATTCTGGTTCCAGCCAGGATTGAGGAAGGGCCCCTCTTCTCTTCCTCCTCATCAGCTCTCAGGCAAGGGAACCTTTCACCTGTGTAGTTCTGGCTCCTTCAGGAAGGGGGAGGGAAGAGGCCAGGTCACCTTGGGGCTCCTCTTTGCTCTTCCCCACTCTCCTCCCAGGGCCCCCTGGTCAGAAAGCTTCTCTGGGAGTCTTGCTAAACTTGAGTTTATCAGGCACCCAGGAGTTTTAGTGCAAAAAAAAAAGGACATTGTGTGAGGCAGCAGAGTTTTGTGGTGCTTCAAGCCCTACCTGTTGACACTGGCTTTGTTCTCCTGCCCCTAAAATCATATCTGATTCTATTTCTCTGTGTCTAAAAGATAATTCCACTGACTGTGAGTAAAAAGGATGTAGGTAGGCATTAACCGCATGTGTTAGTGGGTATAATTTCCTGGCTACCTCCCTTCCTCAGCCCACTGGGTTAAACACCAAAGAAAGACTGTTGTGTACTGAATAGGAAAGGGAAGTTTTATTTGGATGCCTCTGAGAGGAAATCAGCCAGGACCAAAGAGCCTTAAAGGACACACAGCAAAGCGCAGCCGTTCGCCCTTCCCAGTCTGGCTGCTCTAGGTTATTTCTCAGGCCCTTGCGGGAGAGGGGGCTGTTGTGGCTGACCTGGGGCCATGTCTGTATGAGTTTTGTGTAGTAGAATTTACTGACTGATCAAAGGATATCACTGTGAATTGAATGCATTTCTTGAAAGAGCACAGCGAACTGTCTGCACACTGAGTTAATAAAGCCTGGATGGAAAGCAGGATCTGGTTTTACTTTGGCCTTGGCATGGAGGAGCGTATCACAACTATAAGGGGAAACTGTCTGGTGCCCTGAGGCCATTGTTCATCTCCCTTATTATGGAGGAAAAATCCACCTGTCTTTGCTTGAGGCTCCAGAGATCTCCCAGTGTGGGAGTGTGTTGCTCTGGGGGAGGCGGGGCAGGGAGTTGGCAAACCATGGCTCAGGGGTCCAAATCTGCCTGGTATCTGTTTTTGTGTGTTTGGGAACTAAGAATGGCCTTTACATTTTTTGGAAGTTGTGAAAAAGAAAAAGAATATGTGAGACCCTGTGTATGTGGCATGCAGAACCTGAAATATTTACTGTCTGGCCCTTTACACAAAAAGTTTCCCCTACTCTGGAGTAATGGTCCTTAAGAACATGCATGAGGTTCACCTGGAGGGCTTCTCAAAACATGGATTACAGGGCCTCATTCCTAGAATTTCTAATTATGTGGGTCTGGGATGGAGCTGGTGAATTCGTATTTCTGGTAAGTTCCCAGTGATGCTGATTCTGTCAGTCTGGGGACCACTTTGAAGGACCACTGCTTTAAAGAGAAAGGGCCTCCTCTCTGAGGTCAGGATACTGGCTGCAATTTGATTTTTCCCCCATTTAAAATAATAAAATATAACTCACGTGACATAAAATTCATCCTTTTAAAGCGTACAATTCAGTGGTTTTTAGCATGCTTACAATGTTGTGCAACTGTCATTACTCTCTAATTCCAGAATATTTTCATTACCCCTGAAAGAAACTCTGTACTCATTAGTAGTCACTCATTACCCTCATCCCCCAGCCCCTTGCAACCCCTAATTTATCTTCTGTCCCTATGGATTTACCTATTCTGGACATTTCATGTAGGTGGAATCACACACTATGTGGCCTTCTGTGTCTGACTTTTTTCACTTAGCATAATATTTTCAAAGTTCATCTATTCTGTAACATGTACAATTTAATTTTGGCTGATGTCTGAGCAGAAAAGTCTGTGTCTTGGAGCTGGCTTCCTTAGGACAGGAGGTCTGCCTTAAGCTTTGCTCATTTCCAAAGGCAAATAGGAAAAACATTACCAGAGCTAGCCAGAGCTTGGAAGCAATTCTGAACTGATGTTCTCTCAAGAATCCACAATCTTCTCCTTTCTTTCCCATCTCCTTAAGCCTCCTGGCAGTCCTCCTCTCTTCATAGACAATTACTCTTTTGGAAAAGTCTGGAGTAGATAGTGGTTGCAGTTCAGAGGCAGATTAAAAATAGTTCGCTCAAACCGCATCTCAGCTCTATCTTGTAAGGCCTCTCTGCTTTCTTTGATTTGGCCCCTGTGGGATGTGGAAAGAAGTGATTAGGGTGACTAAAATGCCTTGGTGTGAGAAGTGCTAATACAGACTGAGCAGGGTGTAGTGTTTGTCCTGTCCAGTAGCTCAGTTCAAGCTCTCAGGTAAAGGGAGAAAAGGAAGTCAGGACAAAATTCCCTTCTGTTTTCCAAATTGAAACCATTGGGGTTTCCTAATGATGATGATATCTGGCTTTTTTTTTTTAATTGGAGTATAGTTGATTTACAGTGTTGCATTAGTTTCAGGTGTACAGCAAAGTGAATCAGTTTTAGATATACATATATCCACTCTTTTTTTAGGTTCTTTTCCCATATAGGCCATTACAGAGTATTGAGTAGAGTTCCCTGTGCTATACAGTAGGTTCTTATTAGTTATCTATTTTATATATAGTAGTGTGTATACGTCAATCCCAATCTCCCAATTTATCCCTCCCCACCCCTTATCCCCTGGTAACCATAAGTTTGTTTTCTGCATCTGTGACTTGACTTCTGTTTTGTACCCTTCTGTTCATTTGTACTTTTTTTTAGATTCCATATATAAGCGATGTCATATGGTATTTTTTTTTTTTTGAGTGGCTTGAACAAGAGACATGTATTTTCTTATGTGCTATAAGTCCATAATCAAGGTTCCAGCAAATCTGGTTTCCGGTGAGGGCTCTCTTCCTAGTTTTTGTCCCAAAAGTCACTGAGGTATAGTAAAGTTCTTCAATCTTTTTATTTTTTCTTTCTGTTCTTCAAAGTAAATCAATTTAAATAATCTACCTTCAAATTTATTAACTCTTTTTTTTTCTTATTTCCATTCTTGTGTTAAACCCATCAGAACTTTTTTTTTCTTTTGTATCAGCTATTGTACTTTCAGTTCCAGAACTTCTAATGATTTTTTGGTTGTTTTAGTTTTCCTTTCTCTGCTGAGATTCCTCAGATGTTTTCTTATTATATCTATCTTGTCCTTCAAGATTCATACATACTTTCAATAGCTGACAAAGTTTTTCTTAGCTATTTATTTATCTAAATCATCTTGGTGTCAGTTTATGCTTACTAATTTTTCCTTATTATAATATTTTCCTGCTTCTGTACATATCTAGTAATTTTTTACTGTCTGCTTGACATTATGTATGTTAACATGAAGGCTATTTGGATTATGTTGCCTTCCATTAAAGGGTATTAAATTTTTATGTCATATGGTATTTGTCTTTCCATATCTGACTTACTTCACTCAGTATACAATCTCTAGGTCCATCCATGTTTCTGCAAATGGCATTATTTTGTTCTTTTTCATGGCTGAGTAATATTCCTCTCTCTCTCTGTGTGTGTGTGTGTGTGTGTGTGTGTGTGTGTGTGTGTGTGTGTGTGTGTGGCACCTAGATTTGTGTTTGATTCAAACTCTGGGAAAGGGTGTGTGTGTGTGTGTGTGTGTATTTATTTATTTATTTATCTATCTCACACCTTCTTTATGCATTCCTCTGTTGATGGACATTTAGGTTGCTTCCATGTCCTGGCTATTGTAAATAGTGCTGCAGTGAACACTGGGGTGCATGTATCTTTTCAAATTATGGTTTTCTTTGGGTATGTGCCCAGTAGTGGGATTGCTGGGCCATATGGTAGTTCTATTTTTAGTTTTCTAAGGAACCTCCCTACTGTTCTCCATAGTGGCTCTACCAATTTACATTCCCACCAGCAGTGTAGGAGGGTTCCCTTTTCTCCACACCCTCTCCAGCATTTATAGTTTCTAGATTTTTTGATGATGGCCATTCTGACCGGTGTGAGGTGATCCCTCATTGTAGTTTTGATTTGCATTTCTCTAATAATCAATGATGTTGAGCATCTTTTCATGTGCTTTTTGGCTATCTGTGATACCTGGCTTTTATATGGAGGACTTACAACTCCTTGAGGCTGGGATTGAGACCCTGTGCTAAGAAAATGTGGCTCCTGCCTAGTACTCAATCTTTTATTCTTCCCTAGGGAGCTTGGTTGTGGAATGGATGAAATTCTAAGAAATTTAAGACTGGCAAAAATACTTGTCACCCTGTGCAGCAGTTGGGAAAGCAGGATCAAGACAGAGACAGAACTGATTTTTTTCACTCTACCTGTTTCCCACTTTGCCACCATTTAAGCCAAGAACAAACTTTCTTTGGGCTCAGCTATGGGCTAGACTGGGCTCGGCTCTAAAATGCTTTGGCAGGTTTTTGAGGGGAAATTGGCAGCTACAGGCAGCTGGCTTTTCTGCTGCGGGTCTTCATCTGTTTGTTTATTTTCCCAATATTGATTGAGCTCACGGGCCATGTACAGGGTGTAGGGATTTGTTTAAAAAATGAATAAGACCTGGTGTGCCATACAAAAAGCTAAAAATTTAGTCTGAGGGGTCAGGCAGGCAGAAATTATAGATTAGATACACTGTGTGGTAAGTGTTATGTGAATTCAGAAGAAGAAACCAGGGGATGAGAACTAGGAATTTTAAACGGGAAACTGTATGTGTAATGTGTAAATGAAGTTAAATGTATCGTATAGCACAGTTCATTGGGGATCTCTTAACTGTTGGGTGTGAGCAGAATGTGTGGGATATGTAGTGGCAGTAGGTGAGATAAAGAAGTATGCAGGTGTGAAAAAAAAATGCAGGGATGAGGACACAGAAAGGACCACCATATTGATAAGTTTGGACAATAAATCCTGTAGGTAGTTGAAGTATTTTGAGAGGGGAAGCCCTGAGACGATAATATTTGGTTTTAGGTGGTAGAACACCCCTGCTGTGACGAGAGAAATTCAAGAGGGAAGAATTAGCAACTGGTAGGACAGCAGGGAGACCGTTTGTATTTAGCCAGAAAATGAGAACATGGATTGAAGCAGTGGGGGTGGATTTCAGAGCTATTTCTGAGGAAGAGTCAGTAGAATTTCATCCCTCGGACTTGGGGTGACAAAGCACTGTGCCTCAGGTAAAGATACTATCTCATAGGAATTCAAATTGACCAAAGATACTGCTTGAGCAGTTTGAGAGCAAGAGAGGGACTCTAGTACTGGGGCTGTGCTTAAAGACAGAAGACATCAAAAGCTTTTTAGGTTGCAGTTGTCTTTTTTGTTTTTCCTTTTTACTTTTTGGCCGTGCCACCCACACAGGACGTGGGATCCTACGTCCCTGACCAGGGATCAAACCGGGCCCCCTGCATTGGCAGCGTGGAGTCTTAACCACTGGACCACCAGGGAAGTCTCTGCAGTTGTCTTTTTTAAGAGTGCCAGGTTACTTTATAAAAGTAACTATTTTCCAACACCCTTTGGAATTACCATACCCCTTTCTTTTTCTTTGCTAAACTGTGGAAATCTAGTACTTCCGCCACATTCAAGATGGTGGCACCAGACTTAGACTTTTCAACTCACGTTTTGGATGGCCCCGCCCCTGATCAGAGTTACTTCCGCCACTCTCTGCGCAGCGGGACGCATTTACGCCGCCTCGTAGCACTCAAGATGGCCCGGCTTCCTCTTACTTTCCATTGGCTGGATTTCTCTGGTTTTCCGTCTTCATGAGGGGGCGGGACTTCGGTTTGATCGACAGCTGTTTTGACCAATGGACGAAGGGCAAGGGCCAATGAAGCGCTGGAACTGGAGAACCATCCAAGTGTCTGGGCGGGCGTTTGGGCTGGGGCGGGGTGGAGCGGAGCCGGAAGCGGGAGGGGAGAGTGAAACAGGAAAAGAAGGGAAGAAGGAAGAAGAGGGAAGAGGAGGAGAGGGAGGAGGAGGAGGGAGGTGGCGGCGCCGTGGCGGAGGAGCAGGAGCAGGAGGGGGATGGAGAGGAGAAGGCTCCTGGGTGGCATGGCGCTCCTGCTCCTCCAGGCGCTGCCCAGCCCCCTGTCAGCCAGGGCTGAACCCCCGCAGGTAAGGGGGAGGGGGTGTCCGGGCCAGGCTGGGGCCTGGGGGGCGTCGAGGCCTGGCTGGAGGGGGCTGAAGGAATGTTGTTGCCAAGAGTTGAGGGGTCCCGAGAGGGGCACCCGTGCCTGGAGTGGACAGGATCCAAGGGGGCGTCGGTGTTTAGCTGAGGGACACCTGTGACGGTTTTGGTATCACGGAGGTGGCAGAGGCATGGTGCCAAGCGAGTGAGGGGCCTTTGAGACGGCAGTTAGGTCAGGTGGGCTGGGATGACTGTGACTGGCTAGTGGCGCAAGCGGGGTCATGGGGGGCGCATTCGTGTCCTCCAGTGGAGCAGGTCTCCAAGGCAGCGATGCCGCGTGTATGTCTGTGCGGGTAGGGGTACGTGGGTTATTGAGCGGGCTTGAGAGGGAGGAGGGGCTGGCTGAGAGGATATCTATTTCAAGCTGGACCTGGGAAAGTTCTAGGGGCCACTTGGCCCCATTTTTACTGGTGTTGGAGGCAGGACTCTTGGAAGGCAAGTGAGATGAAGTAGACTGGGACCTCTCAGCAGCAGGGCACACTTGAGCTGTAACAAGCTCTTACTATCAGGCTGGCTGGCCTGGGGAGCCGGTCACTGATGCTGATCTGGGCCAGCTCCGGGTTTTGAGCAAAGGGTGGTGCTGATGCCAATACGGGCAACAAATGGAGCACCCCAGCTTTTCTTGCTAAGTGGCTTGTGCTGATTTTAGCGCCGGCTGGCATTTCGAAACCCAAATGGGAGCGTTGCTCCTGGCGCCAGGTTGGGTGGGGTGCAGTAGGGGGAATCACCCCTCCTTCCCTTCCTTGCATTTGGCAAGGCTTTACCATTCTATTTTCTTCAGTTTCTGTTCCCTTCTGTGTCTTTTCAGAAGGGCATATACAGACACACAAAGAGCAAGATGGCAGACTCTATACAGCTTAGCACTTGAACTTTGTGTTGTGGTCAAGAGTAGAAGCAGAATGCCAGCAAAAAGCCTAACCTTTTTTCCTAGGAGTTTATGAGCATCATGTTATGCCCATTAGTATCCTCTATTTAAAACATTAATTTTTTTAAGTGAGATGAACTTTATATAACATAAACTGTTTAAAACCTTTTAACCATTTTAAAGTGAACAATTCAGTGATGTTTAGTGCATTTGCAATATTGAGCAACCACCACCTCTATCTAGTTCCAAAACATTTATCACCTGGGGAGAAAACCCCGTACAAGCAGTTCCTCCCTGTTCCCCCTTCCCCCAGCCCTTGGCAACCACCAGTCTGCTTTACATGTCTATGGATTTATCTATTCAGGATATTTCATATAAATGGAATCTTACAATACCTTTTGTATCTGGCTTTTTTTTTTTTAACCTTTTGTATCTGGCATCTCTCTTAGCATAATGTTTTCAAGGTTTATCCATGTTGTAGCATGTACTTCATTCCTTTTTATGGCTGAATAATACTCCGTTGTGTTTCATAATTTGTTTATTCATTTATCTGTGGACGTATCTGCTTTTCCCAAAGAATATATTTATGTATATTGGAAATAACGTGTGAAAGGAATAGAGCTCATTTTCTGTCCCAGTACATTCCTTTTTCTAGGGCTGGGGCTCTTCTGTTTTAGGCTTTGTTGGGGTTCTTTGTTTTCTCAGTTAAAATCATGAAGTGGCAAGAGAAATAAATTTCCTTTATTAGAAAAGTTACAAAGCTAAGAAATATAGATGTTGAGAGAACAAAATATAGAACAAACTTGCTTTTCCTTTGCACGTGCACCTTTCTGTAAGTATCTTTAAAGGCTGTTTCCAATAACCAATAATTAACATTGCTAGGGGCTTGATTTAGGAACGGTGCAAGCTTTGGAGCCTTTTGAGTTGGGTGCCCTGGGCCTGTGGACTACATCTCCCCATTGGAGAGCAGTGGTTGGCATCAGGTGGGAACCAGATCCATTTCTTTAGCAGGAAGAAGGATGGAAAGTGGAGGTTCCTTCCCAGGTCATGGAAGCCTGGGACGTGGAGAGAAGGTTTGGGAGGGGATCTTCAGTGTCATGCCCTAATTGCAGCTTGTGGATCACAAACCGTTCTGTTATCATTTCTCTGGCACTTGCGATACTTACTTGGGGCACAGTGTGGCTTTTGTACTTTGTTCCATTTGAATGGATGCTAGCACTGGCCAGCAGCTATTATGTGGTTACAGTTCCTGCAGAGAAGGGAAAGTTTTTGAAATGAGTAGCTTCTCTCCTTCTGACCCCCTTCCCCCTAACACTCCTAACCCCATCTCATAGCCTGTGTCTTTCTCTCGCCGAGTTCTCAGTATCTATAGTGAGAATTGTGTTTTGAATTTTAACCTTTGGAATGGAAGTTACTCTGTAATTATTAATTCTGAATCCGCCACAGTTTAGTCAATTTAGTTTTTGTTTTGTTTTGGTTTTTGTTGATATTTGGCTTGCAGAAATCAGTGAAGAAAAAAAAATTTAGAGACCATTTTGGCTTAGGATGTACTTCAGGTTCTCACTGTCCGTATTTCAACAAGTGGCTTCTAGCTAGCTCCGAATTGAGGACTCTCTGTACTCATTCTGTATTGAAAATTGTATGGGTACCTCACTGCATTTTTTTCCCTTGAAATGTCTGTATCAAGTACAGTCTTTTTTTAAAAATTAAAGTATAGTTAATTTACAATGTGTTAATTTCTGGTGTACAGCAAAGTGATTCAGTTTTGTATATATGTGTATATGTATGTATATACATATATTCTTTTTCATAATACAATCTTTTTTTTACACATGCATTTAATATCAAATATATGATATTAGGCAGCTTGCTTTCCCTGGTTCCAGCTCTGCACTGGAACAGTCATTTCTTGCCATCCTGGCCCAAATAAGTTCATCAGTTTAACTCCATTCTGTGATTAGGAACTTAGACTTAATTCTCCTATAGGTCATTGCAACTCAGATGTGATTCCTTGAATCCATAAAGAATAAAAAAGCAATAGAGTCTCCAAACAGTAAGGCCTTGGCATTTGTCTCTTCCAGTTAAATTATGATGGAGATATGCGGAGTTTCTCTCTTTCTCTTGTTGGTTAGATTCAACCAGAAAAATCTGACTGTAGTATTTAAAGTAAAGTTTTAGGAGAAATGTCTTTTTCAATAAAGTGATCCAGCCGATGGGCTGGGCGCAAATCTGTAGAGATGCAGTCCTTGCCCTTCCTCTTCCATGCTTAAAACTTTGAGTTGGAAGGGGGCCCTGGTTCATGATATTTTTTCTTCCCCCCCACACACTCCAATAGTATACCCCTTCCGCCCCACCTTTACTCACCTCCATTGCCCCAGTTTTCAGTCCAGAAGCCCTCTGCTCCACTCTTCTTTCCTAAATATGGCATTTCAGTGCGACCACCCTCATTCCTTGTAGAATAGTGGGATATGAGACTTTCAGATTCTTACCCTCTTTCTTTCACTTTCTTAGCCTGTTTTATACACCAAAGTGAGCAATTGTCTGAAGTTAACACCATGAGTTGCTGTAAATCCTTTGAGTAGAATCCAACAAACATTTACCAAAATGTTCATTCTTTGCAGCAGGCTATTATTATTCCTAGGCACTGGGAACCCTCTAACAAGTAGCAGAATCCCTGTCCTCAGGGAGCTAATAATCCTGTGGGAAAGACAGATAATATACACTGATATGTAATCTGGAGGGATCAATGCTGTAATGGAAGTGCAAGCAAAGGACGGTGCTGCTAGGGCTGGGGGAAGGTGGGGATTTAGGGAATGTTTCATAGAGGGAGAGGCATTTGGACAGGGCTTTCAAGGTTGATAAGGATAAGTAAGATGTCTGTGGACCAGGAAGGGGGAAAGTTTATTCCAGCATGAAAGAGTGAAAATGGAGCTTTTGGAAGTGGCACATAGTCTGTGGTGGAAGCTTTGCCTGTGGGTGTGCAGAGGACTGTGAGAATAGCTTGAGACTTGAAAGGTGAGCTGCAATTAGACGACAAGGGGGGCTTTTATCCATTTGTCGAAATTCTACTGCTGACAGTAGAACTTTCTGTGATGTTGGAAATCATCTATATCTGTGCTGTCCATTTTGTAGCCACGTAGCCACATGTGGCTATTGAGTCCTTGAAATGTGGCTAGGATAACTAAGGAACTGAATTTTAAAATAATTAATTAATTAATTAATTTTTGGCTGCATCAGGTCTTATTGCAACATGCAGGGTCTTTTGTTGCAGTGCTGGGCTCTTCCTTGCTGCACATGGGCTTCTCTCTAGTTGTGGTGCGTGGGCTCAGTAGTAGCCCCTCGGCATGTGGGATCTTAGTTCCCCGACCAGGGATTGAACCCACGTCCCCTGCATTGGAAGGCGGATTCTTAACCACTGGACCACGAGGAAAGTCCCGGAACTGAATTTTTAATGGCATTTAATTTTTTGTATCAACTTTATTGAGTTATAATTCACATGCCAAAGGATTCATCCTCTTAAAGTGTACAGAAAATGTTTTTTAGTGAGTCAGAGGATTGTGTGACCATCACCACTATCTAGTTTTAGAACATTTTCATCACCCCACAAAGAAATCCCATAGCCATTAGCAGCCCTTCCCCATTACACCCCCTCCTCCCCCAGCCCCTACAATTGCTAATCTGCTTTCTGTCTCTTTGGATTTGCCTATTGTGGACATTCTGTATAAATGGAATCATACACCATGTGGTCCTTTGTAACTGGCTTCTTTCACTTAGCATAATGTTTTCAAGATTCTTCCATGTTGATGTATTTGTGTATCATCGCATGTATCAGTATTTCATTCCTTTTTATGGCCAATTAATATTCAGTTGCATGAATGTACCACATTTTATTTATCCATTCATCAGTTGATGGACATTTGAGCTGTGTTCCCTTTTGGGCTATTGTGAATAATGCTGCTATGGACATGTGTGTACAAGTTTTTGTGTAGACATGTATGTTTTCATTTCTCTTGGATATATACCTAATGGTGGAATTGCTGGGTCATATGATAACTCTATGTGTAACCTTTTGAGGAACTGCCAGACTGTTTTCCAAAGTGGTATGATATTCAGTTTTTAATTTAAAGTAAATAGCTACATGTGACTACTGACTACCTGTTAGACAGTGCAGATCTAACAGTTTTCCAGTGTGGAGGTGGAATATAGTCTAATGTAGTGGTGAGGTCATGGGCTCTGGGGGCAGATTACCTGAGTTCCAAACTTGATTCTTCCACTTACTATCCTTGAGCAAGTTACTTTAACCTCTTTGTGCCTCAGTTTCCTCATCTATAAAATGAGAATAATAATAGCATGTACTTTAGGGACTTCCCTGGTAGCGCAGTGGTTAAGAATCCACCTGCTGGGCTTCCTGGTGGCACAGTGGTTGAGAATCCACCTGCCAATGCAGGGGACACGGGTTCGCGCCCTGGTCTGGGAAGATCCCACGTGCCGCGGAGCAACTGAGCCTGTGCTCTAGAGCTGGTGAGCCGCAACTACAGAGCCCACATGCCACAAATACTGAAGCCCGCACACCTAGAACCCGTACTCCGCAGCAAGAAAAGCCACCGCCTAGAGAAGCCCGATGCACCGCAGCAAAGAGTAGCCCCCACTCGCCGCAACTAGAGGAAGCCTGAACGCAGCAATGAAGACCCAACGCAGCCTAAATAAATAAATAAATAAATAAAGTAGCACGTACTTTATAGGTTTGTTGGGACCTGAAAGGATATATATGTACAGTTTTTGGAATATGCTTAATGGTTATTAAATATAATACTTATCACTGCTATTCTTATTGATGGTCCTCAAGAGTGCATTATGGTTGGTAAGTTAGTGTCAACTCTCAAACTAGGTTCAGAAACTGAGATGTGGGGAGTTTGGAAGTGACTTCCTTGATTCTGTTCTATATCTGAGTTTAGGTTTGTCCCTGTGATCTTTTACCTATGTAGGTAACTCTTCATAATGAACCTATGTAGAATAGTGGTTCTCAGTTGGAGACAATTTTGCCCCTGCCTGAGGAGGACATTTGTCAGTGTCTGGAAACATTTTTGATTGTCGTAACTCAGGAGCACTACTGATATCTGTTGTATGAAGGCCAGGGGTGCTGCTAAATGTCCTCAGGGTAGTCCCCCACAACAAAGAATTGTCCTCCCCAAAATGTCAGTGCCAAGGTGGAGAAACCCTTGTGTGGTACCTGCTCTCCCCTTACCAGCTCCTGCCCAGTATCATGGGATTTGAGGTCAGCCTTCCTATGAAAAGATGTGTGTGAAATAACCTCTGACGACAAATTTCCAGTGGGACAGTTTAAAGCTTTAGTGTCCTGAATCCTGATGTCTCTCAGATTTGTTGACATGTGTTACCAGTCAGCTCATCATCGTCAGCCAACATCAACTATTTTGGCAAAAGCACATTTTTTTAGTCTGTGGTTCAGTAAGCAGGTGAGCCTCCCTAAGTCACCCCATCTTAAACCTCCTTTCCTCTCACTTTGGTCTGCCTTTGTGGTTTCACTCTAAGAATGTTTGTTTTCGTCCCAGTGAAAGCCTGATGGCCAGTCACTTTCTTTTCTGTGTCTTCCATGGTCCCACCACCAATCGGAACTGAGTCACGTTCTTAGAACTTTTTCCTTTCCTCATTCCAGATCTTGGCTCTCCTCTCATTTTCGGCCTCACGAATGTTAGTTTGTTCTCACACACGCTCAGCTTGCAGAAACCGTTAGATGTTCTCAGGTCGCCACAAGGGAAGCTGACGGTCCTGGACCTTACCAGAGCTGTGTCTGGAGGAGAGCCCTCTCTTCCAGGTCCAGGATGCCCCTCATCTGTGGGTGCTGGGCACAAGCTGGCTACTCTGTGGGTGCTGTGGGTAACTTAGATGACTTTGGATTCAGAATTCCAACAGCCTTTTGAATGCCTGGCCATCCGTACACCTGAGGGCCTCTTTCTTTCTTGCCTTAAGTTGCTGGACTGACGTTTGAGGGACCATCAGGACCAGGTGGAGCAATGACCAGGTGGGTTCATTCCTTGCCCTACCACCCCAACTGTGGGCCCTGCTGGGGCCACCGATCCCACTGTAACCGCACAGACAGAGCAGCCACTGGCTGACAGGGAATGGCGACAGTGGGTCCTGGTGACCTGTCCACTCAGCCGCATACAACAGGCTGAGTTCTGCCAGTGGGCACCTCCCTTTTGGCCCATCCTTTGAAGTTCCACTAGGTGGAGCAAAGTCTGGCCAAAAACCCACATGCAAATGTGGAAACCACAAACAAAGAAATACAAATAAATCCAGAACATTGCAACATGGGAGGTAAGGAAAAGGGAAACAAATCTCATCCTATTGAATTCTGCAGCTTGTTGATACAATTCCGGGCTTTCCCAGTGTGGGAATTAAAGTAGGTCATCCTCTCAGACTTGTAAGTCTTGCCTGGATGGGGTTTTTGGGGTTTGGGGGATACTTTCGCTTACTCAGCTACATTCCCATAGCTGGATTTATTTACTTTTGGTTTTCATCTTTCCATACTTCCTTCTGTGGGAAAGCAGATGAGCTGTATATCTTCTGTTCCTGGTGCCGTCATCACCCTCATAGAGCCACGGCTCAGTTTTGATTCACGATCTTAGGTGTTTTAAAGAATTTAAACTTGTTTTGGAAGAGATGAGAGTGAATGTAAGACGTTACAAGAATATTTGTGGTTTGGAACGGTGGATCCTTGAGTGAAGTTATCAAAACATTTCTGTTTTGATTTTGAAATATGGAGGAAGACAGATCTTACATTGTAACACTGTTTTGTTACACATTCTTGCAGATCAGAGACACGCGTGGTGCATGGAGAAAATGCGGTGCATGGAGAAAATAATCATATTTTTCAAAATTGTACATACTGCTTTTTGTTCGCCGTTTAAAAATTAATCTTCCTCATCTAAAATTCCACCTGGCAGTTCCACTCCAATCGTGTCAAAACCCAACCAAACACAGACACAATGAAAAACACCATAGCTTAGTTTATTGATCAGATTTACACTTTTGTGGTTTATTTGGGAGAGAAAGTTAATATTTGGCTTTCTACACTGGGATGTTGGAGCACGGTAGCTCTTTGGGACTTGAATATAGAGTCGAACAGTGTGGGAAGTTCATCCTGTGTACTTCTTTCTTTTTTTTCTTGAGTCCCTTGTCTTTAAATATGCAAATCCCCTTGCTGCTGTTGCTGTGGGTGGGAGCTGGGAGCGGAAAACCTGCACCGGCCTGATTTCGCATAAGGACCAACCTGGCTGTCTCTCCAATCCCTTTCTTAGACCCGATTGCTGCTTTTCTTTGGGCTTTGAGGTACCTTTTACCTTTTCATATCAGTTTTTAATTACACAAAAATAACACACGCTCATAGCAATGGTAAATAATAGAGAAATACAAAAATACTTAGAGGAAAAAGTGAAAGTTTGTGGTTTGTTGTGTATTTTTGGTTTTTCTGCTTACGCTGCAAATTTATAGATATAGTAATATAACTCCTATGTATAAACTTACATCCACACACATAAAATACACAAAGTTGTTGGTATGGGTAGGGTTCTTTGTTTTCTTGTATTTGTTTTTAAAGCAAAAATGGCATAATTTATATGTAGTACTTTAACAACATGCACTTTTTTTAAAACCTTAATATATTGTAGACTTCTTTTCATATCGCATAGATGCCTCTGATTTTTTTTAATGCCTGTAATTGCTTTAGACCATGATTTATTTGACTATCCCTCCATAAATGAACATACATTGTGTCCAAGGTATTGCCATTTCTAGCTGTGCTGCAGTGAACATTGTTGCACTTATTTCTTTCTGCAGTTTGCTAGATTCCGAGAAGTGGAACTGGGGACTGTGGGATTATAGGGTATGTACATTTGGAATTTGGGGCCAATAGTGCCAAGTTGCTCCCCAAAACGGCTTTATCAGTTCACATTCCCATCAGTAGGGCATGCGAGGGCTCACTTCCCCACACACATGTCAACATCATTTCTTCACCTGCACCCTCTGCTTATCCTTGAAGATGTGCCTTCTGACGCTTAACACGGGCACCTGGGGAACATTTCAGTTTACTTTCTCAAAAGCCTATAGGTCTCTAATTGGCTTAGCTTCCAGTCTCCCTGTCTGCAAACTGGTTGCTCCCTTTGCTGTGGAGTAGGATTCACACAAGGGCAGTGAGCCTCTAGCCAGAGGAGGGTAGAAATGTCTGCCCATGTGCTGAAGGAAGTGGTTTGTGGTCCCCTGGAAGATGTCAAGCAGGTGGCCTGGAGCTGTTGGCCAATTGCTGTGTGGTACACAAGTCTAATTTCATGCCCGAACTACCACCCCTCCGTGGTGGTCATCCCAGAAGAGATGCCTGGAAGTGGCATTGCTGAGAGTGCAGACTCTGGAGCCAGACTTCCTCCATATAACCTTGGACTAGTTAGTTAACTCAGTATCCTCATCTGTAAAATGGGTTAATAGCACCTAGCCTGTAGGGTTATTGTGAGGGTTAACTGAGTTAATACTTGTAAAGCACTTAGAGCAGTGCTTGCCACATAGTAATTACTTGGCAAATGTTAGCCTTTGTTGTTGTTGTTGTTATTAATTATTTTAGCTCTGGGGAACTTTAAGACTTCCTTATTCCCTTACTGACCCAAGGTTTGTTTTCAGTGGAGGAATTTAAGAATATATTTTGGTTCACTCCTTGTCCAAAATGCACGTGAATCACTTTCCATATCATCAGCCTTGGTGATCAGATGAGAGGTGTTTTTTCAACAACTATTTTCTAATAATAAGGTATGAAGTCATTTATTCTTAGGGCAGGTAAGTTAGGATATATGCTATTATTCTGATAACACGCACCACTGCAGTCTCTTGAGTGAGGAAAAGAGTGGGGGGTTGTGGTTCGTCGTTCATTCTGACCACAGTGCTGCCACACGCAGATCTGTCTGCTCTCAGCACACAGTGGACTGTACCGAGCTGAGGGACTCCCTGGGGCTTCTTGACACCTGTCCCCAACCTCCATTTGGTACTTCCTGTTCTGAGGTGAGGATGGTTTCTGAGGCTTTTTTTTTTCTTTTTTGTAATACAGCTTTATTGAGATATAATTCACATACCATAAAATTCACTCTTTTAGAGTATACAATTTAGTGGGTTCTAGTATATTCACAAGTTTGGACCACCTCACCACTAGCTAATTTCAGAACGTTTTCATCACCCCCAAAAGAAATGCTGTATCAGCAGTCATTCCCCCTCTCCCTGCCCCATCCCCCAAGTCCCTGGCAACCAATAATCTGCTTTCTGTCTCTATTTGCCCATTATGGACATTTCATGTAAATGGAATCATATACCATGTGCTATTTTGTGAGTGCCTTCTTTCACTTAGCATAGTGTTTTCAAGGTTCATCCATGTTGTAACATGTATCACTATGTCATTCCTTTTTATGGCCGATTAATATTCCTTTGTATGGTCGTAACACGTTTAGTCCTCAACTGATGGATATTTGAGCTTTTTCCACTTGGGGGCTATTATGAATAATGCTGCTTTGAACGTGAATATACAGTTTTTGAGTGGACATATGTTTTCATTCTCATGGGTATACACTTAGAATTGCTGGGTCATATCGTCACTCTATGTTTAACTTGAGGAACTGCCAGACTGTTTTCCATAGTGGCTGCACCACTATATATCCCTGCTAGCAATGTATGAGTGTTTCAGTTTCTCCACATCCTCGTCAATACTGTCTTTTTAAAAATCATAACCATCCTAGTGGGTGTGAAGTAGTATCCCACTGTGGTTTTGATTTGTATTTCCCTAATAACTAGGAATGTTGAACATCTTTTTGTGTTCTTTTTTTGTTTGTTTGTTTGTTTTGGTTTGTTTGGTTTTTTTTGGCCACATCATGCGGCATGTAGGATCTTAGTTCCCCGACCAGGGATTGAACCCCTGCCCCCTGCATTGGAAGCTCGGAGTCTTAACCACTGGACTGCCAGGGAAGTCCCCTTTTTGTGTTCTTATTGGCCATTTGTATATATTCTTTGGAGAAATGCCTATTCAATCCTCTGTTTGTTTTAAAAGCCCTTATCTGACTGACAGGACAGCGGTCTTCCCACAGAATCCCAGTGAGTGACTGTCCAAGGGGAGGTTTTCCTTTAAACTAGACTTTGTCAGGGCTCTGGCACTGTAGACCTAGCCATGCTAACATCTCTTCTCATGACCCTGGACCAATTACTTTACCTCTCTGAGCCTTCATTACTTCTGTCAGCATCTCCCAGAGACGGCTCCGAGGCAGCCATTTTTGCTGTAAGAGGAAGCCGCCCTCATGGTCACAGAAGTCTACCATTTCTCGTGGAGATTCATGATGCATGTGCTTTACAGTTAAGCCTCTGAAGAGTCTCACAGTTAAGAAGCGTATATGAATCCCTTATCAGATAAATGATTTGCAAATATTTCCTCCCAATCTTTTTTTTTCACTTTCTTGATGGTGTCCTTCGAAGTACAACTGTTTTTAATTTTGATGAATTCCAGTTTATCGTTTTTCTTTTGTTGCTTGAGCTTTTGGTGTTCCGTATTTGTTTTAAGGGCTCTGTAAAACAATATTATTTAGGGTCAAAAATGGACATTATTCAGAATAGAATCCTTTAATTTTTTTTATTATGGAACATTTTAAACATTTACAAAAAAAAAAAGAGAATGGTATAGTGAACCAGCATGTACCCATCTCCCAACCTCAGCAATTTAGTGTCTTGGCCAGTCTTGTTTTATCTATACTGTATCCACTTTCACTTCCATTTATCCCCAGTGAAATTATTTTGAAGCAAATTTCAGACCTCATATCATCTCAACCATAAATAGTTCTGTTTGAATCTCTAAAAGATAAAAGGACTATGTTCCCGAACATAACCACCCTCCCATATCACACCCTAAAAAATTGACAATAATTCCTTAATGTTACAGGAGAGGATCTTGTGTGTGAGAATTTAATTTGGATCTAGGGGTAAAAATACTATTAGAAAATTCAGCTAATTATGATAGTTCTTCAGTTTTCGTGAGTAATTAACCCTGTGTCACACAACTTTAAAAAAGTTACTCTCGGGCTTCCCTGGTGGCGCAGTGGTTGAGAGTCCGCCTGCCGATGCAGGGGACACGGGTTCG
>NC_041233.1:58314285-58330192 GCF_002837175.3 Physeter macrocephalus
CATGCCGCGGAGCGGCTGGGCCCGTGAGCCATGGCCGCTGAGCCTGCGCGTCTGGAGCCTGCGCTCCACAACGGGAGAGGCCACAACAGTGAGAGGCCTGCGTACCGCAAAAAAAAAAAAAAAAAAAAAGTTACTCCCCAGTGACACGCTTCAATCCTATGAGTATCAAAAGTGCTCTTCCAACCACAGCTTTTTCTTTTTTACTTGAACAGGTCTAGTGGTGAAGTTTTAATCATGGCAGCCCGCTCCCCCCTTTTTCCCTCTCAAAACTTTTCTTTTTTTTGGACACATCCATTTCCAACCTCTGTCCAGTATATAAAGTGAAAGATTAACTTATGACTTTTGCCCTCAATTTCTAGTGTAGGGAGAATTTTTGGAAAAATCCTCTTCTTATCTGAGATTGCACAAATGTTCAGAGAAACCTGGGAAAATGAGGAGACCCTGTTTGCGTATCTTCTCTTTCAGCTCTCCAGGGCCTAGGCTGGGTGTCCCCATCCCGTGTCTGGCTGACCATGCCCTCCCTCAAGGTACAGTATTGGCGGGGCGGGGGGGGGGCGGGGGGGGGTGTCTCACGGCTAATGAGCAACGCTGCTGAGGGAGAGATGGAACATAGAATTTGGAGGCTGAAAGACACTGTAGAGATAATGATGCTATGAACAGATGTTCGGTAAGAGAGGCTGTGCTGCTTGAAATGTAGGAGATTTAGGGTTGAACAGGCTTCTTAATTGTGGGACCCTTCAGAGGCTTAACTGTAAAGCACATGCATTGTGAATCTCCAAAAGGGTCGGTAAACTTCTTTAACCATGTGAGCCTCTTATCGCAGAAATGGCTGCCTTGGAGAGGTCTCTGGGTGATGCTGATAAAAGTAATGAAGGCTCAGAGAGGTGAAGTAATTGGCCCAGGGTCATGAGAATAGGTGGTAGCATGGTAGAGTGCCAGAGCCCTGACAGAGTCTAGCTTAAAGGAAAATCTGCCCCTAGGCAGTCAGTCACTGGGATTCCATGGGAAGACCTCTGCCTCTTCAGTCAGAAACCTTAGGTCTAGTCCTAGGTCAACTCACACTTCCAGACCAGTGTACTGCCCGGCAAGTGGGGATGGTAACTGCCTGGCCCTATCACCAGCTGATATAAGGAACAATGAAAAGGGATGTGAAAGTAGTTTATAAACCTGAGATCTCTGCAAGGATGATGCTTTATTGTGTCTCTCATTGGTTAGTGCCACCTTTTCTAAAACACTGGGAATTCCCTGGTGGTCCAGTGGTTAGGACCCTGTGCTCCTACTCTCGAGGGCCTGGGTTCATTCGATCCCTGGTCGGGGAAATAAGATCCCACAAGCTGCACGGTGTGGCCGAAAAAAAAAAAAATGTAATTCTCAATAATACTGAGCACATCTTGTCAAGAATGTGCATCTTGAGAAAAGTGAAGGACTTTGGAATGATGGATATAAAAGATAAGATATTGGCACCTGCTACTACTTTTCAGGGAGGGACAGTGACTTGTGCTGACTTCTTGCTGTGATGGGGGATGCTTTCTCAAAGGCCCTTCCAGCGTTTTCCCCCTAAGTTTTCTGCTTATAGAGTAGGGTCTTCCTGCCCACTTCTGCGTTGCTGTAGTGCTTTCTTCACGATTTGGACCCCAGGTCAAGGTGTTTTTGAAACTGCTGTCATCCTGTGTTGCCTCACTCTCTGCGGCCTGGGAATCCAGGGTTCAGGTGTGGCCCATGGTTGGGTGTAATGTGACGAAAGGTCCAGCGTCCCTGCATCTGGTGTGATTCCCTCTCCAGTTTCACCACCTTCAGTCATTTTACTTGGGGTGTGGACGTGCATGTTCCAGAAGTTTCCCCACTCCCTACAGCTTATGGGAGGGTTAAGTTGTCATAAAGTTTTCTGCTGGTATTTTTGACCATGAAATCTAGACCTGGAGTAGATTTGGTTACTGAACAGCCTAAGGAAGGAGGAGGTAGTATTTGATATACATAAGATCCAGGAACTGAGGGAAGGCCTAGTGCCAGGAGCTGTGTTTCCAACTAGGCCTTATTAAGTTTCACAATCCTTTAAGCAAAAAAGGCGACTTCCAGGTGTTGCTAATGGAGTTTCTGGTGAACGGGAGGCAGAACCAGAAGCCGCTTCATCCCATTCCCCATAAAGGAAAAACTGTCACGTTAGATCTGGGCGTTAGATCACGTCCCAGCTCTGCCTTCAGGGAGGCAGTTTTGCTTTTGAGATGGCTTAAGTGCTTCAAATTCCTCCGCTGAGAAATTAGATACCGAGAGGGTTTCGCAATGCCTTCCTCAAGCCTCGTGAGCTCAGAGTACCATCCAGGTGCACTCCTTATCTCTTAGCTGTTTTTCAGGTTTCTGTGACCAGAAAAAGTCACCTGCCCAAATGTGTGGGGATTTAGCTGCCATAGCTTCATTTTTACCATCTTCTCTTTAGTCATCAGTTCTCTTCATCCATGTAACCAGTTTTTCTTGAGGGCCTGCTTTGTGTGAGGCATTACTTGGTATTGTGAGGGACACAGAAATGAAAGTTACCCATCTTGCCCTTAAGTTGCTTATACTATAGAAGAGGAGATAAGCCTGAGAATAAATAACTTTTCTGAATTTATGAGCACGTGAAAGAGGGAGTGGTACTACCAAATGTAAAATAGGTAGCTAGTGGGAAGCAGCCGCATAGCACAGGGAGATCAGCTCCGTTTTGTGACCACCTAGAGGGGTGGGATAGGGAGGGTGGGAGGGAGATGCAAGAGGGAGGGGATATGGGGATATATGTATGTGTATAACTGATTCACTTCATTATAAAGCAGAAACTAACACACCATTGTAAAGCAATTATACTCCAATAAAGATGTTTAAAAAAAAAGTGGATTTTCCTATAAAATCACAACCAAGATGATCTCTCGCTGGAGAGTGTGCACACTTGCTCTTATGACTTTGCACCCAAGGGGGCCCAGAGCTGCTTCTAGGGACTTAGAGTTGAGGTACCTTTAATAAAATGACCATGATGTTAGCCCTTTCCTTGGGCCTACCACCATTGCACCAAAAGTGGAATGTCTCTCTATCCTGCCCTAAATTTAAATATAAGTGAAAGATGAAATCAGATTTAGTGGGGACCTTGAAGTCTAATTTTCCTAAATGGAGTTCTCTTTCCAAGTTACATGTGAGAGTGTATCGTGTAGTTGGTGTGACCTAGGTCCCCCCCCCCCTTTTTTTCTTATTCTGATCTTTGGTTTAGAGAGCAATTTGTGAGGAGACGTGAAATATCTCTGGGGACAGCCCTGAGTTGTAGCTTGCTGATTTTCATGTAATTCTTGGCTACTTGACAGTTTGGTGAACTGTTTTCAAGGGCAGGAAAAATGAACCTAGCATTTTGGTATAAAAACAAACAAGACTGCTGTTGTACTTGATAAAGCTGAAGTTGCAGATCCAGCAACAGCACACTAACCATCAGTGACAGCCCCCTGTCAGTGGTGAGTTTCGGAGACCCCTGGACTCTCCAGAGAGGGCAGTAAATGTTTATCCATGAAGGTGATAAATATCAGTGGGGTGATTGATTGTCAGCAGTAAAGGATTTTCTTGTTAGGGGTCAGAGAAGCAAGAGGCAGAAGCCTTAGGAAGCTGTTGTAAACTGGTTTCAGCTTCCGCTACTTTGATTTTTCTCTCTTTTTATTTTTATTAAAAAAAGTTTTTTAAAATTTATTTGTTGTGATTGTTTATGAGCTATTTCTATATATATATATTTTTTAATTTATTTTATTTATTTTTGGCTGCATTGGGTCTTCATTGCTGCACACGGGCTTTCTCTAGTTGCGGCGAGCGGGGGCTACTCTTTGCTGCGGTGTGAGGGCTTCTCACTGCAGTGGCTTCTCTTGTTGTGGAGCACGGGCTCTAGGCGCGTGGGCTTCAGTAGTTGTGGTGCGTGGGTTCCTAGTTGTGGCTCGCGGGCTCTAGAGCGCAGGTTCAGTAGTTGTGGCTCGTGGGCTTAGTTGCTCTGTGGCATGTGGGATCTTCCCGGACCAGGGCTTGAACCCATGTCCCCTGCATTGGCAGGTGGATTCTTAACCACTGTGCCACCAGGAAGCCCTGATTTTTCTCTCTTTTTAAAAGGCTAAGGCTGTACCATTGCCATGGGTGTCTTCTCTCCACCTCCCACATGCCCCCGACAAAGTCAACTTCAAGATTTATCATATTTTAGTAGTAGTCATCAGAAAGAAAAGATATGCTGGTTACAGGTACTCAGTAAATACACACATGTATGCATTGTACCTCCAGCTGATCTTTGCCCATCGTCTGCCTTTCTCAGATGCCCCGTGTGCCCTTGTTTCCATGCTTTCAGTCATGCTTGGCCCTGCTTAGTGTGTTCACCTTCTCCCCCAAACCCTACATGATTTTTAGTTAGCCATCTCTTGGTAAAACTTTCTTTGGCCATTTTATCCCTCAATAGCTTCCCTTCTTCAAGCCCTTTGTGCATTTACTGCCTCGTCTCCTCCCCTCACATTTGTTGTAGGGTGCCTACGTTTGTCTCTGTCTGCTGTCTTTTCTCTCTGTGTAATCGAATAAATCAATCCTCCAGGGCAAGACCAGTTCGTCCAGTGTTGCATCCGTCTCATCTCCATGGTATATCCTGGGTGGCTGGATGCGACTGTGACTATCATGTCACAGAAGAGGGGGAAGTGACGGGTATAATATCAAAATACTGTCTCCATGCGTGTTCAAGCCATTCTGGAGCCACACAGACCTGGTTGTAATGCTGCCTCCACTGCCTACTAGCTGTGTGTCCTTGAATGATTACCTAACGTCACTGAAGCTCATGTTTTTCGTCTGTAAAATATGAGATATCAGCGTAGGTTAGGATCCTCCCTCTCTGAAATATGTCATTTGATGTTTAGCAAGTGATTGCAATTGAGGGCTGTTTGCCCAGACAACTTCTGGGAAGACTCAGTACAATAGTAGGAGAGCGTCCACAGGTTTTCATGGATGCTTTGTAGAAGAAACAAACCCTGTGACTTGTAGAACTCCTTGTCCTGCTCGGAGCCCAGGAGAGGTGTGTTTTCTTACCTCGGCACGCTTGCTACATGTCTGCCTTTGTCCAGCCCCAGGACACAGATAATCTAGTGTTCTTGGTTTCTGGCAGCTGAGCAGTCCTTAACATTTCTACTTGGCAAGGTTCTGCAAATCTTTGTTCTGGGCTTGGAATTCTTCCTGTGGCATTCCCCAAAATAATTATTTCAGGATCCTTTTATTGATGCCAAGCCTCACATTCATGACGTGACAATATCTTGGTTTGACTTTGATTGTGGCGCTCCCATTGGTTTGGGGTTTGGGTTAGTATTCATTTCTGCGTTTTTTGAGTCAGAACTCTAGGGCATTTAAATGTGCTTGTGCACAACCCGAGAAAGATAAGAAAGGTCTTTTATTTTTATCTTAGATGTTCTGTGTCTGCCTAGCAGCCTCTACTCAAAACTCCTGGCAATAAAAAGGCTTTAGGTCTGGAGATTATCTCCTGCCCTAGAAGCCTGGCAGTTGCTGTCCTGTTCTGACAAAACCCTCTTTCTTCAGATTCCTTGATTGCGAAATGAGAAACTCAGGGGCCCTCAACCCTAGTCTCCTTTAGCCTCCACTGGCCAGATGACAAGCACTTCACCAGGTTAGTTGAGATCCAAGGCATGGAAGACCTTCCATGCCAGCTTGCTCCTTGTGTGGGGACGCATTGTGTGTTGGGAACATATGAGAACTTGAGGACTTCCCCAGTCATTTACCTCACAGAGCTCAGCCCCAAAGTGGGTAAGAATGGGAGTCCTGGGGCCCCAGCGCCCTGACTCCACCCTTGGGAACACCACTGTCAGATCCGGTATAAGTCACAGTCTTATAGACAGGATTCCGGAGCACTGACCAGTGACATGCATGTCTGCTCAGGGTTCAACTGACCCTCAATCTGGTTTTTGCCTTATTGGTAACTTCTGGTTTAATATCATGACTCCTGTATTATTGTAAAGGAAAGAGTCTTTGGAGCCAGAGACTTCATTCACATCCTTGCTCTTCCTCTGCCTACTGTGTGATCTTGGGCAAGGTCTCCATATGCTTCAGTTTCTGCAACTGAACAATAAAGATAATAATACCTACATCATGGGATTGTTGTCACATTAAGTGAGATGTTGGTTAAATGAAGTTCTAGCACAGAGGCTGGCTCATTGTCAGTAATAAACAAATAACTGTCTCTCCCTGCCTCCTTCCCAGAATTTAAAGATTATAAATGCATAGGCTGCTTAGGAAAAGTTGCCAAAAGATTCTTAAATCAAGTACAGTGAAGGAATGAATTCCAGTAGCCATGAACATATATGCCGTTGCAGTATGTCTTCTTTTTTTTTTTTTTTTTTGAATTAATTTATTTTTGGCTGCGTTGGGTCTTTGTTGCTGTGCGTGGGCTTTCTCTAGTCGTGGTGAGCGGGGGCTACTCTTTGTTGCAGTGCGCGGGCTTCTCATTTTGATGGCTTCTCTTGTTGCGGAGCACAGGCTCTAGGTGCGCGGGCTTCAGTAGTTGTGGCACATGGGCTCAGTAGCTGTGGTTCGCGGGCTTAGTTGCTCCGCGGCATGTGGGATCTTCCCGGACCAGGGCTCGAACCTGTGTGCCCTGCACTGGCAGGAGGATTCTTAACCACTGCGCCACCAGGGAAGCCCCAAACACTGTCTTCTTAAATAATAAGTTAATCCAAAGGATTCCAGCATTACTATCTTTGTGAGTTCTCTGAACTGGGAAAGAGCGGTCTGGGTCAGTGGAAGGATGTCTCGGACATTGCTTGGGGCCATAAACAGATGTTAAACTGCAACATTTTTTTTTGAATTTTATTTTATTTTTTTATACAGCAGGTTCTTATTATCTATTTTATACATATTAGTGTATACATGTCAATCCCGGTCTCCCAGTCTCCCAGTTCATCCCCCCCACCCACTTTCCCCCTTTGGTGTACATACGTTTGTTCTCTACATTTGTGTCTGTATTTCTGCCTTGCAAACCAGTTCATCTGTTCCATTTTTCTAGATTCCACATATATGCGTTAATATACGATATTTGTTTTTCTCTTTCTCTGTATGACAGTCTCTAGGCCCATCCACGTCTCTACAAATGACCCAATTTCGTTCCTGTTTATGGCTGAGTAATATTCCATTGTATATATGTACCACATCTTCTTTATCCAGTCACCTGTCGATGGGCATTTAGATTGCTTCCATGACCCGGCTATTGTAAATAGTGCTGCAGTGAACATTGGTGTGCATGTGTCTTTTCTGAATTATGGTTTTCTCTGGGTATATGCCGAGTAGTGGGATTAAATTGCAACATTTTGACAACATAATCCTGCTCCATCCCGGTTTAGTGTGACTCTTCCTTTTTTTTAAATTGGTGAATTCAGCATTGAATTAAATTCTGCATTGTCAGGCAGATGACCAAAATGGTTTGAAGAAGGATTTGACTTAGCTTTGGTCCACCATGTATGAACCTGGATCACTTACATAAAAGAACCCTTTTTTCTCAGACTAGCAGAAATTGCTGATTATCCTCTTGCCTCTTAAATCCCCAAACTGACTGCTATGTCCCTGGGTTATAATATTTGTAGAGCATGGAGAAAAGTGAACTCACCTTCCTGGGAATGCCTGCATTTGCCAATTCAGCTTCTTTTTCTCCTCATCCCCCAAATCTTAGCGCTCAGTGAGGGTTGGTCAGGGACTAGGGGCAAGGAAAAGTAGATCAGTGAGAAAGAAACCATTCTCAGTGATCACTCTGTTAGAGTATATGATGTTGTGCTCGGTGTAATGTTTTGAGTTTAATGCTGCCTTGCACAAGGAACTTACAATCTTATAAGAAGATAAAAGTAGGCAAATGCTGATTAGAAACAGTCTTGAGTAGCATCCATAAAAGGATGATTCATTAGGTTGGGAGGAAATTGGGCAGCCTGTGTTGCAATTTTGATAATTTAGATTGGACTTTCACAAGATTATTTTTGGATTTCTAATAATTTTGTTGCAGTTCCACTTATTCAGAGATGACTGCTGATAAATATTATTTGGAAATGTGGAATGTTTCCTTTGCCCATTAGAGCAAGGGTTCTTGACTGTTTTGCTCATGGCGGTACCTCCAGCACCTAGACCAGTGCCCTGGCACACTGTGGGCATTCAATAGGTGTGGAATGAATGAATGAATAAGTACACTTATGCCATGTACTCTTTCTGTAGAGCTGCAGGTGTCACCTAACTCTCTTGTTAGGTAGGTTCAGACCAGAGTTGCCCAGGAGGGGCTGAGGATGCACCTTCCTCCAGTTTGATTGTCAGAGTTAATAATGCTGCATGTGTTTTGGGATGGTCGGCGGTTGCCAGGGAACTGAGGAAATGAAAGGAGGGCGTTGGAAGCAGCCTCTTCTCTCTTGTGCCTCGATGTGCAGGCCTGCCTGTCTGGCAGTTCGGCCTGTGTGTGAGGGTAGCAGCAAGGCATGGGATAGACTGGATGACCGTGTCTTGAGAATACATATTTGCTGAAGAATGGCTCCCTAGTCCCCAAACACCTGCAGCAGCAGAAGCCACTTCACCCCTCTTCCCTTCTGCAAAGCAATGAGGCTGTGAGTCATTTTTTTGTGAGCCTCCAGGAAATGGCCCAGCTGGCTTGGCTCATTCGTTTCCTTGTCAGGAAAGTCGATGTGACCTTGACCGTCAGTAGACCTGCAGCAAGCACATTGTGTGTCTGGCTGGATTCACAAAGTACTTTTGGCAACTCACCTTGCTGTAAGTGTTATGTACTGCTAATTTATTGCCCTAGGTGGAGGTGAAAGATACTAATTTGCAAGAATCATTTCTGAGTTACCTGGGTCTGCTCAGCACAGTGCCAGTCCCATGGGGACCTTCGATAAGTATCCCTGAAAGAAAATTGTTGCAGAAAGTAAAAAGAAAGATGAGATTTGCTTTGAGTGACAGAAATATAATTATTAGAAAGTAGCTTTGGGTTGATAAAGTTCCTCTGAAGATTGTTCTCCTTGAGAGTCATTTCTGCAAGTCCAAATCCAAACACGGACCTTTGCTAGTGTTGTCTTTGGTAGAGGATTCAGGGCTGGAGGGAGCGACTGTGACCTGCTGTTGAGGGCACAGTGGCCAGATGAGAGTTGGCTTACACCACTGACTGGGAGAAGTCAGATGAGGACGCCAACCTTATAGAGAGCCGTTTTCTCCATAAACTGAGCTTAGAGAAGAAAGCCTGACAAACCTAAGGTGGTGAACTTTTCAGAAGCAAGAGTTGGTTTAAATATAGATGATCTGCTTCACTGGCAACTTGGAGGCTGCGGTGGGACTTGTTGTACCTTTTGTAAGACAAGTGAGGAAAGATGTTGGCACCTGTACACGCAGTTTGTTTATGAAATATAAACTCTCCTGTCGAAGCGAGGGCTTGAGAGGTCAGCGCCCAAGGTAGCAGGTCCTGCCTTCGCTGGGGGAGGGGTGCCTCTCCAACCTGTCTCTGTGAATTGCATCCATCCCTAGAGAAAGTTGGAACAACCAGGCCGGAGTGCACTTTTATCGAGCACCAGCTCTGCCAGGGGTTGGGGGAGGAAAAGTTTCTGGGAAACTGACAGCCCCTGGCCTCCTTTTCTTTCCCAAGGAGGAGAAACAATACCTTGGGAGCTATTAGAATCCAGTCGTTATTGAGAGAAGTGTAGCTCTTTTCAGCCTTAGAGCCTTGATTTATGTACAGCCCAGCCTGCTCAGAGCCGATGGGAGCAGGCAGCGGGCAGCAGCCCCCATCCTCCTCCTGCTGTGGGCTCCAGCCCTAGGTGGGTCCAGGGCAGGCCTTCGTAGGTTTGCAGCACATCCTTCTCAGTATTCCACAGCAGCAGCTGTCTGGAGTTTTTTCTAACGTGCCTGAACTGATGTCATTTCCCCCTTGGCAGACAGCTTCAGCTTTGCTGCGTCTGAGATATGTCACGAGAAAGTGGGGGTGGGTCGGAGCCAGGCGTGGGTGGGGGGGTGGTGGGAGGCGGGGGGGTGGGCGTGGGAAGCTGTGGGGGGGAAGCAGTGAGGAGAGCAGGAGGCAGAGTGCCTGCTTGGTCCCAGGAGTCTGTTTACTTTCTCTTCTTTGCTAAGGAAGGCCGGTTAACCGGGACCGCTGAGTACCAGGCCCACCAGGGAAAATGCTCATTCCAAGACCTTAACTTTTAAAAAGCCCTTTGTTCCCAACGTTAGTGTGGACGATGATCTTGCAGGATGCCTTTCCTTTTGGGTCTTAGACAGGTAATGGAATGGGTGGTCCGTGGATCGGGTTCGGGAAGGGAAGAAGGGTGGGAGTTTATCATCCTGCTGCTTTGGGCGGAGGGAACCTTTTAGAAAATATCCCGCAGTTAAAACAGGCCAGCTCCCACAGAATTTTCCAGTCTCCCTTTCCTGCCTGCTAGTTGCTCCTTATTCCCAGAGCCACCGTGTTCTTAACCCCCTACCTCCCCGAGGTCTCTCTGGGGCCCTCCGTTCTGATTTTCCATTAGCACCATAAAACCGTTACCGAAGCCTTAGGGAGGAAACAGTTGAGTGAGGCTGGGGAGGGGGAGAGGCAGAGCGGGATTCTTGATCAAAACCCCTTTTATTCCTTCTCCGTTTTGATTTGGCTAGTTAGCAGAGATTTCTTCACAGTTCCCTGGTTCTGAAGAGATTCTGAGTTGGGGTCGGGGCCTTCTTTTACAGGGTAAGGCGCCGGGAGGCTTTCTCCTCCTCAGCGTGTGGTCAGGGCTGCGTGACTGAGGGACGGCCTGCATGCCTCAGAGGGATGGGGGTGGCACTGACCACATTTTGGCCTTCCTGACCGATTTTTCAAAGCCAGCAGACCCCTGTGGCAGAGACTTGATTGCTTTGCGCGCGGCTGTTTGAAGTAGGGGCACTGAATTATAGCCGATAACCTGGTGTGGAATGAGAAAACAGTAGCGAGCGACCAACTGCGGTCTTCTGAGAACACAGCTGTTGCCAACTATTTGTTCCAGGCCTTCTGAGAGCTGGCCACCCCTGCCCCCTCTTTGGTCTGAGAGGCACGTCTGTATCGGAATGCGTAACTGTAACCAGTGGTGGCTGTAAGAGGGGGTGGGGACAGACACACACCCTTTACTGCCTGTTCCTGGGGGAGGAAAAGCCACAGATGTGATCAAACCAGAAGGCTTAGAAAAGAAAGTCACTGCTAGGGACTGCTGGTTTAACCTCACTCTTAGAAAAGTGCTAGAGTCTTCCTTGGGTTGCCTGAAATTCTTTTAAAAGTAAGCTTTTCTGAAAAGCTCTGCACGTTCCGTTACTGCTCTTGTTAATCTTCAGAGTTCCTTTGATGCAGCCGATAGGCAGAGCGTTGGGGGCCCTTTTTGAACACCTCCTCTGTCCCTCAAGAAAAGCTGTCCTTTTAACCCATGGGCAGAGTAAGCCCTGGCAAGGATCTTGAGCAGCGTTGGAAATAGGATGGATGAAGCATCCCATGTTATGTCAGCAGGTGGGGGATAGCGGCTGGAAACTGCCTGATACAGTGGAAAGAGCAGGGCTGGGGAACCAGAAAGACCCAGGTCTATATCCTGGCTCCCCACCTGGGTCTCAGAGGCTGCTTAACTGCTCTGAACCTCATCTTTGAAATGGAAACAGTAAAACCTACTGGAAGAGTCATTGGGAAGATTTCACAAAAGAATATTTAAAACACTAGCACCTTGGCTGACTGAGAATAGGCATTTAGCAAAAACGTAAGGAAACAAGAAGCTAGAGGACTGGTTCCTTTCCAGAGGTGAAGGATATAGTGGGCAGGAGCTCTGGCCCTGGGATTTGGTCATTTGACTAAGACTTGGGAGGCCACTGCTTACTGTGTGTAATTTACTATCAGTCTTGCTCGTGTCCAGTAACCTCTGCTCGGTTAAGTGAAAGGATGCAGAGGTAGGTGGAGTGAAGAACTGGGTTGGTTGTGGGGAGCATCTCAGAGGATCCACAGCAGGTGAATCTTTGTTCTTGTTTCTGAACGGGTTCCTGATAGAGGGTGGAACTAGAGGACCTCTTGAGGCCCTTTCTGCCTTAGGCTTCTGTGATACAAACTTTGCCTATAAAAACCCTGAGTATTTTTGGTAACATAATTTTGTATATTTCTAGCATTTCTGTGTCTGACAGTGTAACTGTTTTTTATTGGAGCTATGTAAAAGCCAGCCTTCTCAAGATTACTTGGTGATAATTCTGTTTTTAAGAAAATGACACAAAACATATATGCTGTTAGTCTTTATCATACATAATAGATATATATGTGCTTTCATATATTATTTCCCTCTTAATCCACATAACACCCCTGTCTTATGTGGTAGTGTGATTCTATTTCTACAGAAGTGCATGCTGAGGCTTACAGTAGGTAAGCTACTTGTCCAGAGTTGCTCAGCTAGCTAGGGAAATGGTAATCGAAGTTCTGTTTGTTTGTTTTAAACCCAGGTCTTTTAATTCCAAAGCCTGGTGTTTTTCTCACTACCTATCAGTGTCTGTGAAAGTGGAGTTGGATTAATGCGTTGTTCCAGTTGGGGCATATTTTCTGAAGGTTGTTTCTAGGTGGCCCAGGTACCAGATGAGACATTTGTCTCTGAGTACCCTTTTACATTTTACTCTGTGGAAGATTCTCAGGCATGCAGCACCTACTGAATAATGCCTCTGCACTTAATGAATGCGAACCGGCACAAAGGATAAATAAAGCGCAATCCTTACTTCCAAGGAGCTCATACTCTAATGCAGTAGTTCTCAAAATGCATAAAAATCACCTGGGAGTGGGGCTTATTAAAATGTAGATTCAGTAGGTGTGGGCCCAGGGCCCAGGAATCTGCATTTCTGTTGCATTCCCCAGGTGGTCTGGCCCCTCTCTGAGAGACTCCTCCGCAAACCCCACCCCCACCTGCACTTTAGTAGCTGGGAAATAATCACATGACAATGTGCTAAAGCCCGCAACAGAGGATCCCCAGGGACTAGGACAGCAGAGGGTGGGAAAGCATCTAAATCAGGCTTGGGGCGGTGAGGGTGGGCACGGAAGGCTTTCCTGAGAAGGTGATATCTGATCTGAGTCTCAAAGGATGAGTAGGAGTTTACCAGACATATGTGTTGGGGAAAGAGCATTCCAGACAGATCAGGTTGGGAGTGTTGTTTTTGTTTTCTCCTGCAAATGAGAAGGGAAACTCTCATCTGTGAGTCTTGGTATTAAGTGTGCCTGAGACAAAACAAGGACCTCGGTTCATCAAGTATTGGTGTCCTTTATGACACTGAGAAAGAGGGAGGCATGAGGGACCTTCAATCTAATAATGAGTGTGGCATGAATTCAGTGTCTGTGAAGGGCAGATAGTCCTCAAGGCTGTATTAGTTCTTCCAGTCAACGGACAGTTAAGACAGCCCCCTGGAAGCTAGTGTTGTCTAGAGAACAGTCTTTTTGTGCTTAACGGGGCTGAAGTTCGGAAGAGAGTCAGCTACTGAACTTTTTGGGCTATGGCACCACGTGCCAGATTTTAGATACGACACGCAGTTGAGCATGCCATCCCTTCATTATCTGGCAAGATCAGAAAATGAGTTTTCTGGTTAAGAGAGAATCCATCCTGTATACCTAACAGATGGATCTCTGATTTTCAGAGAACAAGATTGCAACAGAATGTTCTTGGTCTGCTGATTTGAATGAATTCTATTTCATGTTTAATTCAGAAGGTATTGATTTTATAATGCTGGAGGATTCTTATGACCAACATCTATATCTGAAAAGTATTGAGCACCTGTTCTACTCAGAGCATGTTGTGGATACAAAGAGGTATCAATAGAAACTCTATCCGTGCACTCACAGTCAGGCAGGTGGCGTAGAACAAGCACGCAGGTGATGGAACGTTAGGCAGGTGGCGGTGGGCGAGTGACCTTAGGAATGGAGTGGTACGGTTCAGAGGTGTGGAAAGGTGGCTTTTGCAGGTGGTCCTTTCCACAGTCCAGTGGTCTCAGTTGTTGCACTGTAGGTATGTGGAAGGACCAGTTGATGGCAAGTTCTAGCTGCTGGAATGCAGGCTAGATCCATCAAGACAGGAATTTATATCCTGTACCTCGAATGTTGCCTTTCTCTGTGGGAAAATTATCCCCCAAATTGCCCTCACTGATGAAGTGAGATGATCCTTGACACTGAAATGAGTAGTCCCCAGTGAAACTGGGGTGGGTCTGGGGCCCGCTCAGGCGGTGTGCCCTTGCCCAGGTTGGAATGTATGGGTAGAGGCACAGGGGGCTGTTTGTATTCTTGAAAAGGCCCCTGCTTGGCCTGGTGCTGAATGTGACAGGGCAGCCAGAGTGTTGAACCCCAGTTACTCCCTGGACACGGGGAAGGCAGCCTGGAGCTGCAAGCGCGGAAGCCATGCCTAGGGAGAGGGCAGACGGAATTTGCCAACTTCCAATTTAACCCCTACACTGCTGAGTATCGGCCAACGTTGACATGGTACTTTGATTATTTTGTCACGACAGTCACCCATCAGGTTGGAGGGCTTATCTCCTTTCACCTGTGAGGCAGCGGAAACTCAGGAAGTTATCTATTCGAGATCACAGAGCTAACGTTTGGCAGCGGTAGCTCTGGAGGCCCCGTCTCCTCAGTGCTGTCCTGCTGTTGCACATCGCTGGTACGGTTCCCGCACCAAACCTGCTGCCAGACCTTCTGCCTGCGGCCCTGTTCTCTGCACGGGACTGAGTGTCCCAATCACCATTACCCTCCTGTGCGTGCTAATTTTAATTAGCCTCTCTACCAGGTTCAGGACAAAGTAAGCAAGACCCTGCTGGAAGGGAACTGGCTGTGTATAAATGCAGCAAACACCAAGTAACAGTTGTTTGTACTACCAGAGGTGGAAGCTAAAATTCTTTTTGGAACACTGAATTGTAAAAATCAGTGAAAACTGCAAGCGACAGCTCCATAGAACACCTCAGTTCCCTACAGTCACCTAACAGAAAGGATGGTTCTCGTCCAAGCCCTTTCAGGTGACTTTTTAAACACCCCCCAACCCCCCAACCATCTCTGTTGCAAGAAGCTGCTTTTTTAGAGGAATGTGCTTGTTTTTCATCACATTCTTGTTATCAAAGCAAAGAGAAACCAGTGGACTGGACAGTAACTTGGTGGAAAAGAAGACTGTATCTGCTGATTTTGAAACTTTTCTCCAGGATGGAGCCAAAGAAAACATTCACTTCCTCCAGTAATATCCCATGAGTTTGATCCACCCCCTCCCACCCCTTTTCCTTGAAGAGGTAAATTTTAGTCCAGGAAAACAGAATAATTGGGGACTACTTGGAGAAAAAAAACCCCAAAAACTGTGCTATAAAATTCCTTCCCCTGCCCTGACTCCCTAGCAGCTGGATACCAGTTCCTCCCTAGCACTTCTTGACTCTATTTGTTGCTAATTTGTAGCAACAGTGAGTTGAAACAGCCCTGCATTTGACCTGGTTTAGCCATTTCTGTGCCCCCTCTGTAGCCATTGCTGATGTGGGCAGGGCTCAACTGGACTTGAACGTGGACCTCACAAGAGGCAACTGTTGCTAAAAATGGTGATTCAGTCCTAGGTGACTTGCTTGACCTGTCTTGTTCTTTTAACTGAAAGAGAGAGGAAGGGGCAGTGGCAGAAAGCTGTATACATTTCAGTAGAGAGGGAGACAGGCTTTGAGAACGGCCGGAGTGTGACACAGTGAGTTCTTTTCCTGCAAGTGGCGTACGTTTTCCTGGGACTGTGTCTCACAGAGATATTGGTTCCCTTGGGCATTGCATGAAGGGGGACAGAATATTCTTTATTGTTTGGTTCTCTTGCTTAACATACATGCTCGGGGCTTCCCTGGTGGCGCAGTGGTTGCGCGTCCGCCTGTCGATGCAGGGGAACCGGGTTCGCGCCCCGGTCTGGGAGGA
>NC_041233.1:58330324-58330613 GCF_002837175.3 Physeter macrocephalus
CAGAGGGAGGCCCGCATACCACAAAAAAAAAAAAAAAAAAAAAAAAAAAAAAATACATGCTCTCAGGAGCTTCCACTGAACTGTGATACATGGTCTCATTCTTTTTTTTTTTTTTAACATCTTTATTGGAGTATAGTTGCTTTACAATGGTGTGTTAGTTTCTGCTTTATAACAAAGTGTATCAGTTATACATATACATATGTCCCCATATCTCTTCCCTCTTGCGTCTCCCTCCCTCCCACCCCTCTAGGTGGTCACAAAGCACCGAGCTGATCTCCCTGTGCTATGC
>NC_041233.1:58331631-58349260 GCF_002837175.3 Physeter macrocephalus
TATCAAAGATAAGGTGACCATATGTGCATGGGTTTATCTCTGGGCTTTCTATCCTGTTCCATTGATCTATATTTCTGTTTTTGTGCCAGTACCATACTGTCTTGATTACTGTAGTTTTGTAGTATAGTCTGAAGTCCAGGAGCCTGATTCCTCCAGCTCCGTTTTTCTTTCTCAAGATTGCTTTGGCTATTTGGGGTCTATCATGTTGCCATACAAATTGTGAAATTTTTTGTTCTAGTTCTGTGAAAAATGCCAGTGGTAGTTTGATAGGGATTGCATTGAATCTGTAGGTTGCTTTGGGTAGTATAGTCATTTTCACAATGTTGATTCTTCCACTCCAAGAACATGGTATATCTCTCTATCTGTTTGTGTCATCTTTAATTTCTTTCATCAGTGTCTTATGATTTTCTGCATACAGGTCGTTTGTCTCCTTAGGTAGGTTTATTCCTAGGTATTTTATTCTTTTTGTTGCAATGGTAAATGGGAGTGTTTTCTTAATTTCACGTTCAGATTTTTCATCATTAGTGTATAGGAGGGCAAGAGGTTTCTGTGCATTAATTTTGTATCCTGCTATTTTACCAAATTCATTGATTAGCTCTAGTAGTTTTCTGGTAGCATCTTTAGGATTCTCTAAATGATGACATGATACTTCATGTCATCTGCAAACAGTGACAGCTTTACTTCAAACCGTGACAGCTTTACTTTTTTTCTGATTTGGATTCCTTTTATTTCTTTTTCTTCTCTGATTGCTGTGGCTAAAACTTCCAAAACTATGTTGAATAATTGTGGTGAGAGTGGGCAACCTTGTCTTGTTCCTGATCTTAGTGGAAATGGTTTCAGTTTTTCACCATTGAGGACGATGTTGGCTGTGGGTTTGTCATCTGTGGCCTTTATTATGTTGAGGTGAGTTCCCTCTGTGCCTACTTTTTGGAGGGTTTTTTATCATAAATGGGTGTTGAATTTTGTCGAAAGCTTTCTCTGCATCTATTGAGATGATCATATGGTTTTTCTCCTTCAGTTTGTTAATATGGTGTATCACGTTGATTGATTTGCGTATATTGAAGAATCCTTGCATTCCTGGAATAAACCCCACTTGATCATGGTGTATGATCCTTTTAATGTGCTATTTGATTTTCTTTGCTAGTATTTTGTTGAGGATTTTTGCATCTATGTTCATCAGTGATATTGGCCTGTAGTTTTCTTTCTTTAAGACCTCTTTGTCTGGTTTTGGTATCAGGGTGATGGTGGCCTCATAGAATGAGTTTGGGAGTGTTCCTCCCTCTGCTATCTTTTGGAAGAGTTTGAGAAGGATAGGTGTTAGCTCTTCTCTAAATGTTTGATAGAATTCACCTGTGAAGCCATCTGGTCCTGGGCTTTTGTTTTTTGGAAGACTTTTAATCACAGTTTTAATTTCAGTGCTTGTGATTGGTCTGTTCATATTTTCTATTTCTTCCTGGTTCAGTCTTGGAAGGTTGTGCATTTCTAAGAATTTGTCCATTTCTTCATGGTCTCATTCTTGGTTTCAAATACTGTCCAGCCTATCCTGTGGTTTTCTTCAAGGGTTTGGAAATCCCTGGTTACCCCCAGGCAGTGGTGTGAATACCTGTGACCTCCCACTCCTCGGGGTGTGGCTCTGGAGTGTGGTGGGGAGGCCCAGGATAGGCTGGGACAGGCTGCCAACAAAAATAGAATGTGCAATCACTCCCCTGCCTCAGGAGTAAAGTTCTGGGTTGATGGGCCAGGCTCAGATTGTGCTGGGTTACTGTAAACCTATCATGGCCAGAGAGCTTTTGGTAGGTCCCGCAGTCATCATGTGAAATCACATCGCCACAGCCCTGGCCTAACTCTTGGAGGATCCCTTCATGTTGCTGCTTGTACGGCGTAGTGAAGAGTCACAAGGAGCATGCAGGAGGACTAGCCTTTGGGGTTACTTGACCGTCAGTCACCAGGATTAGTACTTTCTGAAGGTTTTTGCGTGTCTGATCCTTTGCTAGGGTAGGTTCATTTATGAGATTGACTTCATCCTTGGCTCAGGGAATTTACAGAGTGGTTGGGGAGCCCAGGGGACAATCAGGTGACAAGACTGGGTGGAACACAATTCTGCGCTAAGTTGTGTGGTTCAGTTTGGCTGGAATGGTTGTTCGAAACTGAAGGCAATTTTGCCTCCCTCCCCAAAGGACATTTGGCAATGTTTGGACATTGTTGGTTGTCACATCTAGGGGGTCGGGTGGGGTGTTGCTACTGGCATCTAGTGAGTAGAGGCCAGGGATGCTGCTAAACCTCCTACAAAGCACAGGACACTCCCTATGACAAATAATTATTTGGCTTCAAATGTGAATACAGTTGTCCCTCAGTATTCACAGGGGTTTGGTTCCACAAGCTCCACGGATAGCAAAACCCGAGGATGTTCAAGTCTCTTATGTAAAATGACTAAGTCCACTTGGCCCTGCTTCATCTGTGGCTTCCGCATCTGTGATTCAGCCGGCCTGGGAATGACCCTGTGGATACCAAGGGCCGACTGTCATGCCAGGGTGGAGACACTCTGGCCTGAAAACTACTGCTGCCTAGTGCATGGCACTCTGCTCAGGAGGCAGTCACAAGCCACAGGCCTCAGGAAGGGTGGACTGACATGTTTTAATAAAGGGGAAATGGGCGTACTTTTCCCTGCTGCTTTCTAAGCAATAGGTACTTTTTGTCCAGAGATGTAGAATCTTGACATCTTGGTTGCCCCTAATCAGCAGGAACTATGCCTTGTCAAGGACAAGTATAAAGTTAATTTTTTATGGCCAGTAGATAAGATCAAGCCCTTCTGGAACTGACATTTTATCTCTTGCTCTGAAAAATCTGGATTATCACCCCCCAGAAGGGAGGATCTCAGAAGTGCTCAAATAACTTTATACAGCTTAAAGAACAATTAGGCTACAGTTATTTTAATAACAGGCCATATTCCAAGCCCGGTCCCTGTTGCTGTGGCCTGGGTTTATTGTAATCTATTTCCGATAACGTATAGAAAAGGGGGATACTAAATTCCCCCTCTTCTAAATCATGTGGCCTCTCTTTTAATTTTAAGGTGTAAGGTCTTAAAATTCAGAAAGTTCTTTAAAGTTATTCCAGTCTTTTGGAGAGAGCGTCTGGATCCGAAGATGTTTTAAAATCTTGTGTCTGTTCTCAGGGAGACCGTTTTTAATGTAACCCTTTGTTGAGGTAGAAGCAAATGGTTTCCTTGAACAGCGTGGAACTTTTTACCGGCAATAAATCTTTGGTACTAGTCTCTAGACAGGCAAGCACACAAGGCAAGTCCTGTTATTATTTCTTTTGCTCCCAACAAAAGCCTGCTGCAGTGGGATGGAACTGCTGAGAAAAAAAAACGAGGTTAAATTTAGAACTTTGCTTAAAGTGAGGAAGGTCTCTGAGACACCCCACGTTCTTCACCGTCCAGTGAAACTGTGGTTAATCTCTTTTAAAGCACAACAGCAGCAACTTAACCTGTACCTTCAATATTTCAGATCCCTTTGAAAACTGTACCTCTTTGTAGGCAAAGAAGTGATTATTTTATTTGATCAAGAGCCATTTTCAGGATATAACAAAGACTTTGATGAGCTGGAACCCAGTCATAGAAAGAATACTGAACCAAAAGTCAGAAGACCAGGGTTTTGACAGTCCTGATTCTGTCATCTGCAGCCTTAGGCTAAGTGTCAGTTTCTTATCCTTAAGATGAGGGTGGTAGCACTTCTGATCTCTTGTAGGGTGCTGGCTGGCAGGCTCAAATTTGAGGCTGGCTGTTGAAGTTTGAAAAGCTTGAGAGTCCTATATAAATGTGTATTATATAAACTAATTAGATATATGTGTGTGTTGTGTATATACCATCATTGCTCCAAACTATGACCCTGAGGCTTTGCCACATTGTAAATTGTTAAAAAGAAAGAAAGAATGAATTCTGTTGATTAGACTATACTTATTAATTAAGGCACAGAATGAACCTGAATATTTCAGGAAGGTTTTCTGCAACAAGAACTGAGACATAAACTTTTTTTTTAACCTAACAGTTTAGTAATTACAAAGTTCCTCAAAGGCAAAGTCCATATCTTATCTGTCATTTTTGTACCTGTCAGCATCTATCATGAAAGTTAGGATAACCCCTAAGCATCCTGTTCTTTCCGCTAAAATTTGGGCTTTAGATCCAGAAAACATGATCTAGCTGAGTAATCACTCTGAACCTCAGTTTCCTGGTTTCCTGTAAAAAGAGAGGAATAAATAACATGGGTAAGAATGCCTAGCCAAATGCTCGATAAACACAGGCACTGGGCAGAACTTGGTTCTCTGTCGTATTTCCTGAGTGTTGTGGCCGTAGGTTTTCCTGATTCGCTAGAGGTATTCTCCTCATCCAGTGAAGAGGGGCCCTCCTTTTTGTCTAGGTACCTATTTTATACGGCGTGTGTAAGATGTTGCTGGAGCCTCAGTGTAGAGAGTTCAGATGTCTGCCATTTATATTTGGCCCTCTGCAGTAGGCCTTAACCTCAGGGTGAGGGGATGAACGGAGTATTACTGAACTTGAGAGCAGGAGGAGCGAATCAGATGCCCACAGGGGCCAGGCAGTGACACACCTGAGTCAAGCAGATGGGGTTACTGGCCAGGAGGGATTTCAGGGAGGCTGCAGTGGAGCCACGTCTGTGGCCCTGCCTAATAGGGCCCCGAGGGAATGTGGGCCCTGGATTTTCAGAAGCTGGAAATCTGAATTTCTCTGTGAATCCTTCTCATTTTAAGATGTTGACAGTTAATTCCATTTTTTTAAAAGGTTGTAAAAAAAATTTTAAAAAGGTACCGTGTGGGCTTAGAACTCATTAGTGGGCCCATTGTGGCTTACAGGCCAGCAGTTTGCAATCCCTGCTCTCAAGCAGGAGGAGCAGTGATAAAGCTAACGCGAAGGGAGGGACTTGCCCTCATGACCAACTGTGGAGACAAAATAGCAGAATTGCCCTCCTGCTCTGCTCAAGTGCCACCTGCTCTGTTGCATGCTACTGCTGTTTTATCCCTTGGCTCCCTGCACCATCCCTTGCTGAAGATGCCATACTTCTCAGTGCATTTATTCTGTGGCGGAAGAAGTCAGTGATGAGGGATTGCCGTGATACCTCAAGGTAGAACTGTTTTTCCTTGTAAGTGTCCAGGGGTGAAAGAGAGGCAGGTTAACCCAATGTCCTGAGGCCCTGCAGCCGGCCAGGTCCCGCAGGCCTGCATGCACTGGGATGTCGACAAGTAGCCTTTAATAAAACCATGGGATATGTTGCAACTTCCGATCTTTGCTCTGGGATTTTCCTACCACGATCAAGTGGCTTTTTCTGAGTTTGTTACTCAGGTTCCTAATA
Organism: Physeter macrocephalus; assembly: GCF_002837175.3. Classification (NCBI taxonomy): domain Eukaryota; kingdom Metazoa; phylum Chordata; class Mammalia; order Artiodactyla; family Physeteridae; genus Physeter; species Physeter macrocephalus. Next base: position 58,336,995 of record NC_041233.1, read on the forward strand.
GCAACACAGGAAATGGGTTTTAATTTCTTTGCCAGCTGCTCTGTTTGGGGGCTATTTAATGAGGATCCAGTTGCAGTGCAGCTTTGGCTGTAGCAGTACTGGTATGGATAGGAGCGTACATAACTAACGTGTCACATTTTTAAAAATTTAAGTTTATGATCTGTTATTTGTATTTTTTTATGGAATGAGGCAGAGAGAGTATAAATAATTTTATGTGCCTTGATTCTAAGTGGCAGTTCTTCCGGGTAACTGTGTTGGGATGTGTTCAAGATTATAGAAATAGAATATAAGACTATTCCACTTCTGGAGGGCAAGAACTGTGTATATTGTATTTTTTTAACATCTTTATTGGAGTATAATTGCTTTACAATGGTATGTTAGTTTCTGCTTTATAACAAAGTGAATCAGCTATACATATACGTATATCCCCATATCTCCTCCCTTTTGCATCTCCCTCCCATCCTCCCTATATTGTATGTTTGTTATAAATCTAGGGCAGTGGTTCTCAAATTTGAATATATGTGAGCATAACCAGGGGAGTATGTAATAAATTGCAATTCTTCAGTCTCTGCCCCCAGAGGTTCTCAATCTACATTCTTAACAAATACCCCAGGTGATTTGGGGCCTATGGACCGTACTTTGGGAAATGCATCTCTGTTTTGTTGCCTTTGTTGTCTAAATGTGTTCATTGCCACTTGAGGGCAAATTCACTCATTTGTGAGATGCCCTGATTTGTTCTGATTCACTGTGTTGCTCTTCCTCGGATTCTTAGAGTGTCAGTCTTCTGGAGTCCCCAGAGAGAATTGTTCCAGGGGACCCTCACAGGTTGAGGTAAAGGGACTAAGTCCCTCCTATAGCAGGGGTCCCAGGGACTCCCCTTCAGCAGCACACACTGCAGCCAATTCTTGAAGCAGCAGCTCCCCCCATTGGTTCTAGGCTTTTCTCAAGTGTGTCACTAGTTCCAGGTTTTGGCTTTACCCTTTAAAGTACTTTGCAGCTAGAGGATGGGAGACTGGGTGCTCCTGAGCCCAGGGAGCTGGAGCCTAGAGCCCTTAAGGGGTAAAGTACACTATCAAATCTGAGGGGTGAGCCTGAATCTTACCAGACTGGATTTATTGGCTTGGTTAGGGGGACATGCCGAGGCTATTTGTCCTTTCGGAAAATTATTGAACCCAACAAAACGGCATAAAAATTCTTTCCTAGTATCTGATTGCATACAAAGCAGAATCTTGGTTCACTTCTTAGCAGGGGCTTGCCCTTTATCAGAAAGGAAGAAACTGGGCTCCTTTAGCTAGTAAAGCTTAAAGGAGTGTTTGTCATGTGTAGTATATACTGGGAGGGATGCAAAAGTAGAATGTGACAATCCCTACCATCAAAGAAAGGGAGATTAGAATAACACCTAGGAAACAATGGGCCAGGACTCCTGTGGAATCATCCCTCTGCCTCAGTTTACTTTCCTTCATCCCCAACTCTTCTGTAATGTCCTCTCACATTTCAAGATGTGTACCCTTGGGACTTCCATGGCAGTCCAGTGATCAAGACTCTGTGCTTCCACTGCAGTGGGTATGGGTTCGATCCCTGGTTGGGGAACTAAGATCTCGCATACCACCCAGTGCGCCCCCCAAAAATGTGCACCCTTGAACAATTATACTTACTTCCTGCAGCTCTTCAAACAGCCTTAAAATCGTTAGTAGGGGAAAAGTGACTTTAACTTTATTATTGTAAAAATAGAGGTAAATCCACAAAACTTTTAAGAGTATATTTTTTGACCACCTACAAATCATTTTCTAAGGATCTGGACCTGCAAGTGTTGCATTTTCAGAATTTAAAGATTCTATCTAGGATAGAACAAAAATAGCTGATTCTGAGTTAAAGTTGCTTGCCTGTTGTACAAGGCATATGAGGTATGGCCTCTTTCTGAATTCTCAGTTCTTCCTTTCACATTATTCTTTCTTACATTCACTGTACTCAGCCACACTAGCCTTCTTTCTTTTCCTAGAGCGCACCAGGTTCATTCCTGCATTGGTGTCTTTGCATACACTTGACATTCCCTCTGCCTGGAACACTGTTCCCACAGGTCTGCTGTCTCCTTCTCATCATTCGGGGCACAACTCAGACATCACCCTCTCAGGGAGGCCTTTCCTGACTGCCCCATGTAAAGCCCTTTGTCCTATTATCCTGTTTTATTATCCTTGTGAAGCTTATTACTACGTTAAATTCTAATTTCACTTGTTAATTTTCAGTCTTCGCCCACTGGAACGTATTTAAGATCTTTTTGTCTTTGTTGTTCTCCAGTTTCAAACAATGTGCCCAGGTGTGAGTTTATTATTGTCTGAAAATTCCCTATCTTTAATCAGTTCTGGAAATTTTTCAGTTATCTCTTTAAATATTGACTCTCCTCCATCTTCCTCTTTCCTTCTTGAGCTTCTTATTTCTCATTTTCCATTTCTATGTTTTCTCTTAATTGGTAGAAGCTGGTTGCTGCGTAATTTTCTCAGATCTGCTTTCCAGTTCACTAATTCTCTCTTTAACATGGTCTAATCTCTGTGTAACCCACCTGTTGAGTTTTTAATTTTAATAACTATTTTTTCCACAAGTTTTATTTTTGCCTGAAATCCATTTGGTCACTGTCTCTTTTTTAGTATGTTCTTTTCTCATGTTTTTCTTTTTGGCTTTAATCATTTGAAACATGTATATGTATTACAGTTTATCTGATCATTCTATAAGTTTTTTTTGGAGAGTCTTATCCACCTATTTGTTGAATTTCCCACATCTTGTTTGTGATGGATTATTTTTACGTAAGTTTTCATATTTTGTGTGAGCTCATCTTCAACAGAGCTTTATCTGTGGGCATCTTTCATGCCCTGATTGAGGGTAGGTCTCTTTAGAGTTTTACATTTCTTCTACCAGATGTCCCATTCTGGGACTACTTTTTTTTTTTGGCTGCATTGGGTCTTCATTGCTGCTCATGCCTTTTCTCTAGTTGTGGCGAGTGGGGGCTACTCAGCTACTCTGTTGTGGTGAGCTTGCTTCTCGTTGCAGTGGCTTCTGTTGTTGCAGAACACAGGCTCTAGGCACATGGGCTTCAGTAGTTGTGGCATGAGGGCTCAGTAGTTGTGGCTCACGGGCTGTAGAGTGCAAGCTCAGTAGTTGCGGCGCACCGGATTAGTTGCTCTGTGGCATGTGGGAATCTTCTCGGACCAGGGATTGAACCCATGTCCCCTGCACTGGCAGGCGGACTCTGAACCACTGCACCACCAGGGAAGTCCTGGGACTACTTTTTGTGTTAAAATTTTGGCTTGGGGATTCTCAGACTATGTAGTAGCACAATTCAGATCTCAAATTAGCTTGCGGAAAAGCTGATGGTTACAGATTATTAGAAGAGATACTTTTTCCCTCTCAATTCAGACCTTTCTTATTGTCACTGTGTGCCAAAGGGCTAATTTTTTTCTAGTCTGCTCTGTCTCTTTGAGGGTCTTCACTTTATATTGGGACTCAGTTCCAATTCCCTGTTTTAGGTGGACCCAAGAAAACAAACAGCCCTTCTTTCCACGGCAACTGGGAAGGCCAGATCTCATTTAACACTGTAGTTTCTAGTTCCCCACCCCCAACATTTTTGGCCCGAGGGCTCTTCCTTGCTTTATTGCAAGCTCAGCTGTGTAATTAAAAGAATATATATATATTTCAATAAATTCTTTATTGAATTTGTTATAATATTGCTTCTGTTTTACGTTTTGGTTTTTTGGCTGCGAGGCATGTGGGATCTTAGCTCCCCGACCAGGGATCGAATCCGCACCCCCTGCATTAGAAGGCGAAGTCTTAGCCACTGGACCGCCAGGGGAGTCCCAAAAGAATATTATTATATTTTTAAAGTTACTTACCCAGCTACATCGCTAGAAGCAGGATCTTTTCCTCTAGAATCTCTTGCTCAACGTGGTAGCTGTAGCATCCAACACAGTGCCTGGGACGTGGGGAAGGGCTATCAATACATATTTGTTATTTGATTTGTAGAAATGGATGTTTCCATTAGGAACCATTCCCCCTGTAGAGAAGGCCAGAGATGGTGCTCCAAATTCATTCATATCCAGCAGCCAAGAGATTTAGCATCTGTGCTTTAACATCCTGTGAAGGATTTCAATTTTCCTATTTTTCACTTTTAAACTTTAAAACTTCAGCGCTTTCCTAAGGGCATGAAGGTGCTGTTGCCAGTTGCTAGCAGAGTTTTCCAGCCCCATAAATTGGCAAATTAAAACCATGCCGGGGGAACCATTACTGCCCAGTGTCTCTTTTTATGCTGGCACTTTGAAAGTTCTTAACGCTGATTAAATTGACCTTTACAGTGGCTCAGCTAAGAATAGCAACTCTAAGACATTGAAGCTCTTAAGGAAAATGATGTTAGTCCCATAGTTTATGCTGCCGCCAAAGAGATGAGGTAACTTTTTGCGTATGTGCAAAAGGCATACTATTCATCCTCTTCCACTGTAAATAATGTTCGTTCCAGGGCAGTGTTGGTCTTGCTTCCTGCTTCTTCACACCTGTGCCTTTTGTTTGGTGACCATATGTGCCCCGTTTCTTGGAGCTGGTCACTGCGGTACCAGAGCTGAAGGCACACGTTTAACAAATGAGGATCTTGATGGTCATCATCACAGTCATTCTGAGGTGAAAGACCTCAGCATAAGAGCATGTGTTATTCACCCAAAGTTTCTTTATGACAGGTCTACGTTTCTAGCATATCTGGGCCAGGAGTTTGTGCAAATGAAAACATTGCCCGGGGAAAAGTATCTTTAAAATGCAAATCTCATCTTGTGCCTGCTTACCTAACTGCCTTACCTACTTGTTCAACCATTTCGTAGCTAAAGGGCTTTGCTTGTACCATTTCCTTTGCCTGGAATGTTCTTCCCACCCCTCTTCCCTAGTTACTAACTTTCTAACCATCCTGGCAATCTCAGTTCAAGCTTACCCTCCTCACAGCTATCTGGACCTCCTTGACTAGTTCCTAGTTCTTAATTATTGTAAGCTTTCACCAAATCACGTATTTTTCATTCCTACAGTTTTATCTGTATGATTACTTTATCATCTTTCATTAGACTTTAAGCTCCATGAGGGTAAAGAGCATGACTGCTTTGGCCTTTTATGTGCCCATTGTGTTCCCCACCACTAGTTCAGTGCTGGTGCAGGGTAGGTACTCAGTAAATGTTGAAGGAAGGAGTGAAGGCCCTGTGTTCCCCAATGGGACAAACACCATTCTGCTTTTCAGAAAATCAGTATGTGAAAATAATGACCTTTCAAACAAAGAAGAGAGGAAGCCCAAGCATGTTGCCCCTCCTCACTGCCAAGTAGATGTTACCAAAGTCAAAGAGCTCCACAAGGGCAGGGCCTTTATCTTTTCCCTCAAAGACGAAATGTTGTTTTTGTTTGGTTTGGGGCTTTTAAGTGGATTTATTTAAGCATCTGAAGTGTAAAAAGCAAGTGAAGAAGTATAACTTAAACCAAGGAGGCTGTAGCTTAATAGTTAAAAGCTCTGGAGTCAGATGAATTAGATTGGACTGCTTCCTAGCTGTGTGGCCTCCAGCAAGTGACTTAGCCTCTGTTGACCTCAATTCTCTTATACTACCCTCTTCATAGTGGTGCTTTCAAGTTTAGATGAAGGAAGACTTGTAAGACATTTAGAACAGTGCCTGGCACATAGCAGGTACTCAGTATACACTAGCCGTATTATTCACCCCAGCTCATTCTGCCTTCACGGAGGCTGCATAGCCATTGTTTCATTCAGCAAACCTTTGTGTGCCAAGCACTGTGCTCATTCTTGGGGTTGGGGAGGGTGATTAAGGAGACAGAGCTCCTGCCCATAGGGAGGGCACGATATAGTCTCTCGTTCACTCTTGAGAAGGGGGGTTGGGGTGGGATATTAACTTCCCACTCTTCAAGACTAGGCCTGAAAAACATAATATGTGTGTAGTGCTTGGAGATGCTTGGAAGAAGAGCAAAGGGTGCTCATAAAGAGTGCTGAGAATTTTTCATATTTGAACTTTCCATTGCATTCTCTCTAGTTCCTTTTTCTATTCTTCATGTGTCTGGAGCAGCCCACATTGCCAGTGAACTTTACTCTTCTGAGAAATAGTTCTAAGTGAACGCAGAGTGCTGTTTATTGAATGGTCTTTCATGCCCAGCAATAATGGCTCATAGAATAACGTTGATATTGAGAGCTCAGAGAAGTTAAGTCATTTACCCAAGTTACACTAATAAGCATAGTGTGAGAACTGGGCTTTGAACCCAGATCTGACGGAATCTTTACCATTTGTATCTTGAGCTGCCTGGAGATCCTTGCAAGTCCTCTGGGTGACTTCCTCCTACAGGGAATGGTGGAAGAGCATCAAGCAGCATTTGCACACCTCTGTTCTTTGCTTTGACTGAGAGGAGGCATAGGTTACAGGAGCTCTTGCATTGGCTCGAGGCTGCTGTCAAAGGGAATGGGAGGTGGGTAGGCTAATAAACCCTTTGGGTTTAAGGAGACATGAGTGAGCATCTTAACCAGCTCTAGGGCCATTGAGTAACTTGTCCAGAGTGCGGTTCCTCTGTAAAGGCAGAGCTAGGGCCAAACACAAGGCTTCTGGATTTTCCTTTCATACCAGAAGGTCTCTTTTCTCTGGAGGAGCTCATGACACTCACATCTCGCTACCTTCTTCATCCTTCATGTCTTCCTTGCTAAAGGTCCATGAACCCACATCTTGTCTTCTTTAACTGCCTACCTGCTTTCCTTCCCTCTGCAGAAGAAAATGACAGTTCCCATAACCAAGATCATCTCAGGCAACTTGGGGACTCTGTTTGGGGGGAGGAAAGCAAGGGATGAGATACACTGGGTAAAAAGTATTTGAGGAACTGAGTTAAATGATGCTGCCACAGTCTGCTGTCCCTGGGAAAGTAGAGGCAGAGCAGGGAAAAAGAGTGGGGTTCTGTTTACTGGGCTTCCTGCCTCGGGGGATGGGAGAGCCAAGAGAAAAGCTGACACCAGTAGGTCATGAGGATGCCACTTGTTTAGATTTCAGACACGTTCCATTTCATGCCTCACGGAGGACCAGTTGGCCGCCCTGTGTTCCGAGCCTGGACCTCATCTGGTGAATTTTCTTGAGGCAGAAGTGTCCCTGGATTCTTTCGTGTGTCAGAGTGTAGGCAGCACGGCCTCTTTTAGAAACTATGTGGACAGTTTGAACTGTGCTCTTGTGAGCCAGGCCAGAAGAATGGCATTTCAGGGCCTGGTAAACTTGGGAGAAACATTTTGATGTCCTTAGGAAAGCAGTGTTTTGCTCTGAAGTCAAGAGGGAGAGGGTGTGTTCTAGCAAAAGCAACGAACACAGATCTGCTTTCTCCACATGCGTCAGGCCTCAGAGGAGACATCCCACTGGACAGCCACCTGCTAGGTGTGCCATTTTACTTATGGTGGACACAGGAAGGCGAAGAGAGGAAGAACTCTGTTTGCAGTACTATTGTGAAACCCTCATTGTCAGAGTCGACAAATGCCTTTCCCATGTTTCCTTCTTCCTAAACCCCTTTACACCAGGGTGTAAGACTCTTAAAGACCAGGAAACACCTGAGGATGTGGTGGAACTACGCACTGAGCCAGGGATCTGGGTTGTAGCCGTGCCCTTTCTTTTGTCCTCGTGGCTTCAGGTGCCCAGCCTCTAGCCCTGTAGACAGTCACTGGAGTGCTTTGTTTGTACCCTTGGCCAAACAGACAGCGTAGTATAAAGCAAGACCCAGAGAACAGGAACCGACCCTGTGACTTGAGTTTCCACTGGCAGACGTCCGCCCGGATGTACGCTGTGGGCAGGGTCAGCCTGAGTAGCAGCACATATAATACTGTGGTTTTAGTTTCTTTGCTGAGCAGGGTTTTTTCCCTTCCTAGCTCTGTGCCTCTTGAGGTTAGGGACAATTTCTTATTCATCGTTGTATCCCTCGTACCCAACCCGGTGCTTGGCGCAAAGACCGTGTCCGGTCACTGCATGTGTTACTTCTTTAGAACAAAGAAATGTTGAAAGCCAGATCTTCTAGGTCTCATCATATGCATTGTGACCCAGAGGACATTTGAGGCTGAAGTTTAGGTCAGCCGGTGGGGTATTTAATGTCTTAACTACGAAATATAAAAAAAACCTTTCCACCTCCATCCCCATCCACCAGTGCTGTGAATAGAATTTGGCAAAATGCTAGATGGTTACTCAGCGGTGCCCTTTCTGTAGCTGTCCCTGACAAGGGACAGTGTGAATCCTAGACCTAGTCAAGATTATTAAGAGATCATTTGGTAAGCAAAAAAAGATCTAGCAAATTGAAATTGGACTAGGTCACCTGAGCAAGTCACCCCTTTTCTTAAGATTGAAAGAATTTTAGTAGCAAGATTTTTAGCCTTCTTTTGAATCACACTGTAATTAACCTCGGAGATATGTGTTTTGAAGGGAAGATGGACTGACTGACCAGATGCCAATCCTAGAATACGTGCCGCTTTCATTATTCTGGGAACTTTCACAGAGAAACCGGATTTATTTAAAATATACAGCCTATTACAGGAGAATCACCACCTTCTTACTGGCTGAGTTTAGGACCAGAACGTGGAGTGTTTCTGCTTAGATGTAAAGAAAGCAAGGAGGAGAACTCTGCTCTTTACCAGTTGGCTTTGTGTACTGAATCCTCTTCCCCCATTAATAAACCATATTATTTTTCTTAAATCTTCTGTTGTTGTGTGGTTCTTTCTTTCTCTCCCTCCCTCCCTCCCTCCTTCCCTTTCTCTGTCTGTTTCTTTCTTTCTCTCTCTCTCTCTTTCTTTTCTTTCAATAAACATTGGTACAAACCGTTTTGGTGGAAGGTGGGCAGGCGATCAGTAAGAGGAGGATGAAAAGAAAAGTAGTGTTTCAAAGCTATAATTTAATATGCTACAGTGTTTTTTTATTTCTTTTAGGATAAGGAAACCTGCGTGGGTACCAACAATCAAAGCTACATCTGTGACACAGGACACTGCTGTGGACAGTCTCAGTGCTGCAACTACTACTATGAACTCTGGTGTAAGTCCTTGCCTGGGGATGTCTTGGCATCCCAGGGTCTCGGTTACCACCTCTGCTCATTGGGAAACCGTAGGCTGGTCAGCCCTTTTCTTATTCTCTTGGTGGTGGTGTTGGTGAGCAGAATCTGCTTCTAGGTTCTAGAAGCGATCTCTCTGTAGAGGAGGAGAGCTCTGGTGCTCTTCGGACACCATGCGCTAAAGGCCGGAGAACATGGTCTGAGCCTTCTTAAGAAGCCGTGGTTAGCAGGTCTGCTGCAGAATCTCCTGAATGCGGTTCTCTTTTTTTCTTTTTCTTTTTTTTTTTTTTTGCGGTACGCGGGCCTCTCACTGTTGTGGCCTCTCCCGTTGCGGAGCACAGGCTCCGGACGCGCGGGCTCAGTGTCCATGGCTCACGGGCCCAGCCGCTCCGCGGCATGTGGGATCTTCCCGGACCGGGGCACAAACCCGTATCCCCTGCATCGGCAGGCGGACTCTCAACCACTGCGCCACCAGGGAAGCCCCTGAATGGGGTTCTCTTTGATGCCCTCTCCAGGGTGTGCCGAGCAGTGACAACAACTTACATCCTCTCATGGGCCAGCCCAGGTGCCCAGGCTCGCCATCTTTACAAAGAGAGGTTTGCAGCAGCCAAGCTGCTGTGAATGCTGGCTGCTCTCTGTGGATGGCTGTAATGCCATCTTCTTGTAAGAAGCACCAGGGCTTCCAGAATTCCCCAGAGATCATCAAGGAGCTGCCTCTGTTTCTGAGGGTCCCTCTCAAAGGGATAATCTTTTCCTAGGTCCTTGCCGACAGAGCCCTCCTGGAGAGAAGGTGTCTAGAGGTTCAGCCCCTTTTCTTCCTTCCCCAGATCACAAACTGAAGTGTCTAGAGGCTTCTCCAGTCTACCTAACCTGTTACTGTCAGTTCAGTGCCATGTGGAGACAGTCCTCGTCTTGCCACTGCTTGGTGGCAGCCAGGACTGCTTGCACCTTCCAGAGTTGCACAAGGGTGGTGACACTGCCGTGGTCTTCAGGGAGTGACCCAGGCTTGGAGAGTTCACTAAAGCCCTTTGTACTCTAATCTTCTTGGAACTCAGATGAACCACTGTAGGATGCTGGACAAAGAAGGGGAGGATGGGAGGGTCCTAAGGGCAGAGAGTTGCCAGGTGACCAGCATGCAGTGGTTCTCATAACTGTCTGTTGCTAGAGGAAATGGTAGACTGTTTCCCCAGAGAATTCTAAGCCCCCATCACTCCCTCCATTTGGAAACAAACTTTGTGCTTGCTGGTCCACCATGCCCTTACCATCACCACCATCTCTTCCCTTTTTCCTCTTCTCCTTTCTGATCTCCCCATTCCCCCCACATCAGTGATATGGTCAGAAAGCAACTAGAAGGGCTCTTGTTTGAAATGGAAAGGAAATTAGACTCTTGGCTGGGAAGCCTCTCCCTCTAAATGCAAACGGATCTTGCAACCAGTGGGAGTGGGTCCTACGAACAGGACCTCTCCTCACTCTTGTCCTTTCCTTTTGAGGACGGGCTCAGGGGTGGTTAAGGGCAGACTCCTCCCCAAGGAGAGAACAGGGTTCAAGATGTCCCCACCAGTCCTGCAAGTATTATATAAGCAGCAGCAAAGGCAGGCCTGGAGTTGTTGGTGCTATTTTAGAAGGGTTGGGGCTGAGGGACTCACTAGAGAAACACAAAGTGCCAGGCAGGTGGACAGTCTGTGTTTAAATGTTTCAAAATGCAGATAACCACAGGGCTCAAATTCTCCCTCCCACCCCTTGTTAAAACAAAAGTTGAAGCTGGGCTGCCAAAAAGCCACAGAGCTGCAGCTTGTTTTTCTGGGGCCTGGCCCAAGCGGCATCAGTTGCGGAAAGAATGGAGTTGCTGATGGCCCCCATCTCAGATTGACAGAGCCTCCTGGGCTGTTGGCAGAGCAGACTCAGTAGCCACCAGAATTGGGTCACCAAAGCCAGGGCTGGGGGTGGGGCGGCTGGGACAGGGAGACCCAGGTGGCAGGGTGGCAGGCAGTCTGGGAACCAGGCACTTCGTCCCGAGGGCCTGAAGAAAGCCAGGGGAAGAGCTGCACAGTGGCTCATCACCTCTCCAGTTGTGGTCAGCCGGGGAAAGGAGAAGGCCAGACGGAGACCAGAGTCTGGACGAGGAGGAAAGACTCACCCCTGTACAAGTTGGCCCATGCTTTCCAAGCTCTGGGGGGACGGAGACTGTAAAAGCCAAACTTCCTCTTGTCTGTGCCAGAAATGGCTTTTTGGTCAGAAGATGCCCAGTGAGTGTTCCGCCCCTCTCGGAATTCTTTGGTTTTCCTCCTTCTTAGGGGCCTGGCCTCGGCCTGATGTGTAGAGGAGGGAGGTCGAGCGTAGGAATGAGCCCTTTCAGTTCTCATCAGAACTGTGCTTTTTGCGCTTTGAACCCTGTTCCCTCTGATTGCCTCTGAACTTTGCCTGAAATGTGAAAGTAATGGGCTTTGCATTACTCTTTTTGTCTCTTTCCTTTGGAAGGAAAAAAATCTCAGCCAGGAAATCCTTGGCAGGGTTTTTGTCAAAGTACCTCTTTAACCATAGTTGCCTACGGGGAAGGCCTCACGGAAAAGCAAATGCCATTTCTGCCAGCCTGCATCGCACTACTTAGCTGAATTTTCCTGTGTGCTGAGGACTGTCTCAAACACACACACACATACCTACACAGAGCCCACTTTACACAGACACGCAAGCACACACAGACCTTAAGCTTCGGCCAGCGCCCTTACTCCCATGTCCTTTCAGTCTCTTGTAACGTTAAGCCAGGGTTCATTCCTGGGTCTGCATCAGTGCGGAAGTGAGGGTCCTGTTTACCACTGCCGTGGCTGAGGCTATAAGAACCTGGCCATTATTATTATTGTCATCCCATGCATTTTCATGGCACTTGTACTTTCAGTCATCATTCAGTCATCTATTCAGCAAACTCTTATTCCAGTGGTTTCAGACTTTGGCAAGCATCTGCATTTCCTGGAGGGCTTATTAAAGCACAGATTTCTGGGCCCCAGTCCCAGAGTTTTTGATTCAGTAGGTCTGAGGTGGACCTGAGAATTTGCAATTCTAACAAGTTCCTACTGGATGCTGTGGCCTCTTCTGTGTTAGAGCGTGTGGGGAGACAGAATCCTTGCCATCAAGAAGGGAGTCTCTGGGGCTTCCCTGGTGGCGCAGTGGTTGCGCGTCCGCCTGCCGATGCAGGGGAACCGGGT
>NC_041233.1:58349384-58381823 GCF_002837175.3 Physeter macrocephalus
TGGGAGGATCCCACATGCCGCGGAGCGGCTGGGCCCGTGAGCCATGGCCGCTGGGCCTGCGCGTCCGGAGCCTGTGCTCCGCAAGGGGAGAGGCCACAACAGTGAGAGGCCCGCATACCACAAAAAAAAAAAAAAAAAAAAAAAAAAAAAAGAAGGGAGTCTCTGAGCAGAGAGAAGAGATAAGACAATGTGCCTCGCTAGTAATGCAAAGTAGAGAGTGGAGTGTACGTGCCAACACTGCGATATACGTGCCAGGAGAGTTTGCTTTAGCTGGACAGGATTCAGGCAGGCTGCATGGAGGAGGTGGCATTTGAGGTAGGCCTTAAAGGGTGGATAGGATTGAAGCACATGGAGAAGGGTAGAATGACTTCCCAGGCCGGGGAATACCAAACACCATCGGTCAAGGCCTCACGGGAAAGAAGAGAGCATGCATCTCATTAACCTTTCCTCTGTAGCCATGGGGCTGGGCTCTGGGGCTCGCCCAGGGGAGATGAGGGTGCTGACATGCATAGAACTCTGCTGTGTGCCTGGCACTCATTAAGGTCTTCACACACGTCAGCTCAGCCCGCTCCAAATACAACCCTGCCAGGTACACATATCCCGTTTCTCAGGACCAGGGGCGTTAAGTAGCCAGTCATTTGGTCGCAGTTGAGTAGTGGGGTCAGTGTGCCTCACACAAAGCTACCCCCTTCCTGAACTCTTCAGTGCCAGGCTGGAAGGATGGAGGGCCCAGGTCGTGAAAGGTCTCGAATGTGCATGCTTGAGTACTCTGCATACAGATATTAACTCGGTTATCCTCACAATGACCAAGTAGGTAGAAACCATTATTCTCCCCATTTTACAGATGAGGGAAGTAAAGACAAAATGATCAAGGTCACAAAGCTAGGAAATGAAACTTGCCCAGTCTTTCCGATGAAGTTGCAAGTCCTCTAAAGTCTTCATTTCCCAAATTCAGTCCTTTTTCCACAGCAGCAGTGTCAGGAGCTCCTGCTAAGAGCTATCAGGGGCCAGGGAGGTCACCCACCATCCTGTGGGGTAGAAGGAGAGCTAGTTGACAGTATACTTTGGCTTCCTAATGAGGAATTTCCTGCCAGTTGGGGAGTGGTGTTTTCCCAAGTTTATAGTGAGCTCTGGGGCACATGACTCAGTTCCTACATTGGACTGTGATTGTTTTTAAAAACATGTTTTCCACTTTGCTTAGCATGACAAACGCACCCCACCATGAGGTCACAGCTTTCAAAGGTCAGTGGGGAATGTAATCTGTGGGTAGGTGTGTGTTTGGGGAGGAGGGCATGCTTCTGTCTTTCGCTGTGTGGCTCTTTCAGTAGGTTTTCCTTTTTAAAACTTTCCTCCTTGTTTGTGAAATCTAGTGAAAAGATCAAAAGTTTGTACAACTCCATAGGTACTAGTCTGGACGGTCCCCCTTTTAAAGCTGATGGGACACGGCTTTGACTAGAATAGCTGCCAATAGCATCCGTTTTGTGAGGGTCAAACCAAGAATGCCTTCTGTCTTCCCACATTAACTCCATCAAGTTGGACCAGTCCTTAGGGGCCTTTTCTGGACCTGTGCTAATGTCTTATTACCCCACTAGGCCCCTTCTGTTCCCAAGTTAGTTTTCTCCTTGTTTTGGTCCACACTGTCACTTTGTGATACTATATTAGAAATGCAAAACTCAGTTCGAGATTTTATATCACGTCATATAAGTGGTACGTGGTAGGGAGAGTTTTTCTACCTAAGTGGTACGTGGTAGGGAGAGTTTTTCTACCCATGATACCACATGAACAGAAGCAGCTGATGGAATTTCAGTAAACATGTGAGTTTTCTGGTGCTGTTCGATATAACTGGGGTAACTCTGCCAAGGGCATGCCTTCCACTTGTCTCATTTCTTCTCCCAGCCTCCTTCTACCCTGCCTCATTTTTCCTTAAAAAAAAAAAAAAAAAAAAGAAGGAAAATAAAAGATCTCTTTTTATATTATACTTCTAGTTCAATAGAACTCAGGCTTTTTCTGGAATAAGGATTGTCTTAAGAATCTGATGAACATTTTAAATCCTTTGCCCCAGAAAAACCTATAAAGATACTGCATCAGTCAGGATAGGTAAGAGGTTATGCTCAGTAATAAACAAGTCCAAACTCCTAGTGGCCCTAAAACAACAGGTTTATTACTCATACTGTATGTCCATCACAGGTTGGATGAGAGCTTTGTTCCTACTTCTTTATCCCCTGGGGCCAGACTGACCCTGAAGTCACTATCTGGAATGTTACGGCTTGTCATGGCAGAAGGGAGACTAACAGAGGGTCTCACATCAGCAAGAAATGTTCTGGCCTCTAAGTGACATCTGTCACTTCCAATCTCAATTTATTAGTTAGAAGCTGCCCCAGAGTGTCACAATCATAAGGGCGCCAGGAAGTTCAAGCCTACCCACATGCCAGGAAGGGGGAGAACCAGAAATATTTGACCAACATAAAAACCAGTGCCTGAGATTTTTCTTATTAAAAGCCTATTATAGGGCTTCCCTGGTGGTGCAGTGGTTGAGAATCCACCTGCCAATGCAGGGAACACGGGTTCGAGCCCTGGTCTGGGAAGATCCCACATGCTGCAGAGCAGCTAAGCCCGAGCGCCACAGCTACTGAGCCTGCGCTCTAGATCCCGCGAGCCACAACTACTGAGCCCATGTGCCACAGCTACTGAAGCCTGCACGCCTAGAGACTGCTCCACAACAAGAGAAGCCACCGCAATGAGAAGCCCGCGCACCGCAGCGAAGAGTAGCCCCTGCTTGCTGCAACTAAAAAGAAAGCCCACGAGCAGCAACGAAGACCCAACGCAGCAAAAAATAAATAAATAAATAACTTTATTTATTTTTTTAAGCCCGTCATAATATAGCTGAGAAGTTTTGCCTTAGATCATATATATTGCAGCATTAAAAGTTAATTTACCTTTAGGTAAGAAACAATTGAAAAAATGACTTGGGAGGTAAAAAATTGTAGAGTTTGGTGCTGATTATCTCATGGGAGAATGTACTTTGAAAATTATAAAGTAACACAAAAGTATAAAGGATTGTGAAATGATGCTGGGTAGTATAAAAAAGTGGTTAGCCCAGAATCTTTTAGACTTGACTCTAAAATACGCTTGGAGCCAGGCTCTTCAGCAGAATGCATTGTGCTTATTTGTGCCGCTTCCTTCGAGTGTGACCCCACCCCGGGAGGCTGGGAGCTGAACAGATCGTAGGGGCTGGAGGAGATGTTACAGGACTGTAGAGGGAAGCCAGTTCACTCCCAGAGCTCCTTTCTGGCCTCAAAACCATTCCCTGAGGGCTCCTCTTACAGTGTCCAGTCGCCAGTTGGCGAGCATTGGAAGGAGAGAAGTGCAAGTTAAGTTAAGCAAATGTCAGCAGCGACTCCGGGAAGGACCACAAGGGAGACTTCTGACTTCAACTTACATTTATGAACTCTGGTTAGGAATGGGGTTTTTCTGTCTGCTGATGGGAAATGGGGAAGAGATTCTCTGCCCGTTGTCCTCCACCTGCTCTCCCGTTGCTAGACCTCAGCAGAAGGTTCAGTTGAACACCGACACGTGCTGAAAACATAAAGGTGTTACACAGTGGTGTTGCCAGCCTGCCAGGGCTGGAAGGCTGTACTGCTATCCTGCCTTACCCCGTAGGGGTGGCTCTGTGGGGAGATTCAGCCCGGACACCCCTGGGGGACAGAAGGAAACACCCTGGGTGTTGCTAGAGGCCACACCCTAGATGTCAGTGGGATCTTTCAGAATATTGTGTTCTGGTACAAACAGGAAAAAAAATCAGGGGTTTATTCATTTACAAATCTGTTTGCTGGGAGAGGGAGGGTTGTTTTTTTTTTTTTCTAATGAAATTAACTCATTCTGACAAGAGATGTAGAAATACTTAACACATTCTAAACACAAATTTATAATTACAAAGCCAGACAAAAAATATACATAATGTTTGTAATGGGAAAAACTTGAAGTTCTTCAGGAATAGAGAACAATGAAGTTCTTCAGGAATAGAGAACAAATGAAAACTAATCTATTCTCATTTAATAAAAACTCACCTTAAAATTATTCCTCAGATTATTTTTTTATTGAGAAAAAATATTCTTTTTATTTCAAAGAAGTACATGTTCATCTTATCGACAATAAGCAAAAAACAAGAAGCTGGTCCCAGAAAATCTACTGTCCTATTGTCCGGGAATAACCTCATGACTAACTTCCCGATCATCCCTCTGGACATTTATATATACTTTTTGCTTAAGCAAAAATTGGGGTCATATTTTATGCTGTTTCGTAATCTTTTTTTTTTCATTTAATATTAGAAACATCTTTATATGTCAAATATAGTATTCTGTGAATAATTTTTTAGTGATCCATATCATTTCATTGTATGAAGACATTCCCAGAGGAATTTTAAAACCTACTCAGAAATATGTTAATTTTTTTTAAAGCCAGCAAAAATAAAACGTCACAGATATTTTTAAGTTTTAACTTACTTTGTTTTCAGTTTTATAATTTGAAAGAAGAAAAATAATTGGGAGAAGAAAATTAAAATTTCTTCTCATAATCCCACGACTTAAAATGTCACTATTTTTTCCTTCCAGTCTTTTTTCCCCCTCTCTATCTGTCTCTATATTTTTTAAAGCAAAATTGCTCGTTCATTAAAAAAAAAAAATTAGAAGCCTTTTCTGTATACATGTGAAGATTGGAGAGGGGGTCTTATACTGGGGTTTGCCAGGGTTCTCTGAGTATGATCCAAGAGAACACAGTGGGAAGTGAGAAGAAACAATCTGCCTGGGGAAGAGGGTGGTAGGCTTCTCCCCTGCTCCTTTACCCCTCTTTGGAGCCAGCAGGAAGAAGGGGAGGCCGCTGATGGTCCCGAGTCTAATGCAGCTGCAGGCCAAAGCGAGGTGGGAGTGGATTGTTTGTGATGCTGGGAGATGGAATTGTACCGGATTATGGCAAGAGCAGAGGAAGTTGTTTACACTCTCCAGGGAAGAAATGGGCCTGAGGAAATTAGAATTTTTCCACCTCTAACTTCAGTGACTCTTGTATGACGGAGGCGACATGGTAGAGAAAAAAATTTTATCAGGTAGCCCCTCCGAGGCCCTCGGCAACCGCTCATCTGCTGAGATGTGGGGATTCTGAGGGGCTCTTTGCTCTTGGTGGGGAGCCTGGGAGCTGTCCTTGTGGGCCTGAGCAGGGCTGGAGTGGGGAGGTGGGCACCAAGAGAGGCTGAAGCATTTTCTCAGAGATCTCTTAAGATAGGAAGGGCACATTGTCCTAAAAGGTAAGCATACTTAATGCCCCCCAAACCTAAAGTATGGGAGGACCAGCAGTGCTGCACAGATGCCTTGGCATTCTTCCCTTCCCCCAGGAGCCCTGGAGGCACCCCGGAGTGAGTGACCTCTTTTACGGTCACCATTCTTACATTTCTGCCCTCTTCCGCTCCACGTGTCTTTCACTCTGGTACAAACATGAAAATTGATCACAGGTTGTAAATGTAACTTCACCAGGCAAGGGCCAACAGTGCCAGCTTCGACCAGGTGCGCCGTGTCCCTGGGCCTCCTTGTGCCGAGAGCAGCCCCTCCAGCTGGCATTCATGGTGTGCCCACGCCTCTCTGTCTCACCTCCCTGCCCCCAGGGTTCTGGCTCGTGTGGACCATCATCATCATCCTGAGCTGCTGCTGCGTGTGCCACCACCGCCGAGCCAAGCACCGCCTTCAGGCCCAACAGCGGCAACATGAAATCAACCTGATCGCCTACCGGGAAGCCCACAATTACTCAGCGCTGCCATTTTATTTCAGTACGTACACCAAACCCCACCCTCGGGGCCCAGGACACATAAACTGTTGGCACGGGGGGTTGGCCTCCTTGTCCGCACAGAGCAGGGACTCACAAATGTGGGAACAAGGGGGTGCACACCTTTAGCGCCGAGGAGCCAGTGCTGTGGATGCAGCCCCTGGCAGCCACTGGGCCGTTCCAGTCCATACCAGCTGGGTTCTGACTACATCGCTGCTCCTTTAGTTTAGGCAGATTTTTTAAGGCAGGTGGTTGTATGGTGTATGATGTGAATGAATTGAGATTTAGAGGTCAGTGGCCTGAAATCCCCCCATTTTGCTTCCTGCCATGTGATATGCTTGAGCAGAGGCTGCTACAAAAGGGGCAGTGGTAGGGGGTAGCATTGGGACTTCCTGAGAACCAAGAAACTCGGCGACTCACTGAAGGGCACACTCACCTGACTTCCCTGGGGTTCCTTTCTTTTTTTGCCATGCTGTGGGATCTTAGTTCCCTGACCAGGGATTGAACCCGGGCCCTTGTCAGTGAGAACGCCAAGTCCTAACCACTGGACCACCAGGGAAGCCCCTCCCTGGGGTTCCTTACACTGATCTCTCGAGTGGTCGGTGGAGGCCCAGAAGTGCAGCCTGTCCAAAGCCATTCTGCAGTGTGTACTACAGACTAAAGTAGTCATAAATTTGGAATTCCACACCTAGAAGAGTTAAGTGCTTAGCACAGTGCCTGGCATATAGTAAGTACTCAATAAATGCTAGCAATTACTGTTATAATTAGATCATCTGTGCCTCAAAGCAAAAGATAACTCCCCTGGCATGTTCTTAACAAGCCTTGATGACAGGCCCCTCACCCTTTACTGGTAAGCCACCCGCTCTCGATGCGAATCAGGATGAGGTTTGGTGTGTATTTCCAGACCACCTCCTGCCACACTAGGGTGAGAGGCAACACAGTTTTCCAGCCTCCCAGGAAAAGGCTCTCTTCATGATATACATCTGGAAAGTCTTAACTTAGGGTCCCTGACCCTGAGGCCTATGGGATGCAGATGGAGGACACAGTCTGAGCTAGAAACATGAGACTTGCATGCATGTGGAAAACAGGTCGCTTCCAGGCAGAACTCTCTTGGCCATTCACCACATTTGCTGAACCCTCTGCCTTAACTCCAGACAAGCAGAAGTCCTTGCCTGTGAAGCAGCTTTAGGGGCTCTCAGATTTCCAGAAGCTAGAATCTGTCACTCCCAATCTGCCCCCCTTTCTCTGCGAGGTCGTTCACAGCCCTGTGCCCCGCCTGCACCGGAGAGCTGTAGCCATCCCTCGGTGGGTATGCTGGGGGTGGGACGAGACATATGCTTAGTGGGAGCCTGCAGTCTGTCCTAGAACAATTGCCAGTGCAGTAATTTCTCCTCCCTACCTCCCCATTTTAGGGTTTTTGCCAAACTATTTACTACCTCCTTATGAGGAAGTGGTGAACCGACCTCCAACTCCTCCCCCACCATACAGTGCCTTCCAGCTCCAGCAGCAGCTGCCTGCACAGTGTGGCCCTACAGGCGGCAGCCCCCCGGGCGCCGACCCCACCAGGGGCTCCCAGGGGGCTCAGAGCAGCCCCTTGTCCGGGCCCAGCAGAAGCAGCACGCGACCCCCGAGCATCGCTGACCCTGAGCCCTCCGACGTGCCAGCAGACCCAGCAGCCACCAAAGCCCCCGGGATGGAGCCCAGCGGCTCTGTGGCCGGCCTGGGGGAGGTGGACCCTGGGGCCTTCCTGGACAAGGATTCCGAATGTAAGGAGGAGCTGCTGAAAGAGTACAGCTCTGAGCAGGGCGGCGCCCTCCCTGACAGCAAGGACAAGACGCCCGGCAGACGTCGCCGCTTCACAGGTGACTCGGGCATCGAGGTGTGTGTGTGCAACCGGGGCCACCATGATGACGACCTCAAAGAGTTCAACGCGCTCATCGACGATGCTCTGGACGGGCCCCTGGACTTCTGCGACAGCTGCCACGTGCGGCCCCCTGGCGACGAGGAGGAAGGGCTCTGCCAGCCCTCCGAGGAGCAGGCCCGGGAGCCCGGGCACCCTCACCTGCCGCGGCTGCCTGCCTGCCTGCTGCTGAACACCATCAACGAGCAGGACTCCCCAAACTCCCAGAGCAGCAGCTCCCCAAGCTAGAGCAGGCCCTGCCTGCGCCCGAGAACTTGGCGACGCAACCAGGGTAGGGGAGAACCGTGAGAGAAGCATTAAGTGACTGTTCCTTTTTTTTTTTTTTTTCCCTCTGCTCCTGCGTTTTCCTGCATCTCCAGGTACAGTTTGGGGTGTGGGTGCCTCGCCCCCCGTAGATACACAGTGTCACGGAGGGCCGAGAAGTTGTCCTGTGACTCATTCCTCATACCCCACCCCGTCCCCCTTTACCTCTTCAAGTCACGTGTCACTACCTGCTTGGGTCAGAGAGATGTGCGTTTCAGAAGCCCCCAAGGAGGGGATGAGACTGTGCCCTGAGGTGACTCTTGGTGATGGAGTGGATCCATGTTCTGGTGTGAGTTGATGAGGACCTCGCCGCGTCTCAGTCTGAGAGAGGTGGCAGGTCTCAGCCCTGGGTGAAGCCCCGGTGGTCCGGGGATTGTCGCCCCTCGCTGCCAGTGTCTCCAGAGCCGGAATTGGGCTCCTCCTGTGGGAGGATGAGAGCTGACCGGCGATTGCGTGGCGGGTTGGTAAAGGGCTTGTGCTCTCAAATTCCAGGTGACAAGATCGAGGTGGCACGATGCATCCTGGAGGGGCCCCTTCCCAGCAGGTCCTGGCTGGCCGCGGACTGGTTCAAGTGTGGAAGATTACACCTGCCTTCTCTTTGGTTTTTTTCTTTTAAAAAAAAACAACAACAACAGAAGTGAGCTGAAAATAAGAACTTGACCAGTGGGCAGGCAAGAATTCTGTTTTGGAAAAGGAAAATTTGTGGCTTTTTCCCAACTTGGCCTTCAAAGAGTCCTGGCTACAGTTGAGCCAGAAGGAGATGTTTTGTGTGCAGGCTCGGGTGGGGGCTGTCTCTGGAACTTCTGTGGGTGAGCAGGAGGCCCTGCGCTGTGGCAGTGGATAGAGGTGCAGCTTTCCGCATCTCTGCCCTTTGATCTGTGCCCACAGGTGATCAGTACCCTCCCCCATCCCAAGCACACGTCTGCCGGCCTTCACGTCTCACTGTTCTCTATGAACAAATGAGGAGGCTGTGGGACCTGAGAAAGGGCAGTCCCGCAGCCTGACTCTCACACAGTATTTTCTCTTGATTCTGAGTAAGTTGTTTTGTTTATTTGTTTGTTTTTTCAAACTGACCATTTGGAAAAAATGCCTTGGTTATCTGTGGTTTTCGTGCCCTTTCCCTGCTCCGCCCCGCCTTGAGTGGGGTAACTAATTTTTGTAGCCTATGTAAAGTATCTAAGTGGCCCAGGTAGGAGGGTGAAGGCAGCCATCCTGAAGGACCACAGGATCCTTATTATTGTAGTTTGGCTTCAAAAACCAGGTGAGCTTTGATAGGAATAATCTGAATGGAGAAAGCAAACTGCTGAAACTAACATTCCCTGTCCAGCCCTGTTCATATGAAGAGTTTGGTTCTTCCCCCACTCTTGAACGATGACATTCAGACTAGGCATTGATGTTATGGTAAGAAAGGAAGGTATATATATGTATATATATGAATACACACGTATATATGTGTATGTGTGTATATATGTATATACACACACACACACACACACACAAAACAGACAAATCCAAGGCCGTGAGGTGAACGAGTGTCTGAGTTTGGAGTCCACAAAACCAAAATCCATGTTGAACAAAGTGCAGTCCGTATACAGTGACTTTTTGGATAACCTGTGTGTGTCTGTCCGTTGTGTGTGAGCCCCCAGCCCTGTTTTCCTGTGAATACACTTTGAACGGCAGCCACTCTGCTCACGTTACCCACACGTTTGGAGCAGGCGCAGCCCTCTCAAGGTAATTTATTTTACGCATTTACTGTTTACTGAGCAAATGTCTGACTGTGCACTTGGGTGTACTCAGCAGCGCTGTCGGCGGCAGTCCCCACGTTTGCCAGAGATACCGTGCTCCAAGTAGAGGTTTTACTCTACCCATCACTGCAATTTGCACATTGCTCCGTGGACACTCAGAGGCCTGTGTTCTGCTCCCTGTAAACGGAAACGTGCTCTGAGCCTGTCTGCCTCCCTCGGCTGCTCCTGGCCCTCGGCGTCAGCCCCCAGGGGTGTCCACAGCCGCTCGGGACAGAAGGCCAGGGTGGAACCTCAGACAGAAGCTGGACTGGATCTTCAGTGTCAAGCTCGGACTGGCTGTGGCCCAGACGTCAGCCCTGCCCAGAATTGCCAGGAGGGTTTGGCGGCCACCACAGTGCCATAGGGCTTACCTCCCTCTGCTGAGGTCCAGCGCGTGGCCGATGTGTGGCGAGAGTGGGCAGAAGTGTGCCACAGCCCTCAGATGCCTTTCCTGCCACCTCTTGGTTTTTGGTTTTTGTTTTTGTCTCAAACAACTCACTGAAGTGTCTCGAAGGAGATCAAGTTTTACCAAAATGAACCCTGCTTGAGTTAACTGGTCGAAGGGATGGATTCTGGCCCTCTCAGGATTCCTTCTCCAGTCAGAGTGGGGAACTGGTCCACGTGTTTACTGCTGGGTTCACTGCAGCATCCAACCCAAAAGGCACGAGAAGAAGAAAACGCAACGGGTGGAGCTGGGCTCGAGTCCAGCGTCACAGTCTGGCCCCTGCTACACGAGGCTGCCCTGCGTGACGAAAGACGGAAGTAGGGAGCTGAAGGACTCGGGAGGGGGCCGGGGAGATTTGAGGGAGTCTGGTGTTCCAGGTGAACCGAGAAGAAAGGGGTTGGTCGAGGGTTTGGTGCTACAGTCGGAAGATTTGCAAATGCTAACACATTCCCGTGTGAGGCACATCACCTTTTGTCAGTTATTGTGAATATGTGTATTTTAAGCAATAAGATTCAGCTGGTCAGACTTTTCTGGGCAGTCTCGGTGACGCATTTCCTGTGCTGTGATTGTTCTGAAGACAGAGTGGCTCTAACCACTGTGAGAAGCCCAAATAAAATCGATCCCCGAAACTCGACTGCTCTTTTTCCTTGCAGCGCTTGTTCCTTTTTCCTCCTCCTCAGACTTCAGGGAGTCGCACCTCGAGATTCCTCGCTGCAAGTGCTCTTCCCTTCTCCCCACAGAGGCTGAGAGAAGTTGAGGACAGGCTCCTGGGCCGAGGGCAAGCTGGGTAATGGCTGCCGAGGGCACTCTCTGTCCTGAGGCATTTCCACCCAAACCCTCTCTCTGCCAAGAGAATATTTCTGAGTACTTTGTAAAGTCCCACAGACAGGTTAAAATCAGAGCCCCCAAAACAGAAACAAGTTTTGTCAGAGACTCCAAAGCTAAGACCTGACATTTAAAAGGAAGCAAGCCCTCCTGGAGATCTCTTTTATTGATAAGATAGAATTGTGGATGGGCGCTTGGCCTTGGAATTTAACACACGAAATACTTGTTTTGGAGTCCCCTCTTTGTGCCCAGTACTGTGCTGGATGCTGAGGAGCATGTGGAAGAAATGTGTAAGACAAGGCCCCTGCCCTCTAGAAGTTAAAGTATAGTGGAGAGGACAAAACAAACTCATGTGAAATAGCTAACCGGCAATGTGAGGCAGGTTGAGACGAAGTGAGCAGTACTGTTTCAGAGAAGCTTGAGGAGTCGGGGGCGGCGGTTTAGGGCTTGCATTCCAGGCAGGCGCCTCAGAACTGATTTTTAGGTGATGTGGGAGCCACCGGTGTGCCAACATCTGCCATCGTGGGCCCGTGAGCCTTTCCTAAGACTCGTTGTCATTTTAGCCTCTGCTTAAGACTGTTCTCTTAGCACTTTGAGTCAGGTGTTAGGTCCCCGCTCCAAGGCTGTGGGAAGGAACAGCCTTCTGCCTCCACCCAGGAAGCGGAGCCCCCCACCCGGCAAGACTTCTCTTTGGGCCGCATGCAGGTGGGCAAAGCAGAATGATGAACGTCCTCAGAACCCTCCCGTGAGGAGTTCTGGCCTCCGCAGGTGGAGTGCTCACCGATGGGCCAGGGGATGCTGGCCGAAAGCGCTGTCTTCTGTAGCCCTCGGGTTTGCCCAGCAGGCAGCCCTGTGGCGTCTGAGAGTCCAGTGTAAGCCAGGCATGCGCCCACCCCCCTCTGACCCTGGGTCAGAGGACACAGCCCCCAGCTCTTCAGTGACTCCAGTGGGATGGTTTCTGCCTAGTTCCTTCTAAACTGTTGGGCTCCTCTAGGCAACCCCAGGGAAGCCATATTAGCATCTAGAAAGACAGTTCTAAAGGACAGTTGTGTTCTAAAGCCACAGGAAAGAACTGGCAGAGTACCTCATTCTTACCTTCTTTAAGCTAATGTCTGCGTGGCACAAAAACAAAATGGTACAACTCTTACAAGCTGCATGCCAGAGGCTGTACGTGTATGCTTACTGCCTAGGTCTGTAGGGCCCACCCCAGGCTCCTGGGTCACTGAGTTCCTGATTTCTCTAACAAGGTACAGCATTTGCTGTCTCTACTGCCCCAGGTGACCAGGTTCAGGTGGAGACAGTACCAATGCCTTGAAGCACGAACAGTAGCTTTGATGAACAGGAATTTCAAGAAACTCCTCCTTCTCCAGTTTCCTCTGTTTTCAGCCAGGGGGCAAAAACCAAGGTTTAACTCAGGAGAAGGAGCAGGAAGTGGGTTTGGCTGACTTGACTGAACCTGCTGGAAACCTGAAGCTGCTGGGAAGGGTAGTGGGTCTTGGGAGGTGTTTGGGATGCAGTTTCCATCTGGGACAAATGGCTGGCCTTACTTAAGAGCTGAGCATTTATGGAGCACCTACTGTGTGCCAAGTGTTGCGGATGCAGATATGCCTTAGACCTGGCCCCTCTTTAGAAGAGCTAAGAATGCTCTAGTGAGGAAGAATGAACGGTTTTAGTAGCACATGGTAAATACCATGAAGCATGTGTGTACAGGATGCTGTGGAAGAGAATGTAGCCCACCTGGGGGTTCAGGGCAGCCTTCCTGGAGCAGGGACTTCTAAACTGAGCTTGCCAGGTGGAGAAAGGTGTAAAGGGAATTCCAGACAAACGTTTGATTGGCAGATTATTGAGTGCCTACTGTGTGCCTACTGTGTGAGAAGCACAAAAAAGCGTAGGATGCCTAAAACGGGAGAGTGCGGTGTCATGTCTAAAGCTGTGAGCAATTTAATCCCTCTAGGTAACTGCATTCTGGGAAGTGACAGGAGGTGAAGCTGGAGAGGTAAGCTGGTAATAAAAAGATTTTAATTTGTCCTTATTTTATTTATTGACTTTATATAACACCAGGTCTCGTATAAGCATCTTACCTACGTTTTCTCATTTTAGCCTCAAAGCAGCCCTCTGAAGTATGGACTGTAATTATTCCCGCTTTATTAATGGGGATGAAGCATTCAGAGGAGTTAATTAACTAGTCCAAGGTCACACAGCTGCTGGAGCTGTGGTAGAGCCAAGGATTAGAACCCACATCTGTTGACTCCAAAGCCCATGCAATTAACTAGTTGGCCAGACTAGTGAAGAGTTGTACTGTTGGTGTTCACAAGCCACGTGAAGAACTTTTAATTTCTTTCCAAAGGTGAGAGGGAACCAGAGAAGGGTACGCTGAGCAGGGGAGTAATGTGGTGGCAGGTAAAGCAGACACTGTTTTCTCAGGAGCTGTCGTACTTTATCCCCTCTTCACCCCTCTCCCCTTGCCTCGTCATAAGCCGCCCAGAGGCCCCACACCCAGCCAGCTGTTACCTAACAGAGCTCCTCAGTGCTGAAATGGCAGGTGGTACCTGCTTCAGATCAGTGTTAACCTCCACAGAGAGGGTGTAACCCCTTGGAAACATTGTAAAATAATGAGTTGTTTGGACCTTCTTTGTGTCTTTTCCTTGCAAGAGTGTTTTGCTCTTCCTCAGAGGAGACTTTTTTAAAAAGAGCTTTTGTGGCTTGTGAGGGGGAGAAGAGGATTTTTGCTTGATCCGAAGTTTCTCCTCACTGTATAAGCCTGCTCCTCACCACAGTTTACCCTTCCACTGCATGTCTTCTCACCAAGAGGTCTCAAGAAACCCAATCCCACTGGAAAATGTTACAAAGCACCCTGGTGTTGGAACCCTGAAAAGTTTGTCTTCGGGGTCTCCACCCACTTCCCAGCTGCCAGCCTGCCCTGGCTCCGGAGAGAAAGAGGGGGCAGCCGGCAGGGCCATCTGGAGCTGCAAGGGGGGCATTCCTGGTGGTACTGTCCTGCAGATGGACCCATCCGGATATACCTGCTCTCCTTCCTGACCAAGCTGGTGGCCTTTGGGAGGTTTGTGTGTAAAACCCTTAGAGAGGGACTTATTTTGTGGGTCTGGATATAGGCAACGATAATAAAGCCAGTATTTATCAAGGCACTGAACACAAGATGTAGGTCCATATTTTGTTCTCAGCAGCCCTCTGGGGTGGTGGTGCTCTTTCTACACACATCTCAGCCACCCATATTACAGATGAGAAAACCGAGGTTTAAGAAGGCCAAGTAAGTTGCCTACGCTCACTTGGTCTGTAAATGACAGAAAGAAAGAAAACTTGCTCCCGCAGCCTGACCTCTCATCTTCTGTAACTCCCAACAGTGTGGAACTCTCCTGCTCACACAGCCCTTTCTACTTTTCATCCTCACCAGAACCTCAGATGATGGCAGCACAGGTGGTAAGTTACCCCACTTTACAAATGAGAAGCTAAGATCCAGAGCTAGGAAACGGGAGCCTGGGGCCCAGAACCTGGGGCCTCCTGCAGGCCTCTCCCCACCCCTCTCTAGCCTCTGTGATTGGGTTCCTGTCCTGAGGTGGGTGTTTATCCCTCTGAGCATGACTGGAGAGAGGGTTCCTCATTTGCTGCAGGCTTTGTGGCCACCAGAGGCCAACCAGAACATTCATGATGGGAATGTTTACACCACAGTGATCAGCAAACACTACAAATCAAGGCTGTTCCCTACCACCAGCACCAGAGAACTGGTTGTTCAATGTTTATTTACCATTACACCATTGCCCTGGCTAAGGGCAGTCTGAGGCTCAAAAGGTGACTGTGGGGTCTGGATGAAGACCTTTCAGCTTTGCCAAAGATCTGGAATTCCTTCTGCATAAGGAGTTAGAGTTCTTTTACCACTGGACCAGTTAGCCAAGTGTTTAGAGCATCTGACTCACTCCTCTTGTGTGTGTAACCTATTTGTCAGGTTGATGTGCAGCCCAAAGAACACAAGAGGGCTCAGTCTTGAATTCCAGAGATGCAGGGGTGGCAGCACCCTTGGGGGTCACCACACCCATTTGCAGCCCAGGCAGGTGCTCAGGCACACGTGCGATTCCACACCAATGAACAGAAGCTGAGGGCCAAAAGGATTTACGTCGGTGGGAAAAGGCCTTCCAGGCAGGGGAAGGCCAGTTTGGGCAGGAGTCAGAGTTCACGAGGTCATTTCCTGAAAGGATGCTCAGCTTTGTACTCTCCCCAGCCAGACACTCAAGCCCTTCTGCACAGACGCGGAAGGCCTGTGAGAGAGCACGCTGGCTCCTCATCCTGCATCACTGAAATCCCAGGTTCTGGTCCCAGCCCTGCTGCTAGGCCGCTGGGTGACTTAGGGCAAGTCACCCCCCCAACACACCTGCCCCCAGTGGCCCTCAGGTTTCTCATCTTCAAAATGAAGGGTTAGCCTCTCATTTCCCTGCCATTCAATGGTCTGAATCAAGGAGAGTGGATGTTTCCTTCCCAGTTACACTCATGCACTGCTTCTACAGGGGATGTTTATCTCTTCCTCACTAGTCCGCAAAATGCCTTTCAGATTCTGAGCAAATTTGGAGAAATTAACTCTCCTTCAGCCGGTCAGCTCCCCTCTGCTCTGAGCTGAGGGTAGCTTGGCTATAGACCAGCGAGCAGCTGGTGGGGACAGAGGAACCCGGGAGAAGGAGAGAGCCACCTCCAGTTTAACCCCTTTCTCATCAGCTCACTGTGGTGGCAGCATCTCTCTAGGCTCCCCGTGATGGAGGCTGGGGTCAGCCACAGCTGCCCACCGACTCCTCTGGGCTCTTTAGCAAGGCCTTAGGGTCACGGGCCAGTGAAGGCCAGCACTGAGTTGGGGGGCCGTGGGGAATGGTCAACTACCCCTGGATTAGCAAAGCTCTTTGAAGGAAGAAGAGGCTGCTGTGGTGGAAAGCCTTGGCCCTCCCTCCTTGCGGGGGCTCCCTTGATTTCTTCTCCCTGGAACTTGGCCAGGCGGAGTCTCAGGCTTGCCCTGCCGGCCCGTCCAGAGCCCTCCTCCAGTCAGAAGGGAAGGACCAGGTCACTGATGATCTGACCCTGGTCTGGCTGGCGCCAGGGAGCTGGGGTTGAGGCCTCTCTCTAGGCTAAAGGGCAAGGGTCAGTTTCTCCCAGGGCATCTCAGGACACCTTTCATTTGCGGACTGGCCAGTGGCCGAGGTTTAAAGATGTCGGTTTTAAGGTTTGAAGAAGTCTGGGCTCTATTTTCTAGTGAGACATTTACAGACTTCCTGGGGTTTGGGGGTGGGGAGCAGGGGCAGAGCCTGGGCGCTTCAGCGGGAGGCTGCCGTGGAAGCCCTTTCCTGGCAGTGTTTACCCCAGTACAGAATGAGGAAAAGGAGACCTACCAGTCTTTGGGAACCAAGACGAGAGGGATGGGTAGTTGTGGGTTGAGTTTATGGATTGTAGACACTTCCCCAAAGCCAAAGCTCTGAGGTGCATGCAGCGATGAGTGGATCAAAGCAAACATGATCTGCTTTGCTTTCAACATGTAAACTCAGTCCCACCACTTCTTGCCATCTCCACTGCTGTCGCCAGGGTCTAAGCCACCAGCATCCTGCTGTCCGGCACCAGCACAACCTCCTCCCCAGGGCCCCCACTTTCATCCCTCTGCAGACCAGTGTCTACTCAGCAACTCGAATGATCTTTTAAAAATATTAACCAAACCTTTCCATTTGAATGTGTAAACCCTCCTGTGACTTCCTCTCATACTTGGAATAGAAACCCAAACTCCTTCCTGCTACTTAGAAAGACTCCATGGGACCTGGCCCTGCCTGCAGTCTGACCTCATCAGGGACCACTCTTCCCTTCACTGGCTCTGCTCTAGACTGAATGACCTCTCCTACCTAGAGAACTGCTCACCTGCTGCTCCCTCAGCATGGGACACCTTCCCCCGCATCTTCACGCCTTCCCCAATCAGTCATTCATAGTGGCCACCCCCCACCTCTGCCATTCCCCTCACATCACCAGCACCTAGTGTAATTGACTCCAAAGCACTTATAAGTCTCTGAAATGCTCATTTGTCAGCGCTCACTAGAATGTAAGCTTCTTGTAAGACCAGGGAGCCTGAGGGTCCAGGGACAGTGAGTGAGTGGTACATAGTAGGTGCTCAATAAAATACTCTTTGAAAGAATGAGTGAACAAACAAACGAATGAGCAGGGACCTTCTGAAAAAAAAAACCACAACTGTTTATGCACAGCACTGCCAGGGCTGCAGGCTGGAAAAGAAGGCAGAGTGGGCGAGGAGGGGGGAGGAATGGTTGGGGAAGGTGGGGGAGCTTCTCTAATTCCGTGCTGTGGGGTCACACAGGGCGGAGTCACGAGGTGCTGCCCTCGGCCTGGGCGTCCTTCCAGGCCTGGCGCACCTTGATCTTCACTTTGAAAGGATCGATCTGTAAGACTAAACCGGGGTTGCCCTCCAGAGAGGGTAGCTTCCCATCATCCGGGATCTCCAGGTCGAACCTCTGCAGCAACCAGGCCATGAAGAGGAAGAGCTCCTGGCGGGCTAGCATCTCACCTATGCAGGAGCGGGGTCCTGCTCCGAAGGGCAAGTAGCTTAACGATGGCGAGATGAGCTTGGTCCCCGTGGGGTCCAAGAAGCGCTCTGTGGACATGGGGAGGTGTCAGTCAGGGCCCAGGGCAGGAGTAAGCAGAGGAGGGGGGACAACATGGTCCTGCCCAGGGGGCCCCAGTCTGAAGAGGTGGACTGCCTTACTTGGGGGAGGGGGGCCCAGTCTGAGGAGAGAGACAGCCCTGCTCTCAGGTAGCCCTTAATCACACAGAGGAGATGGAATATTCAGGACAGATGGAAAGAAGGCGTATTAACAGATGAAAATGCCACCATCCAAGGGGAGAGGGGGCTGACTTCACGGGAGACATACGCCTAGAGGGCTTCTTAGAGGAGGAGATTTGCAGTTGGAAGGAGAAGGTGGGAACCCAGCTGTGAAGAATCTGGGTAAGTCTAGCGTAGGGTGGGGGTGTCAACAGGTCCCCGTAGTTGGAGTCAGGAGTTTGCTAGTAGCAAGCTCAGCAGAGGGGAAGTGGTGCTGGAATGGTGGGCACAGGGGTGGCTGTGTGGCCAGGGAGCAGGACAGAACAGGGACTCACCGGGCATGAACAGGTCGGGCCGGTGCCACTCCTTCTCACTGTGATGCAGTGCCCACAGATTGACCACAACATCTGTGCCCTTGTCAATGGTAAGGTCACCAATGCTGCCCCAGGGAGGGAGAGGAAAAGAGGGTCTGGAATAGTGCCCTTCCCCACCTGCTCAGCCCCAAGCCTCTGTGGTCCCCCACTTTGGGGAAAAGAGCCCTTTACCCCCTCATGTCCACTCCCTCATCTCTTCCTCAGCTTCTACCAGGTGGCCTATGAATCCAGCCCTCTCCTCCTGACAAGCACTTAGGTATCAACACTTGTGGGCCTGTCAGGGCCCATGGGTATGCGTGTTGAGCTGGTGCCTGTGCGTATGTATGTGTGTTGTGGCTATTGGATTGGGTAGGAGCATCCCACACCACATGTCTCCATGTGGCAGCAGGCAGCTTCTGAGGGAGGTCAGGTAGATCTGTGGATTGGTCAGTGGGTGTCGGTGGGTGGTAGACACATTGGTCAGTAGGGTCGTGGGTAGGATGATTGGTAGTGGTTGACTGTAGCCAGCTGGGGGGGGTGGGGTGATGGAGGAGGGACCAGGTGGGCTGGATGTTACTGGGAGGGAAGGCACACCTGGAGTCAACGATAGCCTTGTGGGGGATGAGCGTGGGCGACACAGGCCGGATTCGAAGCACCTCTCGGATGGTGGCCTCCAGCAGGACAAGGCGGTTCCGGTCACTGATAGTTGGTGCGCGATTGAAACCTATATTCTGGTCGACATCATCCTGGATCCTCTTCTTCAACTGAGGGCCAGAACAGGGTGGATGTTACCAGGGTGTTTAAGCCCGGGAGAAGCAAGGGCTTAGAAGAATCCTCCTGTCACATCCAGAAGAACTGGCCCAGACCCTTCCCAGTGGTGGCTCTGCGAGCCCAGGCTTTGTTTCCAGAAGACGGGGCAGCTCCACCCAAGGGCCAGAGCCAACCACTGCTTGGGTAAGGGGTGCAGCAGCCCAGTCATCCTGCAAAGAAGTCCTGAGGATTCTTCCTCCCTCTCTGGAGCAGAGGTGAGTCTGGCTGGGGTCAAGAGTGGTTGGGAAGGCTGGGGTAGGGAGAAGCTCACTGGAGGATAATGTAGCAGGAAGGCCACAATCCACTTTATCACTGAGGTGGTGGTTTCCACGCCGGCCCCAAAGATGTCCCCTATGGTGGTGAGCATGTGTCTATCTGAAAGCAGCTTTGAATCGTGGTCTGGTCCAGCATTGTTATTGTCTGCGTTCACCTTGGCTTGGATCAGTATGTCCAGCAAGTTAGTGATGGAGTCACTGGTGAATTTCTCCTGGTTGGGTGAGATTGGGAGACAGTGATGAGGGAGGAGCCCCATCTGCAACCCCTGCCATACTCTCACCCCAGACTGTAGATACAAAGGCTTCTCCCACTTGGAAGTGAGGGAGTGGAGTGAGGCTAGTCAGGACCCATGAGCTTGTGGAAGTAGGAGGAAGCACTGGGCCCTCTTTAAATTTGGGGGGTAGACAAGTCCCTTCTAGGATCCTCTTCAATTCCTCACTTCTCCACGCCTATTCATTAGTTAAGTCAGTTTTTATTGAGCACTTACTATATGCCAGGCTCTCTGCTAGGTGCACGAGATCCTACAGTGTCCAAAATGGACCCAGCCCTGCTCTCATGATGGTTTCCACCTAACTCATCATCTCTTCTGCTCCATCACCTACCTTACTTTTTTCAAGGATTTCACTCAGCAATTCGTTTCGCATTCGAACACAACTCTTTATCTTTTCCAGGGCTTTGCTGGGGAAAATCTGCAAAGTAGAAATGTCAAATCCTACCTTTCTGTCTCTGGAGAGTTCCCACTGTAACCCCAAACTTCAGCCAGAATGGAAGACAGGATAGGGACCCAGCATGGGACCATCAGTGACAACTAGGACAATTCCAAACAAGGGAGAAAGGAGTCACCTCCACGTCCCCTTCCCCATTCAATCAAACATCCAGCACTGATTGAGGGTTTACCCAGTAGTAAGATAGACTTGAGTCTCAAGACTTGGTTAAGTTCCTTAACTTCTTGAAGCCTGTATTCTCAACTGTATGGGGATAATAAAACCCACTTCCAAGGGAAATGCATGATTAATGCTTGTGAGTGCTGGTACTGGCACATGGCAATTGGTGAATAAACAAGAGCCATTATCATGAGTATTCAAATGCATAATTTAAAAGCTAAACTGATTTCTGTAGAGGAGCAGCAAGGTTTTAAGAGTCAGAGGAGGTAGAGGTCACTGTGGCCGAGGTGGTCAGAAAAAAAGGTGGGTCTGGAGCTGAACTGAAAGAGGAAAGAAGAACTGGGGGTGCTGTCAGGGTCTGCTGAGATCTGACAGTGGGGCCCGGCCTCATCCTCACCTTAAACCCAGGGAATATGTCTGACAAAATCTCCTTGCCCTGAGCCTCCAGGATGCCATCATTGAACTTGTATATGGCCTTCAGGGCAGGATCCTCATTCTTGAAGGAGAAGTTGAAGCAGATAAAGCTGATTATGTTGGTCACCGCCAGAGAGAGATGCTCCGACAAATTTATGGACTCTCCATGCCGGGTGGCCAGGGAGTCGCACAGTAAACTGGCTTCCCGATTAACTGAGGGGAGAGAGGGGCATGAGGGAGGGGAATTGAGCCGCCCCTCACCCCCTCTCTACCAGTTCCATCTTAGTCAAGGACAGAGAGCAGATGTCCAGTAGATGGCAGCGGTAGCCAAGAAAATGCTAGATGGAATCATCCAGAACCCTCTCCCCTCCCAAACCTCTTCTCCCTCCAGCAACCCAGGGCTGGCTGGGCACTCACTGATCTTCTCTAGCTTCAGGTTGCCATCCTTGAACAGGGCAAAGGCGTTCTGTGCCAGCTTCCGATGCAGCTGCCAGACTGCACCGTGGTCGGCGAAGGCGATGCCCTTTTGGTTGTCTGACAGGATGTCTAGAGTCAACTTTGGAAAGCAGGAAAGGACATAGGAATCAGACACCATCCACCTGTCCTAGCCCTGGGGAAGAAGGCAGGTACCTGCCGTTCCGCCTCCGTGTGGGACCTCCCTGCTCCACTCCGGCATGACTGTAAGGCCTTGGTAGGACAGAACCTATGGCCTCACACTCCCAACTCCATCAGAGAGACAGAGCGAGGAGAAAAAGAACACTGAATTAGACTGCAGCGGTCCTGGGGTTCAGGTCAGTGACAGGTGACCTCTGGGCCTCTTTTTCTCATCGGTTTCTGACCAGGGAAAGGTAGCTGTGGATGGAATGAACTCTCTAAATTGCGCCTGTCCCGGGAACAGGAGCAGAGACCGAGGACAGCCCAAACCCCTGCTTTCCCTGGGCCCTCTGGGGGCGGAGGCTGCTAAAGGCACAGCAGCTCAGCCGCCCTTAGTTTACCCTTCCATTGCCAGGCTGTGTGCCCACCCCAGGGCCGCATCTGGAGAGTGGAGATTTCTTGTCCACCCAGTCTGGACTTGGACCAAGCTGTCTCTTCCCAGAGGCACCTCCCAAACCATAAAGCTCCCAAACCTCCCCTCTTCTATCCCCTGACCTGCAAACCCTATCTGACTAGCCTCCTCCTTCCTCTTAGCTCTGGAGAGAAGAGCTCAGCAGAGTTGGAAGGAGGATAGTTGGCCCGCAGACCTGGCTGACTGGTCCAAGGTAAAAAGAGTCAACCCTTGGTCTGGTCAAAGATGAGCAGCCAGGGGGCCTTGCCCGAGATGTTCAAGGGAGTTCTCAGCAGCCGGGTGCTGCAGTCGGGGGCTGGCAGTGTTGCTGGATGGTTAACTCCCACTCCCCTCTGCCCACCAGGAGCAAAACAGAGAGCTCCATAGGCTGGCTCATCAGCATCCTCCCTCAAAGTGCTACCATGGGTCAGCTCCCTGCAGCTGGAACAGCTGGAGAAAGCTCCAGGAAAATAGCAATCCCAGCCCTCCAAGAGCCAGGGTATTTCTCCCTCACAACTTTCCACGGAGGACAGCAATCACTCCCCCGCTTTTCCATGTGAAGAACAGCATTCATCAAGGCTGTTTATTGAGCACTTCCTGCACTGGGCTAAGTGCTTTAGATGCACTCTCTCAGTTAATTATGGAAGTCTAAGCTCAGAGAGATCATCATCCAGTTCACGGGAGAGATGACTGTTTTAAGGGCTCCCTGATGCCCTCAAACCACCACTCCCACCCCACCCCACCTCCTGGGAAGCCCAGAAAATGAAATCTTCCTTTAATTCTTCCTGCCTAGTTTAGAGGCTGAATGGGGTCCAAGGGGTCACTTCCGACCCACAGCCCCGGCAGTCTGTTTTTGGAAGAATCACAGGTTGTTGGAGCTGGAAGTGTCATTCCAGGCATGGCGTTGCCTGGAGAACTGAACATCCCCAGGGAGTGGTGAGAGGAGAGGGATGATAGGCACTGCTTACCACTTTGGACCGCCCGGAGAATTCCTTGCCCTTCTTGAGGAGCACCTCCCTGGCCAGCTGGTAGTGGCCAATCATCACAGTAGTCTTGGAACCCAGACGAAAGGAATAGATGGGGCCGTATTTTTCCTGCAGCTTGAAGAAGTTCACGTGCTGGTGGCCATGTTTGGGGAGGAACGGCAGGCTGCCCACCAGGGGCAGGGATGGGAGGCTCTTGGGGTACTTGGCACCAGAGCCCGTGGTCTTGGGCCAAAATAAATAGGCAAGGGTGAGCAGCAGGAGAACCAGGAGCACCCACATGGTGGCCGGATGGCGGCAGGCAGGACAAACAGCTGTGGAGTGGCTTCAGCCACTCTAGGGTGCAAGGAGGCCTTTTTAAGGGCTGCCCTGATCTTCACCTTGACTTTATGTTATTGCTCGCCTTGTGGAAGTTTATCCTGGAGCACAGCCAGGCCCGATCCCTCTCCCAGAATGGGGAGAGGAGTGGAGGCCTTCTTCAAGAGCTGGCTCGACTCCAGGGCAAACCCCTAGGGGAGGGGCTAGGTAGGGGGTGGACAGCCGGTCCCTCTCCCTCGCTCCCTGTCCATCAATGTCTCCAGAGTGCGCCAGAAGCAAATGAT
Organism: Physeter macrocephalus; assembly: GCF_002837175.3. Classification (NCBI taxonomy): domain Eukaryota; kingdom Metazoa; phylum Chordata; class Mammalia; order Artiodactyla; family Physeteridae; genus Physeter; species Physeter macrocephalus. The sequence continues at coordinate 58,372,646 of NC_041233.1, forward strand.
ATCTAGGTCAGCAATCAAGGCTTGGGATTTTCCATGCTGTAAAATCACAATCAATGGATAGCTGACACCGTCAGGACTGTTATAACCAGCAGGGATTGTCAAAGATATTCTATTCAATCTTATCATTTAACAGCTGAGGAAAGTGAGGCCTTGGAAGATCAGGCTTGTGTAAGGTCACACAGATGGTGATGACAAGAATCCAGCCCTCCTGGCTCCTGGTTGGCTGCTTTTTCTAGGGGGAGTAAAACTCTTGGATTGAGAGCATGGGCCCTAGAGTCAGAAAGGTTTGGGGTCACATTCTAGCTTGACCACTTTCTAGCTATATGACTTAAGAAGTTTTATTATGTTAAAATATACATAACATAAAATTTACCATTTTAAGTGTAAAATTTAGTAGCATTGAATATACTCACAATGTTGTACAACCATCACCACTATCTACTTCTAAAACTGTTTTCATCACCCCAAACAGAAAGTGTACCAGTGAAGCAATAACTCCCCTTTTCCCCCTCCCCTCAGCCCCTGGTAACCTCTAATCTAATTTGTCTCTATGAATTATGCCTATTGCACATAAGTGGAATCATATAACATTTGGTCTTTTGTGACTGGCTTATTTCACTTAGCATAATGTGTTCGAGGTTCATGTACTTTGTAGCATATATCAGAACTTCATTCTTTTTTATGACTGAATAATATTCTATTATATGGATATACCACATTTTGTTTGTCCATTCGTCGTGGACACTTCGGTTGTTTCCACCTTTGGCTACTGTGAATAATGCTGCTATGGACATGGGTGTACAACAGGGGTCCCCAACCCCCTGTTAGGAACCGGGCCTCACAGCAGGAGGTGAGCGGCGGGCGAGGGAGCGAAGCTTCATCTGCTGCTCCCCATCACTTCCCATCGCTCCCATTACCGCCTGACCCATCCCCCCACCAGCCCGCCGTCTGTGGAAAAATTGTCTCCCACGAAACCAGTTCCTGCTGCCAAAAAGGTTGGGGACCGCTGGTGTACAAGTATCTGTTTGGGTCCCTGTTTTCAATTTTGGGGGGTATATACCTAGGAGTGGAATTGCTGGGTCATATAGTAATTTTATGGTTACTTAGCTGTTCAGAGTTTCTGTTTCCTCCTCTATAATGGGGATAAGAATGGAATATACTTCTTAAGGCTGTTGTGACTCAGTGAGATAATGCATGTAAAAGTGCTGCCTGGCACGGAGTAAGTACTCATTCAATATTTACTCTTAACATTGCGATACCAAAATGGCCTTCCTACTTTTTCTGAACTCTTATTAGTGGATCTTCCTGACAGACAAAATCCTCACTTTCTGCTGCAAATCTTCAGTGGCTCAGTCAGTATTTATCAATGATTTGATAATACCAGGTAAGGTCACAGTCCCAAGACAGTGTCAGTCATCACCAGCATGACTCCTGGTGTCAATCATCGTAGAGGAGGTGGGTCCTCAGGCTGGCAACCAGGACTCACTGAGTGAGACTCACAAAGGTGAGAGATGGAATTTCTGCCCCTCTTGGGGGTGATCTGCCAATGTCTGTACTTTGAGGAGAATGGACTGGTGTGAGGGCTGCTGGAATTAGGCAGCCAGGCAGCAGGGTGGGGACCTCATGATGAAGATGAATCCTCAAGGCCTTGTAAAACCAGACTGTTTGCCCACTACTTCAACAGTTCAAATGTTGTTCAGACTTTTAGGCCCATTTGCGGTCAGAGGTATGAGCTGGGGTAGTCTTCGTGAAAGAAACGGGATTTGAGCTAAGCCTTGAAGGAGAGTTGGGACTATTTATTAGGCAGTGGCATGGGGAGGTGGGGAGGAGGGTCACGCTGGAAGGGAGAGCAGCAGAGTCAAATATGTGGAGGCCGGAAGGGGCACGATGTGTGTGGGATGGTGATGGTCCTGACTACAGCCGTGAAGGGGGTGTACTGTGGGGCGTCCCTGAGAAGTAAGATCTGACAGGTACATGGAATCAGGCTCTGGAGCCCTGAATTGGAAAGCTAGGGAGGGTGGGGAGCTATTGAAAGCTCTGCGGCAGGGAAGTGACGGGTACAGTGGTATTTGAGGCGGGTGAATCTGGCATCAGTGCTGGGGTAGACTGGATGAGATCTTGTGTAAAGATTGACAGCTGGGTGAGAGTGGGGAGGCCTGTGATCCAGGCTGGACCCTAAGTGGGGTCAACCAGCTGGTAGAGAAATACAAATGAGTACTTTCTGTTCCTAAAGTGAATGCCAAGGTGATTCTCTGACATTTCACCCCCAATCACAAACAAGAAACAGGAATTTTAAAAAATGGTTGCTTCACATCCTTATCACTATATTAGAAAAGTTATACATGATAATTGCAAAAAATCTGGAGAATGCAGATAGCTAAAAATAAATTAAAAATTTGAAACATATTTTTTAACCTACATGAGGCCATATTGCATTTTTGGGGCATGGATATTTTTCTATGTTATTAAAGACTTTTCTACAACATTATTTTTATTTTTTTTTTATTTTTTTATTTTTTTGTGGTATGCGGGCCTCCCTCTGTTGTGGCGTCTCCCGTTGCGGAGCACAGGCTCCGGACGCGCAGGCGCAGCGGCCATGGCTCACGGGCCCAGCCGCTCCGCGGCATGTGGGATCCTCCCAGACCGGGGCGCGAACCCGGTTCCCCTGCATCGGCAGGCGGACGCGCAACCACTGCGCCACCAGGGAAGCCCCTACAACATTATTTTTAATGGCTGCATATTATTTCATTGTCATAGGTTATTTCATATGTAGAGGATAGGTTAGCTGACCCTGTATTGTGTTCTTTCTGTTTTTGTCTTTGTTGTTGATATAAACAACACTAAGGAATAGCCTTGTGGTGAAAGCTTTGTGCATAACTGTTATATTTTCTGAGGATAGAATCCTAAAAGTGGAATTGTTGGTCAAAGGCTATGTATACATATTTTAAAGACTTCTGACAAATACTGAATTATTTATGAGATGCGTTATATTGGTAGATTTCTTGGTATCCCACCATTCCTAGAATAATACTAACTTATCCAGAGTGTCTTCTTTTAATACAGAATTGGATTCTCTTTGCAAATTACTTAGGATTTTCTTTCTTTTGCATCTTTAGTCATATGAAAAAATGGGTTGTAGTTTTCTTGTTTATGCCTTGTTAAGTTTTGGTATTATGATTTTGCTAGTTATTTAAAGTTATTGGAGAAACTTTCCATCTTTTTCTATGTCCTAAAGCAGATTAAATAGCATGGGAATTATCTATTCTTTGAAGCACTAAAGAAAGGTGACCATGAGAAGTGTCAGGTCCTAGTGCTTTTTTTGGAGAGATAATCCTCTAACGTAATTTTCCAGTTTTTTCAATAATTATTAGTCTCCTCAACTCTTCTGAGTCTTCCTGAGTCCGTTCTGGCAATTAATATTTCTTAAAATTTTACGTTTTCTATTTTTTTCTTGACTTGTCAGAAGTTTTATTAATCTTTTCAGTGAATCTCCCCTTGGGTTTATTCATCCAGTCTTTGATTGTTGTGGTTTTATTTCATTCTCAGTATTGATAAATGATCAGTGCAAAACATCTTGTATAACTTTATACTAGAATTCAGGCTGAAAGCTTGGATGAATTCTACTTCCCCTGCATCCCTGTTTTCCTTGTTCCTTGTCAAAACATAAGACCCATTATCTACTAGAGCTGAGCCTATGACCTGGGAACTCTATTCTTAGGTGTATAACCTACAGAATGTGTACATATGTTCGCCAAAAGGCATGTGCAGGAGTGCTTACAGCAGCACTATTTGTAATAGTCCCAAACCCAGATATTTATGGATTGTAGAATGGATAAATTGTCATACATCATACAGTGGGATATGATACAGACATGAGAATGAATGAACTGCAACTCCATGCACCAACATGGATGAACCACCCAAACATAATATCGAGTAAAGAAACCAGACTTACTTTAAAAACAACGTTGTAAATCAACTATACCCCAATATAAAATAAAAATTAAAAAATATAAAGTACACATGAAGAAAAAAATTTACTTTAAAAAGTTGGGGGCACTCCCCTGGTGGTCCAGTGGGTAAGACTGTGCACTCCCAGTGCGGAATTCAATCCCTGGTCGAACCCTGGTGGCGTAACTAGATCCCACATGCATGCCGCAACTAAGAGTCTGCATGCCGCAGCTAAGAAGTCCACATACCGCCACTAAAAAACATGCTGTAACAAAGATCTCACGTGCTGCAACTAAGACCCGGCACAGCCAAAATAAATAAATATTTTTAAAAAATTAAAAAGTTGGGTGTTCATGGAGTTTATGACCTACCTGAGATTGCATGCAACATTTGCATGTATGTATAAATATATTTTTTTCTGGAGAGAGGATCCATAGCTTGCATCAGCTTCTCACAACAGTGACTTCACCATTGACTCAAGGTTCCCTGTATCCTCACTTATTCCCATCCCCATCTTTCTTTGTTATTCTTCTGCTCCAGCCATCCAATTGCTTTTCTCCTTCTCTCCAAAACCTTTCCCCTGACCCCTCTGGTATTCTCTGTTTCTAGAACAAGCATACTTCCTTTTTTTAACAAATAGATGATATTTTTAAAAATATTTATTTATTTATTTGGCTGCGCTGGGTCTTAGTTGCAGCATGAGGGATCTTCATTGCAGCATGCGGGATCTTTAGTTGCAGCGTGTGCACTCTTAGTTGCAGCATGTAGGATCTAGTACCCTGACCAGGGATCGAACCCAGGCCCCCTGCACTGGGAGTGCGGAGTCTTAGCCACTGGATCACCAGGGAAGTCCAAGCATAATGTAGGATCTAGTACCCTGACCAGGGATCGAACCCGGGCCCCCTGCACTGGGAGCACGAAGTCTTAGCCGCTGAACCACCAGGGAAGTCCAAGCATACTTCCTTATTTTCCTTATCTGGCTATAGAATGTTCTCTCTACCTCCTGCCTTACCTAAACTGGCCTCTTCTTCGGACAGCCTTTCCCCCATATGTCCTTTTGTTTTCTTCCAATTTTATTGAGATATAATTGACATACAGTACTGTATAAGTTTAAGGTGTACAGCATACCGGTTTGGCTTCATATGTCATGAAATGATTACCACAATAAGTTTAGTGAACATCCATCACCTCATGTAGATACAAATTAAAGAAACAGAAAAAAAAAATGTTTTCCTTGTGATGAGAACTCTTAGGATTTACTCTCTTAACAACTTTCTTTTTTTAAACAACTTTTATATATAACTTACAGCAGTGTTAATTATATGTGTCATGTTGTACATTACATCCTAATATTGGCTTGGCCAAAAAGTTCGTTTGGATTTTTCCGTAACAGCTTACAGAAAAACCTGAATGAAATTTTTTGGCCAACCCAATATTTATTTATTTATATTTATTTTTGGCTGCATTGGGTCTTCGTTGCTGTGTGCGGGCTTTCTCTAGTTGCAGCGAGTGGGGGCTACTCTTCGATGCAGTGCGTGGGCTTCTCATTGCAGTGGCTTCTCTTGTTGCAGAGCACGGGCTCTAGCGCACAGGCTTCGGTAGTTGTGGCACGAGGACTCAGTAGCTGTGGCTCGCGGGCTCTAGAGCGCAGGCTTAGTAGTTGCGGCACACGGGCTTAGTTGCTCTGCGGCATGTGGGATCTTCCCTGACCAGGGATCAAACCCATGTCCCCTGCATTGACAGGTGGATTCTTGTTTTTGGTCTATAAGTCCTCATCAAGCACTTTTAAAAAAATAATAAATTTATTTATTTATTTTTTACTTTTGGCTGTGTTGGGTCTTCATTTCTGTGCGTGGGCCTTCTCTAATTGCGGTGAGCGTGGGCTACTCTTTGGTGTGGTGCGTGGGCTTGTCATTGCGGTGGCTTCTCTTGTTGCGGAGCACAGGCTCTAGGCACCTGGGCTTCAGTAGTTGTGGCACACGGGCTCAGTAGTTATGGCTCGTGGGCTCTAGAGCGCAGGCTCAGTAGTGGCGCCCGGGCTTAGTTTCTCCTTGGCTTCAGGTGGATTCTTAACCACCGTGCCACCAGGAAAGTCTGCAACCCAATATTTATTTATCTTATAACTGGAAGTTGTACTTTTTAACTACCTTCATCTAATTCCCCCTCCTTCTACCCTTTCCTCTGGTAACCTCAAATTTGATCTCTTTTTCTATGAGTTTGTTTGTTTTGAAGTATAATTGATCTACAACACTATGTTAGTTCCTGTTACACAATATAGTGATTGGATATTTCTAGACATTTCAAAATGATCACCATGGTAAGTCTATCACCATACAAAGATATTACAAAATTATTGCCTAAATTCCCCCCACTGTACATTTCATACCTGTGACTCATGTATTTTGCAACTGGAAGTTTATACCTCTTAATCTCCCCCATCTATTTCTTTCCTCCTCCTATCTCCCTCCCCTCTGGCAACCACCTGTTTGTTCTCTGTATCTATGACTGTTTCTGTTTTGTTATGTTTGTTCATTTGTTTCATTTTTTAGGCACACGTATAAGTGGTGTAGTACCATATTTGTCTTTCTCTGTCTGATTATTTCCCTTGGCATAATACCCACTTGGTCCATCCATTTTGTTGCAAATGGCAAGATTTTATTCTTTTTTCATGGCTGAGTAGTATTCCTTGTATATATATATACCACATCTTCTTTGTCCATTCATCTATTGATGGGCACTTAGGTTGCTTTCATATCTTGGCTATTGTAAATAATGCTGCAGTGAACATAGGGGTGCATATATCTTTTCTAATTAGTGCTTTTGTTTTCTTCAGATAAATTCCCAGGAGTGAAATTACATATGATAGTTCTATATTTAATTTTTTGAGGAACCTCCATACTGTTTTCCATAGTGGCTGCACTGGTTTACATTCCCACTAACAGTTCACAAGGGTTTCCTTTTCTCCACTAACATTTGTTATTTGTTTTCTTTTTGATAACAGCCATTCTAACAGGTGTGAGTTGATACCTCCGCTGTCCTTTTGAATGAAGACACCTGATGTCCTGGTAAGGCAATGGAATTGACATTCTCTTCATTCCCCACAGCCTCCAGACTACCACTCCTCCACCTTTGAATTCTTGCTCCTTTGAAGTTTCTAACCTTTGTTATTGCAATTCCTTACTGACCTCATGTTGCTCATTTTCATTGAAGATTCATTTTAAGATTTTGGGCACGAAGCTTACAACTTTTCTCTCTTCTTGCCGTCATCGTGCATGACGTTATAGTCCTTAGGGGATGATCATCCAACATCCCAGCCTTACAATTCCGTCACCTCAAATCCAAAGATTGTCACCCTTTCTTCCATTTCAATTACTCCTCTGAATTTCAAACCCCATTCTCAACCCCTTTCCTTTCATGCTCGGGAGATAATCTTTCCTTTTACTTAAGGAATCTGAGACCATTAAGTTGTATATCTCTTAATTTCCACTTTATCACTTCCTTTCCCTCTACCTTAAAGATAAAGAATTGGTACTCCTGATTCTAATCAATCTCTTTAACAATTTGGCAAAATAATAATAACTTTATTGAGCATTTACTCTGTATAACATGTACTATTTTATTTAATCCTTATTAAGGTAGGTGCTATTATTATCAACATCTCCATTTTACAGATGAGGAAACAGACACAAGGACTTGCCCAAGGCTGTAAAACTAGTCAGCGATGAAGCTGGAATTAAAGCAATCTAGAGCTCTTAGCCCTTAACTGCAATGCTATTCTGCTTCTCATGATATAGATTGAAATTTTCTATGTACGTACCTTTTGAACCAATTATTCCAGTTCTAAGAATTTATCCTGCAGATGTCTCACAGTTCAGTGTACGAAAACAAATCATTTCTGCAATGTTTACGATTGCTAGCAGTACATCTCCAGTCAATAGGAGACTGGAATAAAAATGCAGTTCGAAAAAGGAGGAAACATTTTATATGCTTATTATAGAATTATTTCCCAAATATATTGTTAGGTTTAAAAAAAAACAAAAATAAGAATTATGTGTATTGAATGCCCCCATTTGTGTAAAAAAAGGAGAACGTATGTATTTTTTTTTGCTCGTATACGCATAAAGTATCTCTGGAAGGACACACAAGAAGCTCATGAGGGACTTCCCAGGTGGCACAGTGGTTAAGAATCCACCTGCCAACGCAGGGGACACAGGTTTGATCCCTGGTCGGGGAAGATCCCACATGCCACGGAGCAGCTAAGCCCGTGCGCCACAGCTACTGAGCCTGCGCTCTAGAGCCCGAGAGCCACAACTGCTGAAGCCCGTGTGCCTAGAGCCCATGCCCTGCAACAAGAGAAGCCAATGCAATGAGAAGCCCACGCACCGCAGTGAAGAGTAGCCCCCAGTCGCCGCAACTAGAGAAAGCCTGCGTGCAGCAACGAAGGGTAAGCTGGGATGAAGTGAGAGAGTGGCATGGACATATATATATACTACCAAATGTAAAATAGATAGCTAGTGTGAAGCAGCCGCACAGCACAGGGAGATCAGCTCGGTGCTTTGTGACCACCTAGAGGGGTGGGATAGGGAGGGTGGGAGGGAGACGCAAGAGGGAGGAGATATGGGGATATATGTATACGTATAGTTGATTCACTTTGTTATACAGCAGAAACTAACTCACCATTGTAAAGCAATTATACTCCAATAAATATGTTGAAAAAAAAAGAACCAACGCAGCAATAAATAAATAAATAAGTTCATTAAAAAAAAGAAGACACTCATGAATTTGGTTGTCAATGGAAAGAACTAAGAAGCTGGTGGGAAGAGGTGCCTGCCTTTTTGGATATTTTAAAGCGTTAAAAAAATAAGTAAATAAAAATAAAGCATTGAATCATGTGAATGCATTACCCATTTCAAAGTTGAGTTAAACACTAAAAAAAAAAAGAAAAAAGGAAGAGAAGACTAGAAATAGAAACTGTATTAATGACTGTGTTAATTAATTAATTTATTTTTATTTATTTATTTATTTGTGCGGTACGCGGGCCTCTCACTGTTGTGGCCTCTCCCGTTGTGGAGCACAGGCTCCGGACGCGCAGGGTCAGCGGCCATGGCTCACGGGCCTAGCCACTCCGCGGCATGTGGAATCTTCCCGGACCGGGGCACGAACCCGTGTCCCCTGCATCGGCAGGCGGACTCTCAACCACTGCGCCACCAGGGAAGCCCTGTGTTAA
>NC_041233.1:58383488-58411508 GCF_002837175.3 Physeter macrocephalus
ACTACCAAATGTAAAATAGATAGCTAGTGTGAAGCAGCCGCACAGCACAGGGAGATCAGCTCGGTGCTTTGTGACCACCTAGAGGGGTGGGATAGGGAGGGTGGGAGGGAGACGCAAGAGGGAGGAGATATGGGGATATATGTATACGTATAGTTGATTCACTTTGTTATACAGCAGAAACTAACTCACCATTGTAAAGCAATTATACTCCAATAAATATGTTGAAAAAAAAAGAACCAACGCAGCAATAAATAAATAAATAAGTTCATTAAAAAAAAGAAGACACTCATGAATTTGGTTGTCAATGGAAAGAACTAAGAAGCTGGTGGGAAGAGGTGCCTGCCTTTTTGGATATTTTAAAGCGTTAAAAAAATAAGTAAATAAAAATAAAGCATTGAATCATGTGAATGCATTACCCATTTCAAAGTTGAGTTAAACACTAAAAAAAAAAAGAAAAAAGGAAGAGAAGACTAGAAATAGAAACTGTATTAATGACTGTGTTAATTAATTAATTTATTTTTATTTATTTATTTATTTGTGCGGTACGCGGGCCTCTCACTGTTGTGGCCTCTCCCGTTGTGGAGCACAGGCTCCGGACGCGCAGGGTCAGCGGCCATGGCTCACGGGCCTAGCCACTCCGCGGCATGTGGAATCTTCCCGGACCGGGGCACGAACCCGTGTCCCCTGCATCGGCAGGCGGACTCTCAACCACTGCGCCACCAGGGAAGCCCTGTGTTAATTTTTTTTTTTTTTTTTTAAATCGAGGCCTCCACCTACCCTCTCGACACTGTTTCCTCAGACCTCCCACAGATTCTTGTTTCATTCATCATCTTCCTCCTGCATCTTCAACTCACCCTCTCTGTTGGCTTCTTGTCCTCAGCTGACAAATACGCTCAAGACTTTTATCCCATACAAAATTTTAAAATCCTCCACTGATGCTGTGTTCCCTGTGCCCTTCTAATTTTCCTTTAATTTCTCTCCTTCCATGTTCAGACTTCTTGGTAGAATAATATGATGAACACTTGTGTCTCTATCTTATTCCGCATTCATTGTACACTCATTGTAGTCTGGCCTCTGACCTCACCACACTGCGAAATCCATTGGATGTCTTTCAGACCTTCTTTTATTTATTTATTTATTTATTTATTTATTTATTACTGAGATAGAGTTGATATTATATTAGTTTCAGGTTTATAATGTGATTCAAAGTTTTTAAAGGTTATACTCCATTTACAGTTATTATAGAATGTTGGCTATATTCTCTGTGCTGTACAACATATCCTTGTAGCTTCTTTTATACATAGTAGTTTGTACTTCTTAATCTCTTACCCCTATTTTGCCCCTCCCTGCTTCCCTCTCCACACTGGTAACCACTAGTTTGTTTTATATACCTGCGAATCTGTTTCTTTTTTGTTATATTCACTAGTTTGTTTTATTTTTTAGATTCCACATATAAGTGATATCATACAGCATTTGTCCTTCTCTGTCTGACTTATTTCACTTAGCATAATACCCTCCAAGTCCGTCCATGTTGCTGCAAATGGCAAAATTTTCATTCTTTTTTTTTCTTTTTTGTGGCTTAATAGTATTCCATTGTGTGTGTATGTATTCATCCGTTGATGGACACATGGTTTGCTTCCTTATCTTGACTATTGTAAATAATGCTGCTGTGAACATTGGGGTGCATGTATCTTTTTGAATTAGTGTTTTCCTTTTTTTTTTCCAGATATATACCCAGGATTGGAATTGCTGGGTCATATGGTAGTTCTATTTTTAGTTTTTTTTTTTTTTGGCTGCTTTGGGTTTTCATTGCTGCACCCAGGCTTTCTTTAGTTGTGGTGAGTGGGGGCTAGTCTTCCTTGCGGTGCGCGGGCTTCTCATTGCAGTGGCTTCTCTTGTTGTGGAGCAGGGGCTCTAGGAGCATGGGCTTCAGTAGTTGCAGCACGTGGCCTCAGTAGTTGTGGCTCATGGGCTTAGTTGCTCCGTGGTATGTGGGATCTTCCCAGACCAGGGCTTGAACCCGTGTCCCCTGCATTGGCAGGCAGATTCTTAACCACTGTGCCACCAGGGAAGTCCCTATTTTTAGTTTTTTGAGAGAAACCTCCATACTCTTTTTCACAGTGACTGCACCAATTTACATTCCCACCAGCAGTGCACAAGGGTTCCCTTTTATCCTTGCCAACATTTGTTATTTGTGATCTTTTTGGTGATACCCATTCTGACAGGTGTGAGGTGATATTGTGGTTTTAATTTTCATTTCCCTGATGGTTAACAGTGTTGAGCATCTTTTCATGTGCTGGTTGGCCATCTTTATGTCTTCTTTGGAAAAAATGTCTATTCAGTTCTTCTGCCCAATTTTTAATTGGGTTGTTTGTTTTTTTGATGTTGAGTTGTATGAGCTATTTATATATTTTGGATATTAATGCCTTATTGGTCATATCATTTGCAAATATTTTCTCCCATTCAGTAGGCTGTCTTTCTGTTTTGTTGATCGTTTCCTTGGCTATGCAAAAGCTTTTAAGTTTATATATATATTTGTTTATTTTTGCTTTTTATATATGTTTGTTTATTTTATATATTTTTTTTGTTTATTTTTGCTTTTGTTTCCTTTGCCTTAGGAGACAGATCCAAAAAAATATTGATACTGAAAGAGTGTTCAGCCTATGTTTTCTTCTAGGAATTTTATGGTTTCCAGTCTTACATTTAGGTATTTAATCCATTTTGAGGTTTTTTTTTTATATGGTATTAGAAAATGTTCTAATCTCATCCTTTTACATGTAGCTGCTTTCGGACATTCTCTTATAAAAACTCTCAATTAGCATTATTGATTTTTTCATCCTCTTTAAACCCTCTCATATGAAATATCACATAGCTCTGGATTCTTGGTAATTCTTTTGTTCCTCTTCTTGTTCCCTCTGTCCTCTCATGGATGTCAAGGTTCCCTAGTCGCCTGTCCTTGGCCCTTCTCCATCTACATTCTCCCTGGATGATTTCACCATTCTCAAGGTTTTATCTATCACCGATATTCAATCTTTTTTTATGGTCATTTTTTTTTTTTACTAATGTTCAACATTTAACAAACAGATACTGCTCTTGACCCTCATAGAGTTTAGAAATGGATGGCTCCTGTACTAGAGATGTCAATCATTGCCTCCTATACTCATGTGACTTCACCCACAGTTTGTGCCTTTGTGTCTTGTGACTGATTGGATTAGCAGCATATGGCCGAAGGAGAATCAGTTCTCAGACTGAGTTAAGCTAATGACATTCTTTTTGAGAACTTGACCCTGCACCATCATGAACCATGCGGGCAGTGGTTTCAGACGCTGATTTAACAGCCCTAGTCACAATGTGGTCTGGCTGTACATTTTGCTTTTCATCCTTCGATATTAGTGATACCTCTAGCATCTGATTGTTGAAAAATCTTAGTTTATTAAAACAATTACATTTTAATTAACTTGTAAAAAATAAAGCTACCATTTCAAAATTAAAACAAAAATCCCCCCAAACAGTAGTCTATCCGTATCCACAGGGTATTGGTTCCAAGACCCCCATGTATACCAAAATTTGTGGATGCTCAAGTCCCTTATATAAAATGGCATAGTATTTGCCACTATCAAAAAATCCCTCTTAGGGACTTCCCTGGCGGTCCAGTGGTTAAGACTTCGCCTTCCAGTGCAGGGGGTGCAGGTTCAATCCCTGGTCAGGGAGCTAAGATCCCACACGCCTCGAGGCCAAAAAAACCAAACCATAAAGCAGAAGCAATATTGTAACAGATTCAATAAAGACTTTAAAAATGGTCCACATCAAAAGAAAAAAATCTTAAAAAAAAAAAAATCCCTCCTAGAGTGCACGTACCTGGTGAGGGTGTTTATGACCCCCATTTTCTAGATCAGGGAACTGAAGCTTAGAGAGATTAATTAGATCTGTTCAAAGTAGATTCCACGGCTAGAAAATGAGAGTGCCAAGGTTCAAATCCAGGGCCTGTGCTATTAACTACTGCGATTATGATGTGGCAGGCAAGAGAATCAGGGTCGGGCAAGGAATCACACTCCCACTCACAAGTAGGTAGACAGTGCACAGCTCAACCTCTCAGCCTTCCCCCAACACATACTCCCCTCTCCCATTCATTAGCACCCAAACGGAAAGGCAGAAAGGAATTGGAGCTGCTCCTCATAAAGGATGCCCCCAACTGAGGTGGGTACCAGAACAAAGTCTTTGGCAGATATGTTTATTTTGGAAGAAGAATGCCAAGGGACACGATTCCTGCCCTCAGAAAACTTAGTCTAGTTTATACGCAAAGATCATTTCCTCAATTTGTCCGCAAATATGTGGTGTGCTCAGGGATTGTAATACATGTGCACATACACATCAGTGTGTGTAGTAGATGTAATAGTCATGTAAATGCACATGTATATGGAGAGCACTGTAGATTCTCTAAAAAAAAAAGTCCTAGTAGCGCCACTCTACTTATTAATAATGTAATACCTCATAGAGCTGAGCTAAATGTACTTTCATCCTAGCTATGAGAAAAAAGGATGTCTACTAAATATGAGTATAACCTAGGCTTTAAGGATTACGGGTTAAACTATTAAGGAATCTTTCAAAGTAGGCTCAAGCACTTAGAAGTGTCCATTTACATGCAAAACCAAGGCTCAGGTAAATATATATATACATATATATATATATATAAACACACACACACAAATGATAATATAACATTCCTTCAAAAATACTGTATTTAAGATTTTAAGCTAATTTAAACTGGACTTCCCTCTACTTCCTCAAATATTCCAAGTTAGTATGGCTTTATTACACATGAAGAAATAAAGTAATGAAAATTCTAAGAGCTAAGCAAACCAATTATGAAAAGGTGAGAGATCAGTGTAATGAAGAAAATTAATTGTCACAGCTCAAATTCTAAGATCATATACTGCAATTTAAAATGGAAGTGAGGGGCTTGGCTTCCCTGGTGGCGCAGTGGTTGAGAGTCTGCCTGCCGATGCAGGGGACATGGGTTCGTGCCCTGGTCCGGGAAGATCCCACATGCCGTGGAGCAGCTGGGCCCGTGAGCCATGGCTGCTGAGCCTGCACGTCCGGAGCCTGTGCTCCACAACAGGAGAGGCCACAGCAGTGAGAGGCCCGCGTACCGCATAAATAAATAAATAAATAAATAAAGTAATCCAAAATAAATAATAAAAACAAATATCCATTTTAATCAATGTCTTATTTTCTTCCATTAATTATTTCCATCCCGTTTTAGCTAGAAGGATTTCATGAGGGAGACAAAGTGAAGAAAAGGGAAACACTCTTTAAAAATTATAAATTTCCTAGGACCACAGTAGAAAATATAAAAATTGGATCTGTAGGGGCTCAGAACAAGTCTCCCCCAAATGGGCTACTTTTGCATGAGGCTCATTTTGAACTAAATGCAATCGAGACCCTGCGGGTTCAGGAGAAACTCACTGCCCCTCTCTTAACTACCTAGAAGAATTTAAATTGGGGATTTTTCCTAGAAAAGGTAATTACCAGAGATAAAATTTATCTTAGTGGCCCCATCTACATGGCAGAACAAACATCTAATTATCAAGCATCTGCTCTCCTTAATGTCCTGTGAATGACCCTCCTGTCCTTGGAAGACCCAGACCCCTGCCCCATTCCTTAGCTCATGATGGCGTATATACCACATTTTACATTTCTGTCTCTGAACCTCTTAATGTATGTGGGGTCTTTGACCCTCTTATGTGTGTGGATTCCCATACAAAGTTAAATTTGATTTTCTCCTGTTTATCTGCCTCATGTCAATTTAATACTTAGGGCAGCAAGAAGAACCTAGAAGGATAGAGGAGAGTTTTCCTCCTTCCTGACAAGGGCTCAATCTTGAAGGGAGAGATCTCGTCTTACTCTCCCACAATAATGCAGATTCTCCATTTGGTTGGAGGACGGATAAAAGAAATGAGAAGGTACATTTCTGTGATCTTTAAAGTTCCACACCCTCAAGTAACCACACTGCCCATTAAGGAGGGGACTAAGACACTCCCCTCATACCTCACAAATCAAAAAGGGGGAAGGGGTTCAAGATTACACTAATGATTGCTCTATGCATTATAAAACCCAGTATGAAGTTTCAGTAAGGAGTGTTCTAGATTAGGAATTGGGCTTGTTCTCTGCTCACCCCCCTCACTGGCCTTGTGTCCCGTCTACCTGAAAGCTCAATGGATATGAAATATAAGGGGCTGTGATGACTGTTATTATAAATGACACTGTTCCTACCAACACTAATTACTTTCAATGAACCAGGAACCGTAGAGTTCAACAAATGAGTGAAGAGGACACTAAAAAACCCCCGGGCTTCCCTGGTGGCGCAGTGGTTGAGAGTCCCCCTGCCAATGCAGGGGACACGGGTTCGTGCCCCGGTCCGGGAAGATCCCACATGCCGCGGAGCGGCTGGGCCCGTGAGCCATGGCCGCTGAGCCTGTGCGTCCGGAGCCTGTGCTCCGCAACGGGAGAAGCCACAACAGTGAGAGGCCCGCGTACCGCAAAAAATAAAATAAAATAAAAAACCCCCAAAGTATCTTTAGTGTTTCATCTTCTTAGTTAGTTAGTCACACTCACTTCAAATAAGAATACACATTAAAACAAATTATTTTTTCTTCCCTGGCCTAACAGGCAAGCCTCAATTAACAAAACAAAACAAAACAAAACATTTTTTGCTTAAGTAGCCTCAGGGAAAAAAGGGAAGAAGAAAGAAGACCACAGCTAAGTTTTTAGATAAGACAAAAGTTACTCACTGAAGGAAGAGAAATTTTCTTCAGGAGCTGTTCAAGTTGATTGAAAAGATAATGGAAGTTTCCCCTGCTCATCCGGACATGTTGCCAGGGCTTTGGCGACGGTTGTTTGCTCTTCTCCATGGACAGAAGTGACTCGGGAGGGGAACTTTAAAATTCCTCCTGTTTACCTAATAGAACTCAATGTTCAGAATTAAAATTGGGCCTGTCTAGTATATGGAAAAAACCAAGGGAACAAGAAAAGAGTTGAGCTACACCAAATGAGCAGAATCTTCTTGTAAAGCCAATGTAATTTGACAACCAGGGTTACTATATGCTATTTCTTATTCTAAATACCCAGGACCTCTGATCTGCTTAAGTTTGTAGGAGTCAAAATCATCGCCTTTGAAAGGACTTATTCACAGATGACTCCTGGAGCAACTGAGGAGAAAGAGTAAGTCGGTCACAAAAGTTACTAAAACCTCCCTCCCTGGAGAACAATCTCATTGATCAAAGCACCATCATGGTTTCCATGCTGGACTCAAGAATCTTGTCTCTAATTATGGATGGAATTATTACTTTTCTTCATGCTATTTTTAGGTAGAGCTTAAAGCTGCCCGAAAGATGTGGAGAATTTTATGATGGAAGAGAATTTCAGTTCACTCAAGCGACCTTGGTGAAGTCAGCAAAGAATGAGCTGAATTCACTGGATGCTGTAGGTGGGCTGCAGAACCTAGATCCTCCCTACAGTTGTATGCTGGGGTGTGTGTATGCATATGTGCATTCTTCTGGGGAAAAGGGCCATACTTTTGATAGAATTCTCAGAAGGACATGTAAACAAAACTTTTTAAAGAGCTGCAGACCTAGAGGCTCCTTTGTGGTTGAATGAAAACACTTTCAATGAATGTGTGTCATTAACTTCCATTCGCACCTGTGAACATCCACAGGTTTCCATCCAAAGGTATTAATACTCACTACAGTAAGGGTTTGGGGGCCTGTTTGTACAACACTTTCCAATTTTCAAAATCAAGTTATCTAGTACACACAGTGGGTTCCTAACAACAGGTCTCTAAAATTATCTCCAGCCATAGTTCGGGCCTTCACATTGAGGCCTCACAGAGAAGCCCATAGACTCTGATCTTTGCCTCCTGTCTTAGTCTCTCTGGAGCCTTAGTGTCCTCTAATTTAGGGAAAATAATGATAATACTGGCACCAAACATTCATATAATTGTTCGGAGTTGAACCAGTGTTGAACCAAAGAAGCTAATGTTCCTATTGGACTGGGCCATCTTGATGCCAGTTTCAGCACACCAATTAACACTGTCAACACCTTGTCCCTGCAAAACAAACAAACGAAACTTAAAAAACAAACAACCCTAGCACTTTCTTCCAGGAGGTTTCTTATGCAAGTATAACAACTCAGGGCACCAGTACCTAGAAATGCCCTTCATACATCACTATCGCCTGAGGTCCTGCCTCTCAAGGATAGAGCCATGGATTTCTTCCCCCAATTCCACTCCAACTAACCTGCCTTATCCTCTCTCTGTCAGCCTTTGTTCTCCTCGAGGAAAACACTCATCTCACTCCTTTATCCACCTCCTCTCCTGGTTTACTCACTGCAAACAAGGGCTGAGATCACTTCCCCGGGCAGAAGGAGGGAGAGAAGGAAGATACTACTACATACTACTACATATATTTTTGCTTTTCATCCAGGCACATACATATGGCAATGATCTTTGTAAACTTCTAAAGCATTTATAAAACTACAGTAAGGTGAAAAATCACTGTCAATTAGCTCACCAATCCTGAAAATGAATGGCCTTCCTCAACACTCTCCTTATCACTGATGCAAAAATTTTGCCCGAAATAATCAGAAGCTGTCTCAAATCTAGTTTTCATCACATAACTCACATGTTTAAGGACTTAGAGAGGGAGATCCTTATGATTTATCTCATAAATACATCCTACAGGTGACTGTTTTCAAGCCTCTGGAAAATTTTCAGTCACATGCACACCCCATAACCATCATTTTTAATGGTGTCCTCAGCTCAGTTTCAGTCACACTCACCTTACTCACTCCTATCCGAGCACGCCCATGCTGAAGCCTCCCACTGTCATCCCAAGAAGACCCCTCTCTTTTCTGTGATTTAGGGCATGTCATACACTGTGATGTTGGGATCCCCTTCCTCAAGGGAAGGTCTGTTACTTCCCCCTCACATCTGGCATGGGCGGGCCTCAATGTTGTGGAACAGTGAATAAGCATCGTCTCCCCACCTCTGAGGCACTGATTCACGTCCATCACTCTTTTCGCAGACTTGGCTGCAGATTCATATTGTCTCTGCAGCCTTCTCTGATGGAGGTGTTCTACACCAACCCTTCTGCTACTACCATCACCATCAAGCGGTCCTTCCTGCAACAGATACTCACTGAGCCTCTATCACAAGCCAGGCACTGCTCTCAGGCTGGAAATGAAGCAATGAACCAAACAGATAAAAATCCCTGCCCGCGTGGAGCGTACATTCTAATAGGGGAGAAGTGGGGTGCCCTGGAAATCTCACATTCAATTTGAACTTCATTATAATTTAGTTGTTTTGAGTCTATATCGAGTCAAGTGCCTGTCTAGACTCCTGTGGGAGATATTCTTCAAAGACGGGTACCAACAACTCCTCCTAAACCTGCAGACGTAGGACTACTCTTCCTGTCAAGAGGTAGACTATTTCCTCTCTACCTGAACCTGAGCTGCCCTGTGACTTGATCAGCGGAATCATCAGAAGTGACTGCTGTGCCAGTTCTGGGCCTGGGCCCTAAGAGTCCCGATAGCTCCCACTGCCTGGGAAACCAGGCACCACGTAAAGAAGCTCAGCCTATCCTGCCAGAGAGAAGGCCGTGCGGAGAGAAGGCCCCGAGGATGAGAACCGTGGCGCTCCGGGTGACAGCCAGCATGAGGCCGCAGACACTTGAGTGAGGCCACCTCAGACCTTCCAGCCACCAAGTGTACGCAGCCCCGTGAGCGAGCCCAACAAACATCACTGGAGCGGAGATCACCACCCGTGATAAATTCCTGAACTTCGCATCACCACCAATAAAATGGTGGTTGTTTTAAGCCACTAAATTTGGAGGGCCGGGAGGGGGAGTTGTTGTTAGGCAGCAGTAGGTAACCGAGATCCTGCCTTAACAAGACAGCGCTCTTAACCACAGCCAGGGGTGGCATCTTCTGCATGTTTCTAAGCCTTCATTATGTCCATTATGGTTAGGCAGAAAGGAAATATCCAGTCAAAATCTGACAAGGGAATATTTATAAAACTAAATGGGGGAGGGGATTCTGGGAAGATGCCGCAGCATGAAGCACCAGGAATCTATCTCCCACCTAGACAACAACTGCATTGGTAGAATCTGTCTGATCCAACCATTTTGGAACTTTGAAGGCTTGCAACGTCCACGGGAAGACTTAGATGGTAAATTGTGGTGAATGTCAGTCAATTTTGGCTCTTAGCACAGTAGGAGCTACCCATCCTCCATCCCCAACCCCTTGGCAGACAACTGTGCATGTTTTCCTGGAACCACTGCCCACAGCTTGTGGGAGCTAGGGTGGGCAAAAAGGACCCTGTCCTCCAAATATCGGCATCTCTGCTCTGAGTGCTGATGGCTGCTTCTGATCACAGAGTGCAGACAAGAAGGTGGGTGGCCGTTGTTGTTGTACCTTCCCCACATTGTCACAGCCCCTTCACTTCTGGTTGAAGTGACTTCCAGGGGATTTAAAAGCCTAGAGCCCTTCTCCTCCCCTCCCTTCCACCCCCTGGTCGTTTTTGTTTTTGTTTTTGGCCACGCCACGCAGCTTGTGGGATTTTAGTTCCCTGACCAGGGGTTGAACCTGCATCCTCAGCAGTGAAAGAGTGGAGTCGTAACCACTGGACTGCTAGGGAATTCCCACCCCCTGATCAGTTTTTACATTTCCCACTTTCTGGAGCCAGACATTAAGGACTGGGACATTCAAAAACAACTGCATGCATGGAGAAAATTAGAAAGTGACTGTGTGTGCCCAGGGAAAGGCTCAGAAAAGACTGGGAAGACCTTTAGTTTACACTTTGGCTGATCCTTAGCAAAGAGACTGTGTACAACAGTTAAAAACAAAAACAAACAATAAGGAAGACAAGCAAACACTGAGAAAGGGGAAAATCTGGTTTCCAGAGGTATCACATTATTAAATTCAAAAGTCCAGTGTTCATAACAAAAAAATCACAAGGCATACAAAGGAACAGCAAAGTATGGCCCACTCAAAGGAATAAAACAAAGCAGTAGAAACTGTCCCTGAAAAAGACCTAATGTCTGCTATACTAGACAAAGATTTCAAAGTAACTATCTTAAAGATGCCCAAAAGACTAAAGGGAGATATGGAGAAAGTCAAGAAAACAATGTGTAAACAGAATGGAAATATCAATAAAGAGAAAACTTATAAAGAACCAAAAAGAAATTCTGGAGCTGAAAAGTATAATTGAAATGAAAAATTTATTAGAGAGATTCAAAGGAGATTTAAGCAGACAAAAGACTCAGTGAACTTGAAGATAGGACAATGGATAGACCCTGATTGCTTGGTTTGCAAAAGGGATTCACTGAGGTGAGTTGTCATTGACTGAACGTATTTCAAACAAGTTCTGGTGGTATATTAGTTTTCTATTGTGTGTAACAATATTACCACACATGTAGTGGTTTAAAACAACACATATTTATTATCTTATTATTTCTGTGGTCAGGAATCCAAGAACAGCTTTTCTGAGCCATGTACTTAGAGTCTCAGAAGGCTGCAATCAAGGTGTGGGCCAGCTTCTCATCTGGAGGCTCGATAGGGGAAGGATCTGCTTCTCCACTTGCCTGGTTGTTAGTAGCAATCAGTTCCTTTTGGTTGTTTGACTGAGAGCCTAATTTTTTTGCTGGCTGTCAGCTGGAGCTCAGCCCTCAGTGACTAGATGACACTTGTAGTTCCTTGCCACATGGAGTTGTCCAATATGGCCACTTTCTTCCTCACAGCTAGAAAGGGAGAGACTCCAGCAAGATGAGCCTTACAGTCTTATGTAATGTAATCACATAATCACTTACATATAATCACATATCTCCCATCACCTACGCATATACTATTGGTTAGAAGCAAGTCACATGTCCCACCTACAGGTAAGAGAGGTGGAATACACAAGGGCCTGAACACCAGGAGATAGGAATCATGGAAGCCAGCTGTCAGTGGCCAATCTGTCTACCACAGGTGGCTACTTGTTACCATGGCTCTACCATGGCTCAATCTTTTCCTAAGTTTATGGGTGTGCAGCAACTGGAGTCTCTTACACTGCTGTTGGGAATGCAGTGGTAAACTTTGAGAAATGGGTTTGGCAGTTTCTTGAAAAGTTAAAGACTTACCATATGACCCAGCCATTCCACTCCTAGATATTACTCAAGATAAATGTAAACAAACTCACATAAAGACTTGTATATGAATGTTCATAGAAGCTTTATTCATAAAACCCCCAAATGGAAACAACCCAAATGTCCATCAACAGATGAGTGGATCGACAAAATGAGATATATCCATACAATGGACTATTTCTCAGCAATGAAAAAGGAACGTACTAGTAATATACACAACTAAGTGAATGACTCTCAGAATGTTATGCTGAAAGAAGGCAGACCAAAAAAAGTACTTCCTGTATGATTCCATTTGTATAAAATTCTAGAAACCCAAATTAATCTATAGTGCTAGAAAGCAGATCCGTTGTTGCCTGGAGTGAGGGATAGATGGTCTACAAAGGGGCACTTGGAAACTTGTGGGGGTGATGAAAATGTTCTGTATCTTAATAGTGGTGGTAATTCACAGGTGTACACATCCATCACACTCATCAAATTGTACGCTTTAAAAGAATGTAGTTATTGAACATAAATTATACCTCAATAAAGTTGATTAAGAATAAGAATTAAATGAAAGAATCAGAGACATATGAATCCAGACACTTGGAAGAGAAAGTAATGTTGATACTGAGTATAGGTGATTTTAAACATAATTCGCCAATTTACCATTGTCATCTCTCGTGCATTAGCTAAAAAAAAAATAGAGCTATATGAAACACTTCAGATACTAATTCTTTTCAAGGTGATAATCAGTTTGCTTTAAATAGAACAAAGGGGTCATTTATCACTAAAAATTACTAGAGATGGAAAACATTTGTCATACCTATTGACTATCTTATCTACTTTTTTAACTGCCTGTTTGTGAACTTTGCCAATTTTTCTATTAGCTTGTTCTTCCTGGTTCTTCTGTTTGTTTACATGCCTCCTCAGCCTGGGAGCTCACTGGAGACAAGGACTGCATCTCTTCTCTTTCTTTACCTTAGCCCAGCAGTGGTTGGTATTTCGTTCATGAAATGTTTGCTAAAATTGAATTGATCTTAATTCATTCTCATATACTTTGGAGAATTTAACTTTACAGATGAGGAACACAAGATGCTGCAGAGGCTGAATAATTTGCAGTCACACAACTAAACGGCAGAATTGGGACTGTAATCCAGGCCTTCTGATTTTAAACCATGGGTTTATTGAAATTGTATTCCATCCCCTCCATTGATGTTTGCCTGGGCCCTGTCTTCTTCAGGATATCAACTGAGTATTTTAAGTGAATTTAAAGTTAGCAAAGCTCACCCTCCGCTACGCGCATGCGTCCCTTCCTTTTCCCATGGTAGGAAAAAAAAAGACACCGCCTCCTTTCTCTTTGCTCATCTTTTGGCCCCTGCGCTTGCCGTCGCCCGTGGGGAGGTGTTCACTGGTTGAAGTGATGGCGACTGGGACCCCAGATTCTCAAGCGCGATTCGGTCAGTCTGTGAAGGGGCTTCTCACGGAGAAAGTGAACACCTGTGGTACTGACGTGATCGCGCTCACCAAGCAGGTGCTGAAGGGCTCCCGGAGCTCCGAGGTGAGCTAGGAGTGGACTCTCCGGGCTTAATACCCGGAGACTCGACTTCCATAGCCGTGGGAAGAGGGTCGCGTTGCATCCTGGGAATTGTAGTCCGTGAACTAGTGGAGAAGGGAGAAGACCTCGTTCCGGAGGGCGCGTTGCATTCTGGGGTGTGTAGTCTCTTTGGGTAGGACTAGCGGTCCTGTGAGCCGGAGGGAATGGAGGCGGGGGGGTGGGCGGGGAAGAAACGAAATGATGGGAATCGGTGCTTCAAAGCAGAGATCGCCGCAGACGACGGATGAGATAGTGGTCCTAACGAGTTCCTCATTTGTTTCTCAGAGTTGTCTCTAGTGAAGATCTGTCTGTTTCGGCCCCTAAATTCCGCGTGGTTTTGCTCTCAACATTCCAGATTCCTTCCACACTTTTATGCATCGTCTGTCCACAGATTTATTCTTTTCTGACTTGTCTTTCTGGCCACATTCTTGGTTTTCTGCTTCTGAGATTAGGTTTCTCCTTTGCCGTGATTTTCCTCTCATCATCCTCTGGCTGATTCCGTGTATGGGATTATTTGATAGCTTGTCACACAAGCAAGCTTTATATCTGTACACTGTCTCTCTCCATAAAAGGACCTATCCATTGTACCCTGAGGTATTCACCCAAGTGAAATGAAAATATATGTCCACACAAAGACTTGCACATGTTCATAGCACATTTATCCGTAATAGCACCAAACTGGAGACAATCCAAATGCCCACGAGGCAGGTGATTGGACAAACAAAATGGGTCTAATGACCCAGCCTTTAAACTTCTCGGTTTTAACCAGGAGAAAAGAAAACATATACATCATTTTGTTACATAAACCAGCCATGCACATAACGTATCATCTAAGGTGTCCAGGTTTGGAGTCTTTAAAGTGGAAAACGTCTTGAATACACTTGTAAAACAATCTGGGGACAGAGTCTTTAGATTTCTATGACTTTCTCCTGTAGGCCATTGTCTTGCTCATAATTAACTCAGTAGCAGTGTATCTTAGCTACTTATTTTCAATAGTATTTTTGATTTTCAAGTTAGTTTTCATAACAGTAGCACCTCTTTCTCTCCCACTCTTTTTTTACTCATGTTTCATCACTTTCTTATTATTTCATTGTTATGTAGTTGCATTAGCAAACATAATATGTTTGCAAGCCTTCACATTTGTATATGAATGTTCAAAGCAGCTTTATTTATATTAGTTTAAGGTCCAGTAGAATTATCCTTACAAAATTAGCTTTCATGTTATGTCCTTAGCTTCTATTGATAGTGGCTGCAAGAAAAAGCTGAATGAAAAAAGTGTTTGTGGGACTTCCCTTGTGGCGCGGTGGGTAAGAATCTGCCTGCCAATGCAGGGGACACGGGTTTGAGCCCTGGTCCGGGAAGATCCCACATGCCACGGAGCAACTAAGCCCGTGTACCACAACTACTGAGTCTGTGCTCTAGAGCCTGCGAGCCACAATTACTGGGCCCACATGCCACAACTACTGAAGCCTGTGTGCCTAGAGCCCGTGCTCCGCAACAAGAGAAGCCACCACAATGAGAAGCCCACACATCACAATGACGAGTAGCCCCTGCTCGCCGCAAGTAGAGAAAGCCCGTGCGCAGCAACGAAGACCCAACGCAGCCAAAAATAAATAAATTAATTTAAAAAAAAAGTGTTTGCGTTTACCATATACTATTGTTGAAGTCACTGATCTGATGATCCCAGATATGCTTTGTATGAGGTCCACATGGTACACTCATTTTAGGATTCAGTATCAGAGGAAAGTTTATCTTTTTTGAAGAATTGTTGTGTTGCCTTTTACCAACTAAGAATTACGCAACTTATTGTGTTTCACTTCTTGCCTTGGTTGCACAGAAGTTGCTTTGTCAGTTTTAGTGGTAGACATATCTGCTTCCTTCTCCTTTTCATGATTTTTAGATTCTATTTCAGCTTTTCAAAAAAAAAGTGTGTGTTTTATGTTGTTTAATTCATTAAGTCTTCACAAGCACTAATAAAGGAGGTACTTCTCTTTTTTTAAAAAAAATAAATTTATTTATTTATTTAATTTTTGGCTGCGTTGGGTCTTCGTTGCTGCTCGCAGGCTTTCTCTAGTTGTGGCGAGCGGGGGCTACTCTTCGTTGTGGTGCGCGTGCTTCTCATTGTGGTGGCTTCTCTTGTTGCAGAGCATGGGCTCCAGGCACGCGGGCTTCAGTAGTTGTGGCACCTGGGCTCAGTAGTTGTGACATGCGGGCTCTAGAGCGCAGGCTCAGTAGTTGTGGCACACAGGCTTAGTTGCTCCGCGGCATGTGGGATCTTCCCAGACCAGGGCTCGAACCCATGTCCCCGGCATTGGCAGGCAGATTCTTAACCACTGCGCCACCAGGGAAGCCCGGTATTTCTCTTACAGAGAGGAATTTCGTTTGTCCAGGGTCCCCCAGTAGCTAGGAAGGGGTAGAGCTAGGATTCAAACCTAGGCAGACAGGTTCTAAGCCCACACTCTTTGACATCACTTCTCGTGGCCGCTAGCTGGATTAAGTGGCCAAAAAGCCACAGTACCACCATTGACTGCCCTAATATGGCTTGCTGCTTCCCCTTCCTGCTCCTCGTGTATTTTTCATGAGGGCTCCGTCTGTAGTAGATTTAGACAGGGTGCTCAGTAAGCGGTGTGGATTAAGTTAAGCTGAAGCCAGTCCAATTGGCTTCAGAGTTGACACATATCTCAAGTCTAGACCTTTTCTTTTTTACTGGATCTCTTACATGACACCACATACCATATTGTATTTTTCTGTAGTTATGTATTTTTGCCATTTCCTTTACTAGGCTCTGAGGTTATGGGAGTGTCTTACTGATTTTCAATCCTTCTTAGCCCACAGAGCATTGCTTCTCTCTTCAGCAGTCTCCAGATAGCTATTTTGTTTGAGTAACTGACAATTTCCATGTGTAAAACACTCATTTCACAGCATCCACTTAACACATATTTATAGAGTGTCTGCTATGTGCCAGGAACTGTTCTAGGTACAAGGGAGACGTTGGTACACAAAACTAAGTCCCTGTGCTTAGAAAACTTCTATTTTAGTGAAGAGACAGACAAAACAATGAAACACAAAAGAGGTGGTAGTAAATGCTATGAAGAAAAATAAAGCTGGGAATAGAGAGTGCTGACAGGGTTTTCCCTAAATAGGGTGGTCAGGGAAGGGCTCTCTGAGGAGGTAGCGTTCGAGCAGAAGCCTGAATGAAGAAGGGAGCAAACCATATGGACATCTGGAGGCAGAGAGTTCCACGTCGAGGACGTGGCAAATGCAGAGGCCTTGAGATGGGAATGTACGTAAGGAATGCAGGGAGGCCAGTATGACTGGAGCACAAAGTGCGGAAATCATACCAACTTATGTCCATGGCACAAAGAATGCTTGTGACTAACATGCTCCTCTCGTGCACACCTGCGCTTCTGCTCCTCCAGGTGAATTGTGCGCTTGGTAAGGGTTCATTGTGTTTTTCTCCTAAACCTGTGTAAGGCACTTGTGCTTGCTATTGCAACTACATTGTTTCATGGAATAATATGGGAAATGATGAAATATGAGCACAGAAAAAAAGAGGGTTTCTGTTGCTATGAAAACTAAGTTGAAAATTAGCAATACTTGTTGAAGAGAAGTACCAAGACAAACCGGTATTGAGTTAATTATGAGCAAGACAGTGGTCCAAGCCTGGGAGGAAGTTCACAGAAATCTAAAAAGATTCTGTACTCAGGTGGTTTTACAGGTGTATTTAAGATGTTCCACTTTAAGGAAACTGAAACTGGAAATCTCAGGTGATATGTTATGTGTGTGGTTGGTTTATGTAAGAAAATGATGCACAATGTCAATGACTACATCTGTCATCACAGAAAAGGCCTTGGCCCTACATCCCAACAGACCCTGCATTCCAGGCCATCACAAGTCCCGTCAAGCCTATCTTCTAAATACCTCTCAAGCCCCCCGTGCCCCCCCCTTTTTTTTTGCGGTACGCGGGCCTCTCACTGCTGTGGCCTCTCCCGCTGCGGGGCACAGGCTCCGGGCGCGCAGGCTCAGCGGCCACGGCTCACGGGCCCAGCCGCTGAGCACAGGCTCCGGACGCGCAGGCTCAGCGGCCATGGCTCACGGGCCCAGCCGCTCCGCGGCACGTGGGATCTTCCCGGACCGGGGCACGAACCCGCGTCCCCTGCATCGGCAGGCGGACTCTCAACCACTGCGCCACCAGGGAAGCCCAATGCCCCCTTTTTTAACTGCCACTTCTGTGGTTCAGGTCACTCTCATTGCTCGCCTGGAACACTGCAGTGTTCTCCTAACCCGTCTCTCTCTGCCTTTAGTCCCCTGTCTAGTCCATCCTGTTTACCACATTCTAAAACAGTAAATCTGATCATGTCACTTTTTTGTAACATTATATTACTTCGGAATTCTAAACACCAGCCATTAGGTCTCAGCTTAGAAGTCACTTCTTTTAGGAAGCCCTCCCTGAGTACCTACCCAGTAATGGGTTAATCACTCCTGCCCCCCGAACTCCCAGGGCATTCAGTGCTTCCCCCTCAGCACTTACCACAAGGTATTGTAGTACCTTTGTCTTCTTTGTCATCCCAGCCTGTGAGCCCTGTAAGGATGGGGGTTAGGTCTCTTACTGGCTCATAAGCACTTAGTAACTATTTGTTGACTGAATGAGGAAGATTCGGTTAGAACTCTTTCTTTTCTGCCATCGGTTTGTCAGTCACCATCCATAGGAGTTTGGAGTTTGTCACTTAAAAGTGGCCACAAGGAGGGAACAGGAACTCTCATACCTGGTGGGTGGGAATGCAAAATGGTATAAGCTTAATGGGGGGTGGATGGCAATATGTAGCAAAATTAAAACCCTCTGATCCAGCAGTCACAATCAAGATTCTGAGTCTATCCAAAGACATGCTGGCAAAAAGATACAAAGAACTATGAGGTATTTTTTGTAGCACTACTTACAATAGCAAAAGACTGGAAACAGGCCCAGAGTCTTTAGCGAAGGACTGGTTGAATAATCTTATGAGACATCTATTCCGTGGAGTGCTCAGCAGCTCTGAAAGAACAAGGTGGAGATTCAGTATATACTGCTGCAGATCCATCTCAGTATATATTATCAAGTGAAAATAGCAGGGTGCAGAAGAGTGCATATGGTAGGTTACATTTTATGTAAAGGGGGCAGAATATATACATATGTCCATTGTTTGTAAAGGAACAATGGAAAGATAAACCAAACACTGATTTAAAAAATATTTTTGCATAGGGGAGAGATACCGGGGAGGGGAAGAGGCTGGATAGGTCTTATTTTATTGTTTTGCCTTTAGAAGCATGTAAAGTTTTATTTTTTTTGTACATTTATTTATTTTTATTTATTTATTTTTGGCTGCGTTGGGTCTTTGTTGCTGTGCGCAGGGCTTTCTCTAGTTGTGGCGAGTGGGGGCTACTCTTGGTTGCGGTGTGCGTGCTTCTCTTTGTGGTGGCTTCTCTTGTAGCAGAACACGGGCTCTAGGCACGTGGGCTTCAGTAGTTGTGGCATGAGGGCTCAGTAGTTGTGGCGCACGGGCTTAGTTGCTCTGCGGCATGTGGGATCTTCCCAGACCAGGGCTTGAACCCATGTCCCCTGCATTGGCAGGTGGATTCTTAACCACTGCGCCACCAGGGAAGTCCCAAGTTTTATTAATTTTTAAAGTTAAGAAGAAAAATAAAAGTTGCTGTGAGGGAAGGAATCTGGAGGCTGGAGCAGTGCTGGTGTCCTGGTTAATTTGAAGTCATCTGTCCCCCTTTCACCAGAATCTCTCTGACCCAAGGGAACAGGGAGGGTTGGTAGGACACACATAACAGTAGCTCCCTTTACGTGGTTGGACTGCATGTCTGCCAGGAACAGGGTGCCACAGGTGGCCAGAAACCTCTGTTGATCTGTTCTTGCCTCTCTGTGAGGAGGCAGATCTGCTGAGCACAGGCCACCCAGCTGAAACAGAGCTCACTCAGCCTTTCAATCTTGGCCTCAGGGCCCAGCTATCCGTGAACTCATTAAAGTCTGCTGCCGCACTTTCTTTTCTCTTCCCCAGCTCCATCTGGCCATCCTTTACACGGTGGTTTCCCACTTCTAAAGCCCAAGCTTCTCCCCAGGCCTTTTTACCCCCTCTGTGTCTGTCATTCCATTTCTCGACAGCTACATTCCTTCTGTCCTTTAAAGCCCTATCCTAACTCCTGCCCTCTCATTCCTCTCAAACCACCCCAAATCTCAAGTTTGCCTTTAAAGAATCAGAAGTTAGGTTCTCACCGGGCTTGTGGAGCCAGAGTTTGTTTTCGCAGACTTTGCCTCTCAGCACTTGATTAATAAACTCAGCAGTTATGGAGGACTTGATTTCTCAGGCCGTGGCCTTCAGAACAGATGTCGAGCCCATGCCAGAACTGCCGTAGTGACAATGAAATGGATTTTCAACATGAACAAATGGGAAATTATCCTCCTTTACATCTGGAGGGTTTATATTTGTGTGGGGTGGAGGGGTGGGCACAGAGAAAGGGTGGTGGTATAACAGCTGCAGAGAGAAGATTACAGGAAGTTTGGAAGCTTTGATTATTACCATTTTATTTTTGTCTTCCAGCTGCTAGGTCAGGCCGCTCGAAACATGGTACTACAGGAAGATGCCATCTTACACTCAGAAGATGTAAGAAACAATTTCTGTTATGATTTGGGTTTTATATGCACAGTTTGTATGGCTTCAGGGAAGTGGGATGTTCTATTTCTCTGTTTTTCTTTTTTTTTTAATGCAGAGTTTAAGAAAAATGGCAATAATAACGACACATCTTCAATACCAGTGAGTATGCCCTCTCCAGTGCCTGCTGTACTTACTAAGCAATCGTTTTCTACAGGCTGTTTCTTGTGGCCTTTGTGCTTCAGCACATTTTCCTGTGGAGTCAGGAGCTGGGAGTAAAGGAGGGGTTAGTCAAGGATGTGTTCCCTCTGGAATAGGTGCTTGAGACTGCAGAAGAATTTGGGGTATGGGGTGTGATCAGAGTGGGGACCACCTTTGTGAACCTCTCTGATAATTTGAGGGCTTCTCAGAAGGAAAGACTGCAAACCCCATAAGGGCAGGGCCTATCCAGGACCACACACATGCACAGCACTTGGCACCCAGTAGGCACTTAACCAGTATCTGTCCACTGTCTGTGCCTGAGGTCCTTCCTGGAGCGTCTGCACCTTCCCTGGAGAATCGAGTATAACTATGTTCTTTATCTTACATTCCCATATATAACCCAGCCCTAACTACATAGAAATCGTCCAGGAGATTTTGAAATACAGAGACCCCTTTTGGACAAAATTATAATTTATTTAACTTTTCATCTTATTTCATTTTGCTTTTTATTTTATGTAGTTGACATTATACTTATGTACCTATTAGAAATATCTGATTGGGAATTTAACTCTTGATATTTAAATAGCTAAATGTTCATTTTTGGGGGTGTGTACATATCAGGTATGTGACCGTTTGGCTGCACATACCCAGACTGAATTTGAGCCATACTTGTAGTTTGTTAGACCACATCCCTCACTCTGAGAGAATATTATTACATCTTTAGGTTTAGAATCATCTTTTCAGCAACTCTGCACTCATATATTGAACAATATCTGTGTTCAATAGCACAATCTTAGGATAGGATGGACAGAAATATAAAATGTGACAAGCTGGAAATTTGTTCTGCCTATATATACATATCTGACCAAAAATAACTTTTACTAGTTCGCTGCATTTTCTTATGTTTATTTTCCTCTTTCCTTTTCTGATTTAGGCAAGAAGCTATTCAGAAGAAGTAAGTAACCCCAAAGGTAGAGGAGTGGGGGGCCAATTAACTGTAGCAGGCTGAGGGAATTATGCTGCTGGGCCTAGGATCAGTACAAAACTATGGTTCACAGAGGCCCTTAAATTGCCGTGTGTTCTAGGATAGCTCATTGGGAATATAAAGAATATTTCAAAGGCATGCAGTAAGTCAGTTCACTGCTAGCAAAGGCTTTCTAAAAGTTATAGGGTGTAGAGACCAACTTTGAGGGTAGGAAACCTTTTACATTGGTAATATTCATTAAGTAAAGTAAATGTGCTAAAGTCATTGAACAGCCTTGTTTTTGTTTTAAGTGGATTAAATCTGTCCCTTGCAATGTTGTTTACACTACTAGTTGGCTTTACAGATCTTTTCTTCATAGTTTAAACATGTCTGGGACCCTAGTGGACCAATAGAAATTTTGATTTAGTTCAACAGAACTATGCATATAATATACTTTGTGCAAATCATTTGCACGATGAGATGTCTTTTTTTTTTAACATCGACCGCATTTTTTTTTTTTTTCAGTATCTAGTCCTCCATTTTTTCTAGGGAGAACATATGAAATTGGACTTGCAGGGACAGGAAACCATTGCATACAAAGAATGTAGAGGAATACCCCTATCTCTGCATCCAACCATGGATCTGACCCTATCAATAGACCCCACATTTAAAGCCAAAAGAAAGTACTATTGCATAGAGAGGGTTGCTATGACAACGAGATGCTCATTCTAGATAAACCTTTTTCTCTATTCTAATTTGTAGTGTTGAGCAGTCATCAAATCTACAGGACCAGTTAAATCATCTGTTGAAGTAGAACGTGTTATGAGAGGGCAAAAGTGCTTTGCCTGACACTGAGGAGGAAATATCTTACATAACCACTGTGCTATGGGTTTGATTTTCCATTTTCTTCTCCAAAAGTTAAGTTAGAATAAGATCTGTGACGATGAACAGTTTCTCCTGAAAGGAAGTTAAGTGATTGAATTTTGAAAGCACTTCTTGAATCAAACTAACCCATGCTTTTATTGAATTTTTAAGTTGCTCTGTTAATTTGATATTAAAGCAAAATTAAAAGATGTCTTAGTTTCTCTCATAGAACTTTAATATGTCAAAAGCCATATTGTCTAATTGTGTTTCTTAAGCAAATACTGAGTAGTGTTTTAAATTTAGACTTAAGAGCTTCTATTGTGAATGTATAAGAATGATTAATATTGTTATTAAAGACTATTTTTTCTTTTAATCATACATTCAGGAAATATTTTAATTTCATGGTCACAGAATGGTGATTAGGTAATACCTGTTGTTTTCTTTTCTTTTCTAGTAACTAAGAGGAGATAGTTATTTTATTTGTTGTAGCAAGTTCCTACATGAAAATTAGGCAAATGGTATCATATCTGGCCAGCTGCAACCTCCTGCCTTGACCTTCATTCCTAGGGTTTCTTTGTTGTTGTGACTGACTCTTGATTAAGTGGCCTTGGGTTCATTTTGTAATTTTGCTAGTCATCAGCAAATTCACTTGTATGACATTATTGTCAAGTCAGAATGCAGTTGAGTTACTGTGATTCCGGTATAGGGTTGTGCCATGTAGAAAACCTTATGTTTATAGATGTTTACCTATGTTCATTGAATTTATCTCATTAAATGTCATTACCGTTGTCTGTTGTCAAGTCTGAATGTCTATGCTTTATTTGAATTTAAAATGGGACTTCCAACCTGTTTTAGCTCAGTTCTTAATTCACTAAGGTATTGGGAGAAAGCTGACATAAGAAAATGGTGTTTTTACCGAAAGAAAAAAAGCAAATATGAGTCCAATTTAATTCATATTCTATATCACCAAGTTGACTAATCATATCAGATTACATTTATTCCTCATTTTATATATATATATACATTAACTTAAAGTAAAAAAACAGTATGAAGGAATTTACTTATACATTCATTCTATAAATGTTTATTACAATTATTAAATGTAAACAGGCTCAATTTACCTTAAAAAGAAGGCTTGCAAACTTACAGCAATTGTCATATTAGTAGTAAAACATTTGATGTTACTATCACAGTTTCTATTCAACATTTTGCTGGGAGCCACACCTGGTGCAGAAATTAAAATTAAATGTAACTATTAGCAAGGAAGAGACAAAATTGTTATCATACGGTAGGATTATCTACTTAGAAAATCCAAGGACTGATTTTTTTATAAAGTCACCAGTTTAGAAAACAAAACAAAGTTTAACCATCCAAATGTACACTAAGCAAAGAAATATTTAAGATGAAAAACAAAGTGTGGTCTATGTTTTCTTCCTCATGCTGGAACAAATATTAAAGAAGCAGTGACTACTTATGTTATATCTGATAAAATAAATTTCACAATAAAAATTTGAATGGTAAATAAAGATGAAATTTACATTAAGTAATGAAAATCTAGTAGTACTGATTTAGTCATTTAAAGAACATAATGCCAAAATACGTGAAAGAAAAGTAGACAGAAATGTGAGAGCAGGCAGAAATGTATACATACTTTGATAGTTTGTTTCTTATAGAAATAGGTTAATATGGATACAAAAGATACTAATCTAAAATAACATCTGTGTTGTAGAGGATATGTTGGAGGATAATTTCAAAATAATGAAAATTCAAATCTATGCAAGCAAATTTATGTGATGATACCCAAGCAGTACTATAAAGAAAAAAATCATGCTCTAAATCTCTGTATTAGGGGTAAGGCATAAGTAAATGTTTTCTTTTTTTTTTTTTTTGAGGTGTTTGTTGTTAGAATTTAGAAAGAGAACAAAAGAAATAAAAGTGGAATAAGAAAACCAAGCATGAATGACAAAAGTTAGAAAAATATATGAAACCATTAATTGGTTCTTACAGATTAAATTGGTAAAATGTCAGCTCAGTCGTAAAAGTACAAATTAGTACATTTATAATTGAATAGGAGATATATAAAATAAATCAATTAGATTTGAAAAGAGAGATCTGTCGGCTTGATGCTAAAAATTTAATTACTAGTATCAAAATATCTGGCTCCTTATAATGATATAATATGATAATACTGACGTTTAAAAGAGAATATGTCCAGACTGGTTATGAGAAATAATCCATAAATTGTCAAAAATAACCAATTAAAATGTCATCTGCTTGTGATGGCTGTCCTGAGACTTTTCCAAAGTATCAAATAACAAATCATTTCCATATACTCCCAAAGTATAGAAAATGATAGCAAGATACCCAGTTCCTTTGCTGAAGTAAATGTAATTTTCATTAAAAAAAATAAAAAGCAAGGTAATATAAAGACATTTAGGAGATTCTTATTTATGAACATAGATGCAAAAATCCTAATAAAATCTCAGAAAATTGAATAGAGAAATATTTGGAAGAACTGCTAAAATAATTCTAGAGTTACAAAGTTCATATAACAGCTGCAGAACACATTACATTAATAAAATACAATAAAATCATACATCACTGTAATATACACCAAAAAGGCATCTGAAAAAGTTCAACATCTATTTCTAATTAAACTTAAAAAAAAAAATCTCTCTAAAAGTATGTTTTAGAAGAAAGAATAATAGAACCCCAGAATATTAGAGCTGTATGGGGCCTCACAAGTGATTACATTCTAGCCCCATGTTTTACAGATGAAAAACATAGCCAGGGAGATTAAATGACTTACCCAAGGTCACTGAACTTGATGGTAGGTCTTCTGACTACTAGTCTAGCTTGCTATTATGTTACTTTTCTTATAAATAGAAACAAGGGTGCTTCCTGTCATTTCTAGTATTTAGCATCATAAAAAAGAAAAGGAAGTAATTGAATCCAATCCATTTACCCCTGCTACTTCATCTCTGGTAAGTAACCAGTTGGTCATCTAGCTTCTGCTTGAATACTTGTAATGTTTGGAGAGTCCTTTACTTAGTGGTGGTGGCCATTTTGGAAAGCTCTACTTGAAAGATGGTTTTGTGTACTGAACCAAAAATCTGCCTTTCTGGACCATCCTGGAATTGTCAGACCAGTAGCTTCCAAGGTGGGATGTGTGGAGGTATGCACAAGGCCATCCTTTGAGGTAAGGGAAGAAAATATCTGTGTATATTTATTTTTTAATCTTAAAAAGAGAAAATTAGCTTTTTGCTAATATTTAAAATATGGCTTGATATGAGATATCTGACTTGGCCTACATAGCATACCTATCATTTAGCAGGGGTGATATTAAAAACAAAAAATTCTGTGGCTGAAGCACTGACCAATCAGAATGAATGATGGTCACAAGCAGTCTGGTCCAAAATCAGCCCTGCACACTAGATACCTGAGGGAAAACTGGGAATAACTAAATGTAAGTTGATGGTGGTTTGTTTTATTGCAGTTTATCTGTGTGTGGTTAAGTGGATTTAAGGCTTATCAAATGATTCTTGTGAATAACCACAACTTGAAGATAATATAATAAAACAAGCACAAGTGAACAAGTGGAAAATGATAGAGCCTTTTCCTTAACCTCCCACTAATCTGTCCTTTCAAGATAAAGTTACCATTTTAACAATGAGTGAGAAAGTGACAACTTTTCTAAAGGAACTAATTTTATGGAGAGAGTGTTTTGAAAACTAATATTTTGGAGTGTTTTCACCATTAAACAATTGCCAAAACCCAGATATCTATAAAAACTATAAAATTTTTACACACTTAATAGAGGTATTCTAACCTATAAAAATATTCCAACAAGGATCATTTCCATGGGTTTAATTTGTTAAAAATATAACACCTTCCTCTTAACATTTAACAACAACTAATTGACATCTGGGAAGATTATTATTGTAAGATGAGATTGAAAAATGAGTATAGTTTAGTAAATCTTCCATTCAGATATCCTTTCAGTTGGAACCCCATATCGCCTTACTATCCTAATGAATAGAAATTCTTGTTATAACCACAAAAGGAAATAAGGTATACAAGTGTAGGAGTGTAGAAATTAATTAAATTAAAAATTTTTTTCTGCAAGATGAAATGACAATACTTAGAAAACAAGTGAATTGACCAAAAAAATACTAGAGGTTAAAAATGAACTTAGCAAAGTTGCTTTCCTAAATACAATTCAAAATAGACTGAGATTGATTGATATGGAATCACTGATATGATTCCATCACTACGACATTCTGGGAAAGAAGGGAGAACAGATCTATGGTTGTTTAGAAGCTGGGGTGGGGAGATTTACTATGCAAAGGGGCAGGAAGAAACTTTCTGGGTGAGAGTCTTGATTGCAGTGATGTATATACCTTGTTAGAATTCACAGAACTGTACACTTTATAAAGAAAGGTGAATTTTACTGAATGTAAGTTTTATCTCAATACACCTGACTTTAAAAAGTAGATTGAGAAAAGGTGATTTCATTCCCAAAGGGGGCAAAAATCAGTATATATGTGGGTGTTCATACGAGCGTTATAAAATGAAAATCACAGTGGAGCAATAAAGGAAGATCCTTAATAGTAAGCCTCTTCCTGGTTGGAAAGACCAAAGACAGCCAAGCTGACCTTGGGCACACTAGGGCTGGAGCGCGAGGTGAGGACTCGTGGTCGGACTGCGCAGGTGGGTTCCTGCCCGGGGGCGGGGCCTCGGGAGCGCTGGGCTTCCTGGGCGCTGGGCCTCGAGAGCCGGCTGCTGGGGACCCAAGTCCTGGAGTCCGGAGGCCGAGGAGACAGTGAGTGTGGTCCCTCGCCTCCCCGCCCGCCCCCAGGGCAGGCCCTCTGCCCCTAACCCTGCTCCCCCCCACCGCCCACCATCACCACCCGCTGCGCTCACGCCTGCCGCCCGCCCCTAGACCACCCCTCAGCCCCGGGGCTCCCCTACCGCATTCGGGCTCAGCGCCCTCGCCTCTAAGCTGCCTTTTCTCCCTCCCGGCAGTGGCCACCAGCCGCGAGGTTGAGATCCGGAAGGACGTGTAGGTGCCCGCAGTAGGGCCTATGGCTGCGGTGGAGCCTCAGCTGAGTGGGAACTTGAGGCCTTTGGAAGCCCGGCCTGGCCCGCTGGGATCCCTGGGGTGGGGCAGGGCCAAGTCCGGGCTTAGAGCTTTGTAGCGAGCAAAGGCCGGCCAGGCCTGTGCAGGCTGGAGGGGGGTTGGTGGGGCGTATGGGCACCTCCACCCTGAGGACACCAGCTCCAGCTCTTCTTTCCTCACCCCTCACCCCACCCTTGGCCCCTGGGTCAGACCTACTACGGGCAGGTGCTGAAGAAATCAGCAGACCTCCAGACCAATGCGTGTGTCACTGCAGCCAGGCCAGTCCCCAAGCACATCCGGGAAGCCCTGCAGAATGTAAATGAGGAAGTATCCTTGAGGTAAAGTGCCCTGTGCTGCCTCCATGAAGACCCCAGACAGCATCTTTCTCAAAATATAGTGATGCCAGGGGCTTCCTTGGTGGCGCAGTGGTTGCGCGTCCGCCTGTCGATGCAGGGGAACCGGGTTCGTGCCCCGGTCCGGGAGGA
>NC_041233.1:58411589-58419924 GCF_002837175.3 Physeter macrocephalus
GCAGAGGGAGGCCCGCATACCACAAAAAAAAAAAAAAAAAAAAAAAAAAAAAAATATATATATATATATATATATAGTGATGCCAGGTCACTAGGGAATTAATCCATCTCCTCCAATCCATGGGGCTTGCCTTATCTATTATAAAACTGGTAAAGGACAGCACTGATGGATCATCTTGCTGCTCTGTTGAAGAACTTCCAGTGACCCACACACATACACCCCCTTTACTCACAGGATACATTCACACTCCTTGGACCTGACATTCAAGCCTGCCCAGGTTGGCCCTCCCTTCCTAACCAACCTTGGCTCCCTCTGATGCACTATACTACTCTAGCCAGACCTTTCCCTTCCTCCTGCCATCAACACTGCCAAGATGATTTCTGCCTGCCCGGCATGCAGTTATCAATCTGGAATGCCTTCCCCCTGCTTTCTTTCTTTCTTTTTAAAAAATTAATTAATTAATTTTTGACTGCATTGGGTCTTCATCCCTACACGAGGGCTTTCTCTAGTTGTGGTCAGTGGGGGCTACTCTTCGTTGCGGTGCGAGAGTTTCTCACTGCGGTGGCTTCTCTTGTTGCAGAGCACGGGCTGTAGGTGTGTGGGCTTCAGTAGTTGTGGCACACGGGCTCAGTTGCTCCGCAGCATGTGGGATCTTCCCAGACCAGGGCTTGAACCCATGTCCCCTGCATTGGCAGGCGGATTCTTAACCACTGCGCCACTAGGGAAGCCCCCCCCCTCCTTTCTACCTTCCAAATCCTACCTATCCAACGCTTCACTGATGTCCTACCTACTTTGTGAAGCCTTCTTTAATCCTTGGGCACCACTTCCCCAAACCACTATAACACTTACTTCCTGTGCCACTCAGTTTGTAAATAAATCATGGAAAATGTTTTCTGTGTTTGTGTTTTATCTCCCTCGTTAAATACACTTAAGAATTCTTGTCTTACCTTTCTTCTTCAATAACTAGCAAGTCCTGGACCTGCATAAGATGCTCAGTTAATGCCTAACAAATATTTTACTTGGTTTATTTGTCTTAGTACCTGGTACAGTGCCCATCAATTCAATGGTAAACAAAGCAGATAGAGTCCCAGCCTTCATGGAGCTTCCAGTGTAGTGAGGGAGACATCTAAAGAGAAATTGAATGAATGATGGAAGGAAGGAAAGGAGGGAGGGAATGAAGAAGGATTTATAAGATTTAAAAGTTCCACATCTTCTCATCTCTAAAGGGAAAAAATGTGTATATATTTTCTGTTTCCCAGATATTATGGCTGTGGTCTGGTCATCCCTGAGTGTCTGGAAAACTGCTGGATTTTGGACCTGGGGAGTGGAAGTGGCCCAGACTGCTATGCACTTAGTCAGCTGGTTGGTGAGAAGGGACATGTCACCAGAATAGACGTGACAGAAGGTCAGGTGAGGCAATTATTTCAAGGACAAGGAGGAAAAAATTCTGAAAAGGATTCTTTTAGAGATAAAGTTGTTTCCTTGTGACTCTTCAAGGATAATTTAAGAAGCGTGCTAACTGCTCACTTGTGCCATTACTGCTTCCTGACCTGGAAACCAAGAACTTTGACAATTAGGGGCTTCTCTGGGAGAACAGAGTCAAAGGTTTGATCTGATTTATGAATATCATGATGACTGAATGGAGTTTGATCTTCTTCTTTCTGCCATCTATCCTGAAAGATTTTCTTATTGAGTGAAGAGTTTATTCAAATAAAACCCATGTATCGAACAGGGGGTTTATGCCCCATTGAGTTGTCCCACTCTGTAGTATATCCTGCATGCCCAGATGAACCTTGTTTACGTACCTAAAACATTCTGGGGGCAGTACATTCCATTAGTAATAGGAAACTTTAGGAAAAAATTAGTGCATTCAAAAATGTTGATTATCAAATCTATTTTTTTTTCTTCCTTTAGGTAGAAGTGGCTAACAAGTACATTGAATATCACATGGAAAAATATGGCTTCCAGGCACCCAATGTGACTTTTATTCATGGCTACATAGAGAAGTTAGGAGAGGCTGGAATCAAGAATGAGAGTTATCATATTGTTATGTAGCTCTATGTCCTCACTGTTGTGAATATAGCCCATTTCCTATTGAACACACGAATGTCACCACTTTTTGCTGAATGGATTCTTATTTGGGGGGTTAAACTAAACTTAGCATAACTTAATAAAGGGATGGAGCTGGCCTGGGGCACTTGTAGTCCACCAGCCACAGAACACACTAGCTTGAGAGAGAACGCATTTTTTTTTTTTTTGGCCGCGTTGGGTCTTCGTTGCTGTGCACGGGCTTTCTATAGTTGTGTCGAGCAGAGGCTACTCTTCATTGTGGTGCACTGGCTTCTCACCGCGGTGGCTTCTCTTGTTGCAGAGCACGGGCTCTAGGGGCTCGGGCTTCAGTAGTGTGGCATGTGGGCTCTAGAGCACAGGCTCAGTAGCTGTGGCACACAGGCTTAGTTGCTCCATGGCATGTGGGATCTTCCCAGACCAGGGATCGAACCTGTGTCCCCTGCATTGGCAGGCGGATTCTTAACCACTGCACCACCAGGGAAGTCCCAAGAATGTATTTTAACCTTAACCGTGGTTTACGAATGAGCCCAAAAGACCAGCAAGACCAATGAGTCTGCTTATACAATATGTTATCTTCAGTATTATTTTCATGGCAAATTATAGGATTCTGTGTTTGTTTTTCCTCTGAGTTGTCAAATCATGCCTTAATAAAGCTGCCTTTGAGGAACTTAGCCTATTTACATGTGGCATAAGAAATGCCTTGTGCAGTAGGCATTTGGTCCCAGGTCATTTTGTTGCATGGTCCACATCAGGGCAGAAACAAATAAGAAGCATGCCTCAAAATTTTTTCTGCACAAACTTGCTAACAGTTTATTGAGATTTCAAACACCGTCCATCTCCCTTATCTTGGGACAAAGTTGAGTGTGGGGAAGAGAGGAGGGAGGTGGGAAGAATAGTGTAGCTTTGAGAAAATGGTGGGAACCACCTTTAGGGACTAAAAGGATTTGAAGGTGTCTAAGTAGTCTGCAGATGTGCTTGACATTCTGTCTGTTCTTTTTTAGATCCAATTGTGTCATTAACCTTGTACCTGATAAACAGCAAGTGCTGCAGGAGGTACATCGAGTGTTAAAGGTGAGGGGAAGAGGGAGACCAGTGGTCTTTGAGCATCAGTGAGAGCACATGGGATATGTCCTGTTCTTGTCCCCTTGAGCTGAGAGCTCAAACTCGCAATTTCTCCATTAAATTAGAAAGAGTGGCAAAATGTGGGAGTGACAGGAATACCCTAGATATGAATTTGTTTTCCTCTAGGTTGCAAAAGGTGATAAATCTGAGAGTCACGATTGTGATTGAATATGTTAAAATTTGCTTTCTTGGCTGTTTTTCCTCCTGCTTGCTGCTGTACATAATCCTAGAATAGCATCTGCAGAGCTACGGGGACCTTTGGACTGACTACTAAGGTTATTTTGAATATACTTTCCTAGCATGGACAGTGTTTCTCAGGGATCCTTATTTTGTATTCATCAGGGCTCCAGATCTTTGGGAAGTTAAGGAAGATGGATCTTTTCCATTAACTACTCTCTTAAAGGAAAACTTGCAGGAGCTCTGCACCCTCTATGTATCATGAGATGTATCTCTTCATGACAGAAGATAGAAGATTATGAGATTCTTAGTTTATAGGGCTGTTTTAGAGATCAAATAAGAATATCTATGTAGAAATGATTTAACAATGTCTTAATGAGTAGGCCATTGTATAGACCAGCTCACTGTTTTCACCAGGGCGTATGTGTAGAAGGTAGAGACATTACTATAGAATCTAGACGTCCATGCTCTTGAAATTAGCTGAATAAAATCTTAAAATTCCTGATCACTCATATGCCTGAGATTTTAAGGACAATGTTTTAAAAAGATAATGTGTTATTATAAAAATAAATAACATTACAAAAGTTATATAATTTTTAAGGGAGAAGAGTTTATGAATACCATTTACTTCTGTTAGTTCTATAACAACCTGGGGTTGCTTTTGCTTCAGATTGGTTAAGCTTGGAAAGTTATTTTACTACCTGTTGAGTGGGGCACTGAAAAAAATCTTGGCAGTTGGCTATTGATCATAACTAGGGAGGCAGCTAGTAGTTATTTGTCCAAAAAGGGTCAGCTCAAGAACTTCTGTTTTTTTTTAAAAACTTGATTTTAGCTCCTCATTCCTTTCTTTGCTATCTGGGACTAATGTAATCTTTAACCTTGTTTGGATTAATTCTGCTGTTTCAGCACGGTGGGGAGCTATATTTCAGTGACGTCTATGCTAGCCTTGAATTGCCAGAAGAAGTCAGGACACACAAAGTTTTAAGGGGTAGGTTTTTGTGTTTTATTTTGTTTTGAGGCAGATACTCGTCCAAGTACAGAGTTCCATCCTGCTAATATCCAGGATGAGGCTTTGTGATGTGGGAACATGGGATTAGTTCAGGAGGCTTAGGTTCTGTTCCTCCTCTTGACACTCAAATCTGGTATGACCTTGGACAATTTAATTAATCTCTTTGAGTCGTGTGTTCCGTACTGTAAAATGTAGGTAATAATTCAATCTGCCTTATAGGGCTGTTATGAAGATTAAATGGGATAATGAATGTGAAAAATTCTTAAAAGCTCTAGTGTGGAAATGACGGCAACTGCTCCAGAGTTGATGCCTCCTTAATTCCCCGTGTTCTCATCATTATTGTGTTGTTGATTCCTTTACTGTCATTTTCATGGAGTCTGTGGATGTTGAGGAGATAAATGCATGTGTTTGGTCAGTCTGGTTATGAAATCAAAAGTTCTTAACTTTTAAAATAAATTATGTAACTTTTTTCTTATTATACAAGAAGAAATGGATATTGTTAAAAAGTTGGAAAATAGGGAATTCCCTGGTGGTCCAGCGGTTAGGACTCCGCACTTCCACTGCAGGGGGCCCGGGTTCAATTTCTGGTCGGGGAACTAAGATCCCGAAAGCCGTGTGGCGCAGCCAAAAAAAAAAAAAAACGTTGGAAAATACAAAAAGAAAAAGTTACTACGAAGCACATAACCCAGTAATAACCTCTTTTAATAGCTTAGTATACACACTTTTAGGGTTTTTTTTTCCTGTGGGTGTGTATAATAATATAGGGAGTATGCTGCATATAGAATTTAGTATTCTAATTTTATTTAGCATATTTCCTAAGCCTAAAACTTTAAAAAAATTTTTAAATGTTTGTATTATACAGTTGTATTGTACAGCTGTACCATAATATATTTGACCATTTCTCTATTGGTAATGGTTTAGATTATTTCTAATTTGTTGATGTAATAAATTAAAAAACTGTAAAATGCCTTATGAACATTAATAGTAATTACTGTTCTAGTAGCGGATCATTATGAGATTAATCTGGAACTAAGAGGCAGTTTTGGAATTTTTCTTTTTTTTTTTTTTTGTGGTACGCGGGCCTCTCACTGTCGCGGCCTCTCCCGTTGCGGAGCACAGGCTCCGGACGCGCAGGCTCAGCGGCCATGGCTCACGGGCCCAGCCGCTCCGCGGCACGCGGGATCCTCCCGGACCGGGGCTCGAACCCGTGTTCCCTGCATTGGCAGGCGGACTCTCAACCACTGAGCCACCAGGGAAGCCCTGGAATTTTTCTTGTATGTTTTTTTTTACATAACAGTGCTTTTCAGAATGTGACCTAATACGTACATGAATATTATGATTGATAGAACCAATACATTAGTGACTGTCCTGAACAATGGTTCCCAGAGACCATTAGCTAGCATATCT
Organism: Physeter macrocephalus; assembly: GCF_002837175.3. Lineage (NCBI taxonomy): Eukaryota > Metazoa > Chordata > Mammalia > Artiodactyla > Physeteridae > Physeter > Physeter macrocephalus. The sequence continues at coordinate 58,417,375 of NC_041233.1, forward strand.
GGTTTCAACCGTGACCTTCTATACCTTGGGGGACACTCAGGTCCTTCTTCTGTTTTTCTAGAACCTATGCTTTAAGTAATACCATAGCCTAATCAATTATACAGAAGAATAATTCCCTTAATACCTAGTTGTATTGGTTGATCTGTGATTTTTCTTTTTTTTAGGTGAGTGCCTGGGTGGTGCTTTGTACTGGAAAGACCTTGCTATCCTTGCCCAAAAAATTGGGTTCTGCCCTCCACGTTTGGTCACTGTCAATTTCATTACAGTTCAAAACAAGGAACTAGAAAACATGATCGGTAAGAAACAGCAGTAGGGACTGTTATAACTGCACCCTGAATGGTTCAAATTTGGTGATTATCAAGTATCTCCTGAGTGAGTCTCATTGAAGGAGACTTTGTGACATCTGGAAATCTCCATCTTGTCTCCTGTTTAATGGCAACCTCCCAAAGTTTGGCATTTAATAAAGCACTTTGAAGTTATTCAGTAAATAGGGTGATGTGCCCATAAAGATAATTGATGGCATGCAAAGAAGAAATCGTCTTTAGGATATTAAGTCTTCATCTGCTGAGCAAACCAATAGCCGTTGGAGTGCTGGAGATGAACCTGAGTATATTCTGTTTTTAGGTGACTGCCGTTTTGTTTCTGCAACATTTCTCCTTTTCAAACTCCCTAAGACAGGACCAACCAAAAGATGCCAAGTTATTTACAATGGAGGAATCACAGGACATGAAAAAGAACTAATATTTGATGCAAATTTCACATTTAAGGTAAATAAAGATTTCCGTGACTTCCAGCATTCTTCCTATTCTTTCCTTTGCTCCAGGAACCTTTTCTTAACCTTGCATTGCTTCTCACTTTTCTGGTCTTGGTGTATGTGTCTATATATATACACACACATATACATATACGTATATACATATTTGCTGAACCATTGAAAAGTAAGTTGCAGATATCATGACATTTTACCTTTAAATAGTTCAGCATGCATCTCCTAAGAATAAAAAATTCTCCTACATAACCAAATACCATTATGACATCTAAAAAACTTTTCTGTGAGAAACGTCATTCAGACATCAGATTAATGGAATTATAGAGAAAGAGGTTGGAAAAATAGGAGAGGACTGCATAACAGTATTTCAGTTGTTTAATTGTATTGTGGAATTAAGGATTGTTAGTGTTTAATGATGACATTGACATTTCTACTACTCTTTTTAGAGTAGGTTTTGTTTTCTCAAAACAGAGACGTACAGGCTTTGGAATTAGATACCTGGTTTCAAATTCTGGCTCTGTTATTTATTTATTACTCAGGTAAACTTGAATGTGCCACCAAAATTGTTTGAGATACAATTTGCTCCACTGTAAAAGTAGGGATAATAATATCTACATGGCAGAATTTCTATAAAGATTAGCAATAATATAGCAAAACATTGGTACTGGGAACTCAGTAAATAGAAGATACAGTCATTATTTGCTCCAAAGGTGGAAGAACTTTACTGTTTCCTTCATCTGATTTTTTTGTCTAGATAGCATTTTCAAATTTCTAAAATACTCCCTGGTGCAGCAGAGCCATTAATGCTTTTTCACTGATACACTGCCACTTGCCTGCTTCAGTAGATTCACAGGATCAGAGTGGGAAGGGCCTTTGAAGTCATTACTCTGGTCTACTGGCTTTCAAAACAACATTCCTAAGAGCAGAATTATTTTTTATTGAGATATAATTGACATATAACATTATATTAGTTTCAGGTATACAACATAATGATTTAATACTTGTATGTACTGCAAAATGATCACCACAGTAAGTCTAGTTAATGTCCATTACCATACATATTTACAAATTGTTTTTTCTTGTGATGAGAACTTTTAAGATTTACTTCTCAGTAACTTTCAAATATATAATACACTATTATTAACTAAAGTCACTATGCTGTACATTATATCCTCATGAGTTATTTATTTTATAACTGAGAGTTTGTATCCTTTGATCCACTTTAGCCATTTTGCCCACTCTCTAACACCCCCAGAATTATTTTTTTCAGCAAAATTTTATTTAAAAGACCAATACTTACTATGTGTCCGTCATTGCTTTATATAACCCCAGTATCTGAAGGGATACAAGCAGAGTTTATCTGATAGGAGCAGGGATTGGACAGCTCAGAATCTCCTGTGTTCGCTCCTGGCTCCCAAGGCGTAGACCCTTTACACACCTCCCAGGCACCCTGGGACTCAAGGAAATACACTTTAAAAGCCACTAGTCCAAAGCCCTCATTTTAGCAATGAATAAGGTGAAACTCAGAGAGCAGTGGTTTTCTACATTCGCCTCTGAGCAGAGACTAGACACTGGAGCCATGAGTGCCCTTTTTTTTTTGCACTGCCACCAAAGGAAAACTGGTAACGACACTGGTCGATTCCATGTGGAAATAAGCATGAAGCTAGCAGCAGGGTCTGAACATGAGAAAATACTTATGTCAAAAGGTGTAGTCTCGGGCTTCCCTGGTGGCGCAGTGGTTGAGAGTCCGCCTGTCGATGCAGGGGACACGGGTTCGTGCC